>NC_057718.1:25136545-25209297 GCF_004010195.1 Chiloscyllium plagiosum | reverse complement strand
AGGAGGGTGGGGGTGGACCCCCACCCTCCTCTCATTTATCTCTCCACCCTTCAGGCACCCTGCCTATAGTCCTGATGAAGGGCTTTTTCCCGAAACGTCGATTTTACTGCTCCTCGGATGCTGCCTGAACTGCTGTGCTTTTCCAGCACCACTAATCCAGAATCTGGTTTCCAGCATCTCCAGTCATTGTCTTTACCTTATCAACATTCCTGGCTACCACTTCAGACAACGTTTAAAGTACTTCTCAATTGAACAAACTTTCCTTTCCTGTTCAGTTCTGATAACAGAACTACTGTTTCCCAGTTCTGTAACATTGACCCACTCCACATCTGTTCACTGTTGAAACCAAATTTCATTATTATATTCCAGTCTTGACTCTACTACTGTTCCTAGTTGGCATCCACCCTGCATGTATTACGTTTTAATCGAATTCCATATCTCCTTTGCAATGTTCTCTCCTTTGATCCACTTTTTTTTTTGTAAAAGTTAGAGGTCCACTGTGCCTCTTTGAACAACCTCCTTTTCAATTTTCAAGTCTCTTTTGTGCCTTTTTCTTTGCTCTACCTCAAAGTTTCTCCAATCATTAGGACCTGCAGAATTCTCTTCTCCCAAAACCCTTCTCTGCTTTGAATTTGCCCATCAGTCAATATTACCATTGGTCAATTTGAAAGTTACTCCAGCAGCTGAGAGAAGTTTGCATAAGTATCCTTGTTGTGAAAGAAACTGCAGACTGGTCAATAGTTCAAAGAATTCATTGCATTCTCTTTTTTTACTCCCTGGATATTACTGCACCCTCTGGTGGCCTCGTTCTCATGCAGCTTTCCGATCCAATTTGCAACAAATTAATAGATCACAACTCCTATTTCAATGAATTTACAGGAAGCCAGGAAATAAATGATTGAGATTTCTGACTGACTTGCATTGGTCAGAACTCCTAACCAGGTGCTCGTGGGACAGAGTATTCTCATCAGGTATGATACAGTCTAGGTATCGTGTGGTCAGGTGTGTAGGAGAATGTAAGGATGGATGAAGTGCTGCTGCTGTTGTTGGTCAATCAAGATGCTGCACAGAATATGTCCCTCAAAGAAGCAAATAAGGATATGATCCAGTTTCAGCAAAACCTTATTCTGGAATTGTATTTCTTTTCACGTGCATCAGGCTGCCAAATAAGCATCTTCAATGCCACAAATTATGCTGTTCAACTGTGCAATAATGTTGTAGAGAGCCTGGTTTTGTCTTGACGCCAGAGTGGATGGATGTGACGACTCCCAAAGAAGGCATTTGTCACCTTCCTACTTGATGCTCCACTGGGTAGAACATCATCTGCCAGCATCGACTGCAAATTTTGGTGCTGGACATGACACCCACACTCATTGACAGTGAAGCAAGTCTGAACGTCTTCAATGAAGTTGGGAGAGATGTTTGGTTTTATCAGTTGAGGTGTAGCCATTAGAAGCACACTTCCTCTGAAGTCTTTGTGGTACAGATGGTTTGTACACATTTGGGGCTGGTTCTATCTAGCAGCTCTGCCTCTTTCCTCTGTACTACCTCTTTTCTCTCAACACACTGGCCTCCAATCTTGCCATCCCAACGAGTGCCGAGATGTTCACTGCTATCAAAAGCCATAAGTAAACAGCAACTTCTGGTGAGCCAACTTGTTCTGAAGTCTGGAAATTGCTGTTTACTGCACTGCTGCTGGACCTTGAGCTGATTGATTTCTGACTGCTCCTCGCAAGTATAAAGCCTGTTCAGCAGTGCAATTTTTTTTTAAAAATGAATTAAATCATCTGCATTTGAGATCCTTGGTCCGAGTGGATGCAGAGAATGTACGGAGTTGACATCCGAGGAGAGTGAAGTTGTTGTGTGAAAATGAGTGGAGGTGCAGAGCCATGGGAGTTGTGGGTGAGCAGAGCTGAGAGTGATATGTTGCCTGAGGTACCCAAGAATTAATAATGAATGACAAAGACACTTTAAATGATTAATGCATTAACCACATAGTTTTTGTTTAAGCTGAAGGCAAGATCTTGAGGATCATGTCTTCAACTAGTGACATCAGAGGAGGCATTAATTTGCCAGAATCACACTTCACCATGAGGGTTCACCAATGTCCAATGGATCTATACAACAACCAAGAGAGCATGTTCCTGCTGCAGCCGATTGAAAAGGAGGCAAATGTTGTTCTAATTGTCTGTGCTACCCCACTGCCGACAAAATCCAGGTCACTTTTTCTTATTTTTTTCTTTGACTGAAGCTCCTCCACTGTGTTAGCATAAGGTTAAATGTCCATGAGAAAAGCCAATATCGCGCAAAAATGGGTTTGAACATCTGAATGTTAGGATCATAATCTTTTAAGGTAGGGGAGGGGCGGGCAGGCAAGCAGGCAATCAGTCAGACAGGAAATTAGTGTCTTTATCTGTAATCTTATTTTAATTGAAGTTGAAAATGTATTTAAATTCATGTCCTCTTCAGATCAGCAACTCCTGATTTCCACTTATCTGAAATGCTAGGGGGAGCTGTTATACTAGATAAAGTTGAGAAGGTGAATTACATTTTACGGAAATGTTCTCCATAGACAGTGGATTTTTTAAAAAATCACTTGTGAAAATTGTAATGAGAACAATGTTTTTATAACTGGATAAAATGTGCAATCAGAAACCTCTTCCACCAGTGCAAAATTAAGTCAGATTAATATTTTTATTCACTCAGATGTGGGCTATGGCTGTGCCCAGAATTTTATTGCCTGTCCCTAGTTGCCCTTGAGAAGGTGGTGGTGAGCTGCCTTCTTGAACTGCAACAGTCTACGTGCTGTAGTTTGGCCCACAGTACCCTTCAGGAGGGAATTTCAGAATTTTCAGTGTCACTGAAGGAACGGTGATTATATTTCCAAGTCAGGATGGTGAGTGGCTTGAAGGGGAACTTGCAGCTGGTGATGTTCCCATTTATCTGCTTCCCCTTGTCCTTTTTAGATGAGTGGTCGTGGGTTTAGAAAGTGCTGTCTCAGGATCTTTGGTGAATTTCTGCAGTGCATCTTGTAGATCGTACACACTGCTACTGAGCATTGGTCGTGGAGGGAGTGGATGCTTGTGGAAGTAGTGCCAAACAAGTTGGTTTTTTTTTTTAAATCCTGGGTGGTATCAAGCGTCTTGTGTGTTATTGGGGATGCAATCATCCAGGCAAGTGGACAGTATTCCATCACACTCCTGACTTGTCTTGTAGATGGTGGACAGCCTTCAGGCAATCAGGAGATGAGTTATTCACTGCAGTGTTCCTCTGACCTGCTCTTGGAGCTACTGTTTGTTTGTGGTGAGTGCAATTGAGTTTTGGGTCAATGGTAAGCCATAGAATGTTAATAACAAGAAATTCAGTGATGGTAAAACCATTGAATGTTAGAGCTGTGGTTAGATTATGTCTTATTGGAGGTGATCATTGCCTGGCATTTGTGTGGTGAGAGTGTTATTTGCCCTTAGTCAGCCCAAGGCTGGATATTCTCCAGATAGTGTTGCATTTGAACATGGACTGCTTCAATATCTGAGGAATTGTGAATAGTGCTGAAGAGTGCACTGCACAGCACAATTCAGTGAATATCCTCACTTCTGACCTTTATGATGGAAGGTCATTAAAGCAGCTGAAGATGGCAGGACTCTACCCTGAGGCACATCTGCTGAGATGTTCCAAAGCTGAGATGACTGACTTCCAACAACCACAACTATCTTCCTATGTGCCAGGTCTGACTCCAACCAGTGGAGAGTTTGCACATGGATTCCCGCTGAAATATGCTTTACTCGGGCTCCTCTGCTGCCACACTTGGTCAGATGCAGCCTTGATGTCAAGGGCTATCACACTCACCACACCTCTGGGATTCAGCTCCTTTGACCATGAAGTTGTAATGAAGCCATGAGCTGAATGGCCCTGGCAGAACTCAAGCTGGGCATCACTGAGCAGGTCTTGCTTGATAGCACTGTTAATGACCCCTTCCACCACTTTTACTGATGATTTGAGAGTAGATTGATGGGGTGGTAATTGCCCGGGTTGTATTTGTCCTTCTCTTTTTGTTTATTGGACATCTTTTCCACAATGATTTGTAGATGCCTGTATTAGCTCGATCCTGGAAGAGCTTCGATAGGGGAGCAGATTCTAGATTAGAGTGGTGCTGGAAAAGCACAGCAGTTCAGACAGCATCCGAGGTGCAGTAAAATCGACGTTTCGGGCAAAAGCCCTTCAGTATTCCTGATGAAGGGCTTTTGCCTGAAACGTCGTTGATTTTACTGTTCCTCGGATGCTGCCTGAACTGCTGTGCTTTCCCAGCACCACTCTAATCTAGAATCTGGTTTCCAGCATCTGCAGTCCTTTGTTTTACTTAGATAGGGGAGCAGCAAATTCTAGAGCACAAGTCTTCCGTACTGTTGCTAGAATATTGTCAGGGCCTATAGCCTTTGTATCCAGTATTTCTTGATGTCATGTGGAGTGAATCTAATTGGCTGCAGATTGATGTCTGGGCCGGTGACCACTGGAGGAGACCAAGATGAATCATCCACTTGGTGCCTCTTGCTGAAGCTTTCTGTGAGTGCTTAAGCCTTATCTTGTGGTCTGTTAGTCTCTTTCTGTAATCGAGGATGGAGATACTTGTGGAGCCATCTGTTCCAATGAGTTGTTCAATTGTCCACCACCATTCATGACTGGATGTGGAAAGTTTGCAGAGCTTGGATTTGTTCTGTTGTTTGTGGGATCGTTTAGCACTCCCTGTCACATACTGTTTGCTACGCAAGTAGTTCTGTTTTGATAGCTTTACCAGGTTGACACATCATTTTTTAAGTGTCTGTCTGGTGCTGCTCTTGGCATTCCCTCCTGTGATCTACGTTGAACCAGAGTTGATCCTCCCTCTTGATGTAACAGTTGAGCCAGAGGTATGCCAGGCCATTAGATTGTGCTGGAGTACAGTTCTGCTGTTGATGGTCATGCCCATCTTGAGTTGCTCAATCTGTTCGAAGTCAGTCTGTCTCCATTCAACACAGTGCCACACAACATAATAGAGGGTATTATCAATGTGGAGGCTTCTTGGAAGTTTCTTAAAATCAGATTTTCAGCATCTGGAAAACTAACAAAGTATTCTGAAAGCATTCAGCAGATCAGACAGGATTTGTGTGAGCAAAGCAGGGTTAACATTTTCAGGTTGCCCTTTGTCAGATTGGAAACATTTCCAATGTTAGAAACAAATTCAAATACTTAGAGGGAGCAAAGAAAGAAAAAAATCAGTGGAAGACAGGAATAATTACGTTATCAAGGAGTAATAGTATATGGCAGAAGATGTGGTCACCGGTCCAGAACAAAAATGGAGTTTGGAGGAGTAGAAAATGGCAATAGTGGATTAAAGTACCTTTCTACAGAATAAAATGGAATCCATGGTTATGATCTGATGTTCTTGAATCCTGTGTGAAGACTGAAATAGATAAAGCCTTCAAAACTCCACATAGAGTTCAATGACAGACTTGCTGTACATGCTAGTCAGAACCTAGAAAGGGCAAGTTATTGCTAGGCTGTTGGTGGTCATCTTATGAACAGAATAATGAAAAAGTCAATGTAATTGACCTGAGTTTGAAAAATGGGGCAAGGACAGAAGTTATTAATCCATTATCTGCTTTTTTTTTTCTCGTTTTAATTCAGTTTGTTTTTAATCAGAACTGTAATATTCTTTTTATAGTTTTTACACCTCTGTTAAACTATCTCTGAAGTTGCTAATGATTTGATGATCATTTCAACATTTTTTGGCTCCAATAAACTACAATTTGTGTATATGATTTTTAAGAGAAACCATAAAATTACTATCTAGCTAGAGCAATTCTACTCTAATTTTACTACTTATCTTTGCATTGTCCATATGGTAGGATGCTGTCTTAGCAAATGTTCTCTGGCTTGACAGCATTTTGTTTTTGTAAGGATGTTAAATACAGTCAACTCAAAACTGGATAACAAGAAGAGAGCTTGACTAATGTTTAATTCCTTTTTTTCCCAGATCTGACTTAACAGAATTCAGAAACCATTTCTCCTTCCAGTAATGTAACTATGACTGAAGTTACCCTTTTTAAAAAAGGTTTAACCTATCTTTCTAATCATGTGATCAGAGATCTTATTACACACCACTGGAGCAGATGGGACTTAGAATTGTAGAAGTGTGGAAGCAGGCCCTTCAGCCCAACTACTCCATGCTGACCGTGTTCTCAAATGAAACTGGTCCCACCTGCCTTTGTTTGGCCCACATCCCTCCACCCTTTCTCATTCATGTACTTACTAAAATGTTTTTTAAACATTGCAGGTACAGTTACATCGACCACTTCCTCTGGAAGTTCATTTAAAAATGTTGCCTCTCATTGTCTTTTCAAACTTTCTTTTCTCACTTTCAAAAATATTGTGCATATTTTTAATTCCCCCACCCTAGAGAAAAGACATTTACATTACATTACAGTGTGGAAACAGGCCCTTCGGCCCAACAAGTCCACACCAACCCGCCGAAGCGTAACCCACCCATACCCCTACATTTACCCCTTACCTAACACTACAGGCAATTTAGCATGGCCAATTCACCTGACCTGCACAGGTTTGGACTGTGGCAGGAAACCGGAGCACCCGGAGGAAACCCATGCAGACACTGGGAGAACATGCAAACTCCACACAGTCAGTCGCCTGAGGTGGGAATTGAACCCTGGTCTCTGGCGCTGTGAGGCAGCAGTGCTAACCACTGTGCCACCGTGCTGCCCACAAGACATATGCCATTGACCTTATCTATACCCCTCATGATATTGTAAATCTCTAAGGTCACCCCTCAACCTCCTACGCTCCAGTGAAATAAGTCCCAGTCTACCCTTATAACTCTCATCCTCCAGTCCTGAGAATGCCCTGGTAAATCTTTTCTGAATCTTCTCCAATTTAATAATATCCTTCCTGGAGCAAGGAGACTGGAAATGTCCAAAATCTCACCAACATGATGTCCCAATTCCAGTACTCAGTGGTCTGAGCAATGAAGGCAAGCATGCTAAAGGCCTTCCTAACCAATCTGTCTACCTGTTATTGTCAACTCAAAGAATTATGTACCTGAACCCCTAGGTCACTCTGTCCTACAATACTGCCTAGGGCCCTACTTTTAATTGAATAAGTCTTGCCTTTTTGTTTAACCAAAAATGCAATACTTCACACTTATCACCTGCCACTTCTCTGCCCATTGACCGAATTGATCAAGATCTGCTCTGTAATCTTCCATAACCATCTTCACTGTCCACTGTGCCACCAAATTTGCTGTCATCTGCAAACTAACGAACTGTGTCTCCTATATTCTAATCCAGGTCATTGATGTCAAATGACAAACAACAACAGACCTAGTACTGATCCCTGTGGAACACCACTGGTCACAGGCCTCCAGTCTGAAAAGCAACCCCTCTCCACCACCCTCTATCTCTATCGTAAAGCCAATTTTATGTCCAATTGGCAAGCTCACCCCGAATCCTGATGTAACTTTTTTTTTTTAACTAATTTAGTCTACCAGAACCTTTTTTAAGGCTTTACTAAAGTCCAAGTCAGCACCATCTACTGTTCTGTCCTCATCAACCTGACCCTCTGAATCCAGGGATAGGGACACTACCACTGCCACATGTGACATTAAGATCAGATACAGCTTCACAAAAAATGTTTATCCATTGCCTTTTTTAAAAAAAATTGATAGTGATTATGGGGAAGATAAGTTTTTTTTTTTCCCTTCCTGCTCTGAGCGAGCTAACCTTGCAATACAGTGCAAAGTCACCTTACTTAAATACTAACTCCCAAGAGCACATGGCATGATGTGATGGCTCTTACAATGTTATTTTGAAGTGGTTTTTTTGAATTTTTGAGATTCTGGCAAGGGCACATCAATTGCCCATTCCTAGCTTTCACAAAGGGTAGGCCATGGTTATTACAACTAGACTTTATATTGGTGGCATTCCTATAGTGATGTGCAGAGGACCAGCAACTCCCAAAGGGAACTGGAACAAAATTCCAAAAATAAAAAATTCAGTGAATTTTCAAGATACACTGAAGCATTTCACAGAATAACCCACAAACTTTAAGGTAACAATTATCTTCTAAAAGCCCTACCTTCTATTCCGCCTCCACCAGAAAAATTGCATAGAGTAATCTTTTTTAATTTCTAGAAATGAAAAATCTTCAATAAATGAAGGGGAGGAAGCTGTAAATCTTGTTTTATGGGTTTTGGTCTCCAACTAAAACTTATACAAATATGAAAGTCAGTAAACTAAGAAGCAGTGTTAATTGTTTTCAGCCTTTTTTTTTAAATGCTTGTAGACCGTCTTATCCTCTGTAACCTCTCACCCTGGTTATAATCTCTTCCATCAGGCAGAAAATACCAAAGTTTAAACAACAGGTTCAAGAACAGCTTCTTCCCCACTGTTATTAGACCTCTAACCAGACCTCTCAAAAATCAGATCCAGTGTTGATCTTGCTCTTTGTGCACCTCTTTTGCAGCCGTCAATTTGTACTCCTCACTCTGATCAATCACCCTATGGTCTTTGTATGTTATGAACTACCTGTACTACACAACCTTTCACTGTACTTGTGACATTAAATCCAAGATTAACTTACTGCCTCCATATGTTATTTAACTCCACAGGAATTTCATCAATAATGTCACTTGCAGTCCTAGCATATGAGCGCTACATCCGGGTGGTGAACGCAAAAGCAATTGACTTTTCCTGGGTTTGGCGTGCTATCACCTACATCTGGCTTTACTCGCTGGCCTGGTCCGGAGCACCATTAGTCGGTTGGAACAAATACTCTCTGGAGCTGCATAAGCTAGGTTGCTCAGTGAACTGGGACTCCAGGAACCCAAGTGATACCTCGTATGTTCTCCTCTTATTCCTTGGCTGTCTGCTTGTCCCTGTAGGTGTCATAGCTTACTGCTATGGAAATATTTTATATAGTATAAGAATGGTAGGTAAGACAAGTTGTTTTCTATCTTTCAAAGTATGCAATGTTTGTAAGGGAAAAGCCAAAGTGAACGCTGTAAAATGACCGAGCATGCTTTCAACGTGAAGTTGGTTTGTGCCAAATCAGGTCATCTTAAAGGGACATCTCAAAACCTGGGGAAAGGTTGTTTTGTTTCTCCAACATGATAAGTACTTCCTGAAAAAGACATGCACCTATCTCCATCTGCCATTTCTGGGACTGGGAATGCTTACTTGTGCCTGAAAATAAATTACTTAGCATCTTTTTGTGTACCTCCTAATGAGTGTGGTCCGAGTCCAGATATTTTTGATCATTCCTCGTAACTGCCTTGAGTATTCTATGAATGATGCTCACGGCAGCTGTCACCTCCCTGTTTGTACCTTTCTTATACAGTTAATGTTTTGCTTAATTAAATAAAAAGGAAGCATTTCATGCTTTTACACAACCTGTTGATGATATTGCTGGAAATATTGAACCTAGGAAGCCTCCAGGCCTACTAAAGTAAGTTGGGGTCAAGTGAGATATTTTAATTTTAAAAATCTCCATCCTTCTATCCCAAGCCATACACTTCTAGGTTTAATAAAGATGGGATGGGGGTGGCTAGCCAGTTTTCTCCCATGAGATGGGTTGTTTAATTAAATATTATGAGGCTGAAGTCTCTAAGCTAACCTGTATTTCATGTGTAATTCTGGCCTACCTTTTTTCCCAAGCCTTAGAACCTGACTGCCCTGATGTTGGCCTCAGCCCAATGAACTAAGTGTCATTGCAGCAATGTTAAGGGAGCAGCAAAGCACAGGAATACTTCCCTGACCTGCTGCTTCCAGCAACTTTGTTTTTTTTTCCCTCGATTGCTTCTTTCTCTGGAATTTGACGGCCTCCCCTCTAACTGTCCTCCACCACTTCCAAGTTTACATAAGCATCTAGCACCTTGCTTGTTGCTCTGGTCTGATTCAACTGCCACGCTGTCAGTCAGGTTGACTTTTGTGTGCTGGGGAGGAGGCAATTTTTTTTTTTCAAAAGAAAGTCCTATGTTGTGGAGCCAAAGTCAGTTGAAACTTCTCACTTAGCAATTCCACATCTATCAATCTCCAGGCTCATGTAATAGGCACCAGCATTTTAATGAACATTTGTGGCAAATGTTGTCTGGTTTTACAAACTCGCTTTCTATTTGCCCATCTGAAATCACTCTTCTTTACTCAGGGTTTATCAAGGATTGTAGGTTAGAGACCAGATGAATTCATTGAATGTCTATTATGTATGCATTTCAAAATTATTATGCAATGTTTTCTTGAAGAGGTAAATGTATCAGCAGAATGATTAATTATTCGGACGAGCCAGTGATAAAGGGTCTCCAAATTCCTAGATGAGAGAAGGTGTGGGGATCATAACCAGTATTCCCATTCAATCACTTGTTTTAATTGCCATATTTGAAAGTTTATTGGTGTTGTACATGACAAATAGATAATAGGAAACCTGTAAAACTATATAATTGATCGAAGTTAGAACAGTAGGGTGAAATCAGTAATTTTTGTTTTAAAATTTCTTAGAGTCTGCAAATGGGACTGCAGTGACATCATTATTCTGTTTAATGGGTTAAATTACTGCGTCTGGGCTAATAAGCCAGGGACAAAAATTTCAATCCTGTCACAGCAACTGGTGAATTTACATTCATTTTAATTAAATCTGATACAGTTTGTTTTAAAACTTAAAAATCTTAATCAGTAATTGTTCTTCTAAAAAGCCATCTGAACTTTGAACCACCTTCAGGGCAGGAAATCTATAGATATTTACCTGGTTGGCCAAATATGATGGATCCGTAACTGCTGTCTGAAATGAGCCAGCAAGCCATTCAGTTCTATATAAATGCACACATTTATTGCCAGTTCCGCTAATATCTCAAAATCCAGGTTTTTAAAAAAACCTGGAGATATGGGATTGGGCTTGGTATGGCATGGGTGGGCAGGAGGAGAGAAGCATGAGAGAACTTGCCAGGTTAGTCCGTTCCAAGGTATAACTGCTTATGATACCTCTTGTCTTTGCAGCTTCGAAATATTCAAGACCTTCAGTCAGTTCGACTTGCAAAGATAGTAACATATGAGAAGAATATGGCAAAGATGTGCTTCTTCATGATCACCATATTTTTGTTTTGTTGGGTGCCATATGCAATGTTGTCCTTCATGTTGGTTTATGGCTATGCCTCTAAGATTACTCCTACTGTAACCATAATTCTTTCACTACTTGCCAAGTCAAGCACAGCATATAATCATATCATTTACCTCTTCATGAGCAGAAAGGTATGTTGGTATATTTTTTTTCTTTTCTAACCATAGAAGTAACACCACCTCCAAATATTTTTGCATTCTGTTAATAATTCACTTTTTCCAGATTGTGGCTGTCTTACAGATTTACAAATGTTTAATCTGTTGACTCCTGGTTTATAAGTTAATAGTTTCTGCTGGAGTGGTTTTTTTTTTAAAAAAAGCTACAATTGGCCTTAGAACTGCTGCATTGCAAAATGGGAAATCAATCGGAATTACCTAGTGAGTGTTCTAAGAATAGTACTTTTGATTGTGAATCTGAATTTGTAAACCTGTCTTTCGCCACATTGTTGGCTCGAATGGCCTGTTTTCACAAGTCCACACTGGCCCACTGAAGAGTAACCTACCCAGATCCATTCCTCTACACTATTACTCTAGATTTACCCCTGACTAATGCACCTAACCTGCATGTCTTTGGACTGTGGGAGGAAACTGGAGCACCCAGGACTAAACCCACACAGACACCGGGAGAATGTCCAAACTCCACACAGTCGTGCGAGGCTGGAATTGAACCCAGCTCCCTGGTGGTGTGAGGCAGCAGTGCTAACCATTAAGCCACTGTGCTGCCCACTGTGCATTTTGCCAACCTTTTCAAAGGAAGACCTGCATGCTTTGAGACCAGGCTTGTGCAAATTATTTAATATTAATTTCACAAGCAACAAATGAGTATTCAAGTAAAAGATGTAATCAAATTAAGCTTCCCTTATCACAGTGGGTTACTTTACATTTCTTCTTGGCTGAAGAGTAGACTAAACCTGTGTTCCTTTGCCCACTCGGTTTATGGCTAGTTGGATGGCTGTCCATTGACTTTTGGTGATTAGCCAGCAGAAGGTTAATAAGACCCACCATTTACTCATGCTCCACTAGAGGTGTAGGTTGTATTAGTTTGGGATGAGATAATAAAAGCCATTTGTCTCATCTTTCTGAAAATGACTTGAACCACAACATTCCAAACCTTGGAGTTAACTCTGGAACAGTGGACATTGCGTTGGGCACACCTTTTAAACTGCCTCCTAACCTTTTGTTGCCTAGACTCCCAATGACTATAAAGTACCAAAGGAATAGCCAGTAACAGTCAGTTTGCAGTTGGGAGAGAAGCACATTGGGAAATTAATGTTCTCCTGTCCCTCTTTTCTACAAGGATTTCACGTCACCCATTATGTTTCTTGCAACACTGTACCATCTGCTAAGAGGCCATTGTTCATTGGTGGCTTCAACCGAGGTGTTGCAAGTGATGCAAAACTGGAGTATAACAACTAAATGAAATTGTTTCCTCAGCTGTTGTTTGGTGTATTTAATTTCCCAGCAAAGTTTTAATACTCACTTCGCGTTTTATACGAATGAGAGGAGGTCTCATTTGGTTATATAAGATAATAAAAAGGATTGACAAAAGTGGATGTTGGGTGGATGATTCCCCCTTGTGGGGAAATCTAGAACAAGAGGCCTTGGTCTTAAGCTAAGGAATGGCAAATTTCAAACCGATAAGGAGAAATTATTGCACATATGGTTGTGACCATGTGGCATTTACAACCTCATCCTGACACTGAATAAATTTTTGAGATGACTGACTTGACTTTTTTTTAAATTGGTTATGGACTTTTTTTTAACTTGGTTATGGGTTCAAGGGTTACGGGGAGTGGGCATGACAGTGGAGTTGAGGCCAGATGAGATCAGCCATGATCACATTAAATAAAGGACTGAGTTGCCAACTCCTAGTTCTTGTCTATGTAAAGTCTCCTAGAAAACAATTAGGGGAAGGAATGCTATATTTTTTTTTTCACCTACTTGCCATTTGACTAATGTTCACAAAACCAAGCTGAAAATAAATAATGATCAATGTTTAAAATACTTTCTCTTTGTGACTCTTTACAGTATCGATGGTGTCTAATGCAATTGCTTTGCTCTCGCTTGATGAGAATTAAGTGGATAATAAAAGATCATGCTGTTCGAGTCCGCGGTGAGAAGCCAGGAAAACCTATCGTCTTGTCTGAAAAGGTTGCAGAGCGGCCTAAAAAGAGAGTGACTTTCAGTTCCTCCTCAATCATTTTTATCATAACTAGTGATGAAACTTGGGATATGGATAGCGCTGCTGATGACAATTCCACAAACCCAAATGTCATACAAGTGAGGCCATTAAAGTCAGAAAGAGCATAAAGCAAAAATAAAAGTAAATATTGTTGAACAGTGTGGGGTGAACTTTTCTTATAGTAAGCAGAGTGTGTCCTGTAAATATCACTGTCCATCATGCCATGGTTTCTGTAGCAGTTTACAGTAAATCCTTGAGGAAAAAGCAGTTATAAATTATATGACCCTTTTAAAGATCAGGTGTTATTTTTCTCCAATTCAGTTTTAATGTTATTTTTGCTATTTACAGAGCCAGTTTTTTTAAAAAAATAATTGTGATGTTTAAGTGTGGTGTTTTCAACATAGTCCTACATTTTGGAAGTAGGAAATTTACAAAATTCATAGCATTTTGTGGTACTACCTTTTATGAAACATCTTAAATTTGCTTTTGAGAGTAATAAGTTTATCTAGTGTAATATAATTCCTAATTATGCTTAAGGTTACTCCCTCCAGCAACACCACTCTGTTATCAGTCAGGAATGTTATGGAGTGCACACCTGCTCCATCACTGTTCTTTCACAGAAAATGTAACCAACACTGTTTTCCCACTCTCTGCTTTTAATTTAAGTTAAACAGTGGAATGGGATATCTCAATGCTTTGCGATGTTCCTCACCAGTCACCTTTTTTCAAATTCTCTCTATACCAAGACTTTCACTAATAGTGGTATGTTCTTGGACTCTATGCACTTGCTGTAAACTCCACATTCTATTTGCTACCTCCACTGGGGAAAATATATTAAGAACTTGAAATTCAAAGTTGTCTTAATCTAAATTGTAAGAAGGCTGTTGGACTGTGAAAAGCTTGAGGCCAGGTATTTGCAGTCAATGGTAGAGCAAAGATGAGTGCCACTGACATTGAAGTTATTCTTGTTGAAATCTAATGATCACACACAGTGGATTATCTCTCTTCCTGTGCAGTGGTGCTGCAACTAATTCAAGTGTTCTTAAATGGGAAAGCTCAACAATGAAATTAAAATCATGCAAGTTGGCCATCTGAACAGTCTGTTGCATTGACGGAGTTTCGTAGATTTCCAAACAGGAAGTAAAGACAGTAAAATAAACCAGTTAAATTTTATGTACGCAGCAGATTATGGATAGATGTATTCATGGGATGAAGGTAGAAACTAAAATATCTTAAACTATAACACAACACAATCTTTTCTTGAATTAAAAGTACTTAACATTCACCATAAATGCAACTTTTTCAGGCTAGTTTTGTTATTGGATGTGAAGGTCAGACAGCATCTAAGAAGCAGGAGCGTTAACGTTTCGGGCTAAAACCCTTCAGCAGGACTGATAAAGGGTATCTGCTCGAAACATTGACTTTCCTGCTTCTCAGATGCTTTCTAAAACAATGGTCCATTAAAAAGGTTGTAGGAATTAAAAATAATCGCGCTGGAAGTCAAATTGATAGTCTATTGTTATCACTAACTTAGTGTATCTAGCAAATGTTTGGACTTCTAAACTTCACTTTAGATCTGAACCACAGTATTTCTATCCATTCTTCCAGCTGACTCTGAGCATCCACCATCATACCCGCATTTCCAAAGATGCTTTCCTTGGCTGGACCTCTTTTCATCACGTCTGGGATTAGCCATGAAAATTGTTTCCCATTTTGCAATAAGATTGTATGAGCATCCACCATCATACCCGCATTTCCAAAGATGCTTTCCTTGGCTGGACCTCTTTTCATCACGTCTGGGGATTAGCCATGAAAATTGTTTCCCATTTTGCAATAAGATTGTATAACTCCAACCCTTGAAGATTTGTTTTTATTTTTAGAAGTGTCTAAATGGATACCATAAGGTTGCTTCCTTGGTTTGTTTTATTGGCTTTTCTTTTGCCTTTCATGTTTTTCCCATAGCTTGTCACATGTTAACAAGAAGTATGACCAGTGACTTAAATGCTGTCAGGATATATAAATGTAATAGCATTCAGCTAAAGAATAAAGGTCAGTACAGTCAGAAGTGTGGATTGTTGCACAGTGGATGCAAGTTGGATTCTTGAGTAAAGGAGGGCCAGGCAAGGAATGCAGCTTTTGAAAACAAAACACTTGCTATGTTTGTCATAATAACAATGGACTATCAATTTGAATTCCATCATTTTATGGGCCATCATTTTAGAAGGTCAAAAAACATGGCCACAGCAATCACCTGATCAGGCTGGGTAGAGCTCATGACATCACCAATTAATAAGGCACACTCTGAACTGAGATTAGCACATCATCAAAATGATTTTAAAAATCAGTCAGGCTCTGTTCTTGAAGTTTCTCATATTGGGATGAAAGAATTGCCTGCAGGTGATCTAGCTTGGAAAAAGATGGAGCCAGACATGGGAACATACATTTTATTTATATTTCAGGCAATCACTTTTGGGTAGAGGAGGGAGCAAGTTGATGAGAGAGCAGAACTGGAAAACCTGCATATACTTTCTCCATGTTTTTGATCTCAGTCTATTGAAAAACATTGCTTGATGATCAAGGAAACTGAAGAAATATCCATTCACTGAAAACTTAATGATATCTGCAAATTGTCTCAGGATAAATCTAACTTCTCAAGGATTCCAAACAATTTTTAAATTGCATATTTTTTTAATAGTAGATACTTACCTTTTTAAAAACATTATAACTGTGTTTGTGTGCGTGCTTGATGTCACATTTAATTATTTCTCAGGGATTGATGTACTCGAATTCCTTTCTTTTGTTTACCATGTCATTAGCTCCTTAATTTTTAATTAGTGAGCATTTTAATTGAAGAGTAATGCAGTTGCGTGCTACAGAAAAATTTGAAATCTTTGTGGCTAATTAAGCAGGTCAAAATGAGAATGATTCACCCGTCCTCGCCTGGTCAAATGAAGTTAGAAAAAGATAACCAAGTATGGACATTAGAAACAATGACCTTGTCCTGTCAAAAATGGAAGGAGGAATTGAGAGATTGAAGAGGAAGAGCAAGAATGAAAGCCAGGTGGGTGGGCAACATAGAGACATGGACTGAGGGATGCTTGAAAAAAGCTAGAGAAAAATACAACGCCAATTACTGCACTAAGGCTGTGGTAACAACCAACAAAATAACATTTATGTCAGGCTGGAAATTACAGATAACTACAATACTACAAAAAAATTGTGAGATTCAGATAAATGCAGGCAAGAGCTCTTCTGAATCTCCACAGATATTGCCAGATCTGCTTTATAATGCCAACATTAAAAAAAAATGCTTTTAATTTCCAGCAGTCACATTTCTTCAAAGGAAATGGTGCACAAGGTATTTTCTTGGTACATCTAGCAAAATGTTAAATGCATTTATTACATTTTTATCAAGGGACAGAGGAAAACCAGGAATATTTCTTATCAGGATAGACTTTCACAAATTCATATTCCTGGCACTAGAGTTTCATGCTTCAGCTGTACACATTGTTATGATCCCAGCTGATGTTATTACTGGAGAAGTCAGAACCCAGATTGAAATCTTAAATGGGATGCAAAGCTTCTACATGCCAATACTCTATGGACAGTAGTTACACTTCAAAGGCTTGACTTTTCTTTTAAATGGAAGGTGATGGCGTATGCTTGCTTTCTGAGCATCTTTAAAAGTACCACTATAAATATTCTTTTCATTTTTTTTCTAAGGCTTTCCTAGCAATGGAGAGTAAAAATGCACCACCTGAGAAGATGCTTTGTGGACCTTTCGGTAATTGCCTGCAATGTATCACTAACTGAATGTGACAGCAGTTGCACCCTGTGCTGTTTATTTCAGTCTATTATTTTCTGAGCACTGCACAGATATATTGCCTAATATGACCATCACTTGGTTCCATCTGCCCTAGTGTTACAGATGCTCAACAAATGAAGACTGTTTGAAGAACAGAACAAAGGACCTCTACAATGGTTGCTTGGTAATTTTATCCAAAGGAGTAGAAGTTGGAGTTTTCTACATCTTAAACCTTCAAGAAATCTACATTAGCATAAGATCATCCACATGATCGACACAAGACACCCCATCAAGGGCTCTACTCCCAGCTCCGAAACGGCAGGCGAGCCCCAAGTAGACCGAGAAAGCACTTCAGTGATACCCTCATGGCAGCATCCCTACAGACACCTGGGAACCACTGACCCAAGACTGCCCCAAGTGGAGGAAAAGCATCCAGGAAGGCATTGAGCACCACTTGCCCTCAGGAAAAAAATTGAAACCAGGCAAAAACAGCGAAAGAAGCGCACTGCCACACCAACACCCCCAACCACCCCCTTCCCATGACCACCAGCTGTCCCAAGGGTAACAGAGCCAGCAGTAGCCACATCAGTCTGTATAGCCACCTACAGACCAATCCTGAGAGTAGAACAGAGTCATCCTCATCTGCGAGGAACCGCTGATGATGATGATTTGCATAAGTATATATGAAGGATGTTTTCGCTCTGGTTATGTTAATATTTCTTGCAATATAGATAATGGTCCTCCTATCCCATTCCCATGCATATAGAGCCAAGTGTCAATGGTGATCCTGCTTGTCAGTGGGAAATCGTATAATCCATGATTAACAAAAGGGGTTACCTAAAATAAGTTGCTGAATTTCCTAATCTATAAGAGAGTGATTTAATAATTGTGTTCATTATTCTATTAGTTGTGTAAATTAATACATCAATGTACAACAGCTGTGTGAACAGCACCAGCATATCACCGAGCTTCTTCAACAGCAGTCAGAATTGTCTTTTTTAGTACAATCATGTCTGGTGGGTTCTTTAATGTAAAAACTCAATGACTCTGCATCAACCTTGATTAATCTTTAGTGAGTAGCGCAAAACTATACCAGTTATTACAGACTGTTGTCATTTGAGTCTTGAAACAAAGCATCCGATCTTTTGATAGATGAGAAGTGCTTCACAACATATCGTCATCTGAGACATTGTTCGAAACTTTGTCATGAAGGCCAAATCACAAGAGATATAAATTTTCTTGCAAATAACAAATGCATAAATTCCCTAATGCTATAAGGTACCATTATTTATTCCTTATTCGTGGTGCTGCACACGCTTATTGATGACATGGCAGCTCAGCTTCATAATCTTCGAACACTTTAGGAGGAAGAAGATAGGCAGAGGGGAGCTGGCGGTTATTCAATGCACCTGAAGTGCCAAAGTTAGAGTGTGAGGAGTTAACAGATAGTGAACGTATAACAAGTGATCTCCCACCATGGAGTAATGGGGTCCAGACACAGAATGGCATCAGAGAACTGCATCTTAACTGCAGATGTGAAAAGTATCTATTTAATAGTCCCTCATTCTTCAGTGCCTATATCAAATGGACAACATGTGTGCAGCACTGTTCAGTTGCTAAGGCTACATATGTGATTGTTGTTTAATAGGTAAAACTGAAGTGCTTTACAGCTGAGCATCAAGTTTATTCGCAGGGTCCAAACCTCTGCTGTGTTCAATAGCTCTACTGTGATTGGCAAATGCCATGAGATATAATGGGCCTTGGGACTAAACACCCTAATAATATGGAGTGAATATTAACCTTTCACCCCTATAATCAATAATGGGTTCCAGTAATTGTCGGTGTCCAGATTTAATAACAAAGTGCTTTCCCCGCCAACTGAATGAAACTATCCCAGAAAATATATTCTCTCTCTCTCTCCTTAAAATGATGCATCATATTCAGTCTCATGACACTTATAATATATCCAGTCAGTTAAATTTTACCCACATTAAGCAGCAACATTAACCTAAATCATTAACTTAGTACTTTGAGCAGTGAGAAAAAGCTACCAGAAAAAATGAGTTAATGAGTCACAAGAAAAATTTAAAGTCTTTCTGGACCTTTTTTGGACGGTGAATCACATTTGTCACATTGAATATAAGATTTCTAACATGATGCAAAATTTAAATATTTTGCAATGACTGACATCGATTTTAATTTCTCCACCATCTCTTTGTTGTCAGATTATTGTCTGATATTCTGATAAGGATGTGCCACAATTTTCTCCAACTAAATGTTAGGGTGAAGTCATCACTGTTGGGCAGTGCCATAGATACTGTGCCATTGCCAGTAATCCCCTTCCTATCTACAGCCATCGTGGATGTGAGTGAGTCATTTCACAAACTCAAGTGTCCTATTCAACTTCATGTTGAGCAACTGATCCTATTGATAGTAAGGATTTTGTGAAACTTGAAAGGGTTCAGAAAAGATTTACAAGGATGTTGCTAGGGTGGGAGGGCTGGATCTAGGCTGGGGCTGTTTTCCCTGGAGCATCGGAGGCTGAGTGGTGAATTAAAGAACTCCTACGGTGTGAAAACAGGCCATTTGGCCCAACAAGTCCACACCAACCCTCCAAAAAGTAACCCACCTGGACCCATTCCCCTATCCTATTACTCTACATTTACCCCTGACTAATGCATCTAACTGCACACCCCTGAAACATACCGGCAATTTAGCATAGCCAATTCACCTAACCTGACTGTCTCTGTACAGTGGGAGGAAACTGGAGCACCCAGAGGAAACCCACACAGACATGGGGAGAATGTGCAAACTCCACACGGACAGCCGTCCAAGCCTGGAATTGAACCCGGGTCCCTGGCACTGTGAGACAGCAGTGCTAACCACTGAGCCATCGTGCTACCCCATAGAGAACTTATAGTGACCTTATAGAGGTTTATAAATTCATGAGGGGCATGGATAGAGTAAATAGACAAGGCCTTTTCCCTGGGTTGGGAGAGTCTAGAACTAGAGGGCATAAGGTTAGGGTGAGAGGGGAAAGATTTAAAAGTGACTGAAGGGGCAACGTTTTCATGCAAAGGGTGGTGCATCTATGGAATGAGCTGCCAGAGGAGGTGGTGCTGGTACAATTATAACTTTTATAACATCTGGGTGGGTACTTGAATAGGAAGGGTTTAGAGGGATATGGGCCAAGTGCTGGCAAATGGGACTAGATTAATTCTGATCAGCATGGACGAGTTGGACTGAAGGGTCTGTTTGCATGCTGTACATCTCTATGACTCCCCATCACTGTTTAGTAGTTAAAAATGAACTATTCTGTTAAGTTTTCCAATAGAATTAAGATATTCCCATTTCTTCTTTCTCTTGTATTTTAAAGTGTGTTTTGCTTCAAATTTAGTAGTTTGACCAATCTAATTGCATCCAGAATGCAATTCCTGACACTTGCCTTTAAAGAGAGAAAATGTTAAGGTCTAGGCTAGCTTCTTAATATATTTTGAGGAGGTTTGGTCTGGTCCTTAACATTGGGGAAGTATATTCCAATGGTTTGAAAAAAGATTTCATTCTGCTTGCTGTGCTTCTGATGGAGGTAAATTCATTCAGTATCCAATTTTGGTGATTGCAAACTAGACATCCACCCACTGTAATCAGGGTGAGGTCTAAGTATGTGAACAATTCTTACAAGCTGTCAGTGTTGACCACGGAACTGACAGGGCGAGTTTGAGCCAGAAACTAGTCAATCTTTGAAGAGCAGGGAAACACGAGTTAGTATAGTGTTATGAAGATGTGGTTGAACTGTACCTTAAAGAGAGTTAAAAGCTGGTAGAGCTACCTGATAGCACCAAATGTTCTCAATAAGATAACAATGTAACGCTTGGTCGAAAGCTAAAGTAGCTGGTTGCCTGGAAATGACAAAGCAGATTTGAATTAGGCCAATCAGTTTAAATTGCACCCCTAAAAAAACCAAATTCCAATCAAGTTTGAATTGAGTATATTGACAATCTTAAAAGCCAATGACAATCCGATGCTGGGAGTATAAGACTGAGGAAAACTGAACAGTTGGGAGGAGAACTGCCAAGGCACCAACATGTAAAAAGACTGCCTGAAAAATAGCTCTCTTAAAAGGTACCTTTATCGATCAGTAATCTGTGAAGCAGATTCCCTGAGAAGAAGAAGACAGAAATTCACAGAAAACTGAAAGCTGCCTGTATTTTTTAATAAATATTTTTATTGAAAAGAGGTTTTCGGTTTTTTACAAAATTACAAAACTTGTACAAAATAGTATGACCACTGTTCAATATAATAGCAACAATAAAACAAAAAGAAAAGGCAAATAATCTACTCCACACACTACTAAAACACAAAAAACCAGAAAAACTACATTCAATAAATAACCAATAAGAAAGAAGAAGAAAAAAATAAACAGACAAAATAAAATTATATCAAGTTATGACAAGGTAGCTTAAGTTACATTCAATTAAATTACTACACTCAGCACACTCTCATCACAGCTCCCTAACACTGGGAGCAATAATGAATAGACCCATATTTATACGGGATTCTTCCTCCCAGGGCCCCCCAAAACCGACAGGCACAAACCTCATGGCTAGACAAAGGCCCTGAGTAATATAGCAGGTATGTCTACATCGATATAATTCAAAAAGGGCCACCATGTTCTGTAAAACAACTCCGTTTTCTGGTGTGCCATGCTCGTAAGGAGGTCCAGGGGGATGTGTTCCACAATTATTCTGTGCCAGCTCGAGAGTCCTAGGGATTCTTCAATACCCAGCTCATTAAAATGTTCTTCCTCATGCAGAAAGAGAGAATAGTAAAACAGTTTTTTCCCATGTACATCCAGGGAGGGAAGATTTGGAAAACCCAAGAGAAGGGACATCGGATTCAACCCAATCTCAGTTCCCAAAACCTTTGCGAAAGCACTCACGGATTTTGTGGCATGTCCATAAACAATGGGTAAGAGTACCAACATCCGTTTTACACTTGGGGTACATTGGGGACGCTCTTGTCTTAAACTTAGCAAGCCGTTCTGGTGCCAGCTGGGCCCTATGGAGTACTTTCAGTTGAATAGCCTGAGTCCTATTACAAATAGAGACCTTCCTAACATTTTCCCAAATGTCCTCCCACATCTCTGAGAGGATTTCCACCCCTAACTCCTGAGTCCAGGTTTTATATAGTCATTCCATGTCCTCCAACATGTTACTACCTAGGAAGTGACAGAGAGTGCTAACCGAGGGGGAACCTGCTGACCGGAGCACTCTCCTCTCCGTGTCCGATTTGTAAGGATTAACCATCAATGTGGTCTTTTTTTGTACAAAGTCTCTAACTTGGAAATATCAAAAGAGATCCTTCCTAAGTAGCCCGAACTTTTGACCTAGCTGTTCGAAGGACATCATGACCTCCCCATTGAATAGGTTTCTCAAACAGTGGATTCGTCTGGATTCCCAAAGCTTAAAGCCAGAGTCCATCAAATGTGGCTGAAATCCTAACATTTCCACATTGGAGTGAAAGGGGAGGTTTTTTGTAAATTGCCCTTGTCCTGCCGCATCATCCTCCAAGCTTTGACTGTGTTTAGGACAATCGGACTTTTACAGTGATCCATAGCAATTCTCATCTTGTCCATAAACAACAGGTTAATGAGGAGGCATTTTTCCTGAGAGGCCTCGATATCCAACCAGATTTATTATGGATCACAAGAAGCCCAATCAGCCACATAGGATAACAAGGAACTCAGTTGGTACTTCCTAAAGTCCGGAAAATCTAGATACCCCCACCCCCACCACCTTTTTGCGAAAGCTGCAATTTATCAGCTTAATAAGAAGTCACCTATGATGCCAAAGATCCAAGCCAGCTGTAAAGCCTGTGCAGCGCTTGCTTTGGCAGCATCAAAGGGAACATTCGCATGGGATATAATAAGCGAGGAAGAACATTCATCTTAACCAGAGCTATTCTGCCCAGCCAAGATATCAGAAGATCTTTTCAGCACCGAAGGTCCTGCCTAATTTTCTCTAACAACTGCCCATAATTGGCTTTATAAACTGATCAAAAACCGGGGTAATAAAACTACCTAAGTACAGAAAACATCCCTGTGACCATTGAAATGGGAAACGGGTTCCATCCCCAAGGTTGGACATACTAGTAAGACCCTCCACAGGCAAGGCCTCTGATTTCATGAAATTAATTTTGTACCCTGAAAACAAACCAAATAAATTAACCACTTGTATTAATCAAGGCACAGATGTCATTGGATCAGTTAAAAAGAGAAGGACATCATCCGCATAAAGAATAATTTTATGCTTGTGATCCGTCCGAATTATATTGGGATCTGTCTGGATGGCTTCCGCCAGTGGCTCGATCACCAGTGTAAATAATAGTGGTGAGAGAGGGCACCCTTGATGACAGCCTCTGCTGACACTAAAACTATCTGATCTTATGCCATTAGTGAGCACCGCTGCTCTCGGGTCACCATAAAACACTGTCACCCTTTTAGCAAAAACCTCCCCAACACCAAACCGTACCTTGACATAAAAGAGGTACGGCCATTCCATTCGATCAAACGCTTTCTCTGCATCTAGGGAAACTACCAAACCCGATATCGCTCTTTGCTGACATACTTGAACCATAAATTAATACTCTTCTAATATTATTGGTGAACCTACAACCCTTAATAAACCCCATCTGGTCCTCCTTTACAATAAACAGCAATATCTCCTCCAGCCTTAATGCCAGCATTTTTGACAGGATTTTCAAATCCATATTCAATAACGATATAGGCCTGTACGAAGTACAATTTTCTGGGTCTTTCCCTTTCTTAAGGATGAGACAGATATTTGCTTCTCTCAAAGAGGATAGAAGGCTACCCTGACTGAATGAATAATTGTACATATCTAAGAGTGGCCCAGCCAGTCCATCTATAAACTCCTTATAGAACTCACATTGAAATCCATCTGGCCCGGGAACTTTACCACTCCGGAGCAGCCTCACCGCCTTCTGCACTTCCTGAATTGTCAAGGGGGCACTCAAAAAGGACACCTGCTCTGAGGTTACACCCGAAAGGTCCATTTTCTTCATTCTATCCTCACAGGCCTCCGTGTGATACAGCTCAAAATAAAACTTTCTAAATGTTGCATTATTCTTTTTGGCATTGTAAGTCAAAGTACCAGCACTCTCTGTAATAGATTGGGGAGCATTCTTCTTTCTGGCCAAGTACGCTAAATACCTACCTGGCTTATCACTGTACTCAAATAGTCTCTGTTTCACATTTAAGACCTCCCTCTTTGCTGTTTGGGTAAGTGCAGCATTCAAAGTAGCTCTGAGGGCTGTAATCCGCTGTAATTTAGTTATGGACAGCCTATCAACATATGCTGATTCAGCTGCCTTCAGGCTAGCCTCGAGCAGATGTTGCTGTTCTCCCTTTTGTTGCTTGCAGGTCGTGGAGTAAAGGATAATCAAACCCCACATAGAGGTCTTGGCAGTTTCCCACATCATCAACGGGTTACTGGCCATACCGTGGTTGATACCCCAAAACGTTTGAAACTCCTGTAAAAGGTATTCTATAAACTTACTATCTTTCAGGAGGAAAGGGTCCATATGCCAGTGCCAGGAATCCACATCACCACTTCCAACCTTAAACTCCATATACACTGTTGCGTGGTCAGAAACATCTATATTCCCTATTTTGCAGGTTAATACCAAGTTCAAGAAGGTTGATGGCAAAAAAAAAATGTCAAACCTGGTATGGCACTTGTGTGGGTTAGAATAAAAGGTAAAATTTCTAACCTTGGGGTGAAGACATCTCCATACATCCACCAGTTGCCTAAATTGCGGAGACATACCCGTAGGACTCCTAAGTATCCTGCTCACCTCGGGGTCAATAATGCGGTTGAAATCTCCCCCTATACTTGTATGACGTGCCCAAGGGCCATCAATCTGGAGAATGCATCTGTTACAAATTTAAAGGGATGTGCCGGGGGACAGTATACATTCAGAATCTCACACTCCTCTCCATGTATTAAAGCTTTAAGTATAATTAACCACCCGGACTCATCCTTTATTTGGCCTAGCATTTGAAATGGGAGTTTCTTCCAGATGAGAATGGCCACTCCTCTACTTTTCGAGATAAAAGATGAAGAAAACACCTGGCCTAATCCTCCCTGTTGCAACTTCAAATGCTCCTTATCATTTAAGTGTGTTTCCTGTAATAAGGCAACATCGACCTTTTTTTTCTAAGACTTGACAATATCTTTTGGTGAGTGACTCCCATTAACATTCCAGGTGGGCCATTTAAATGAAAGGCTAGCCCCCCTGGGAGGAAGAAACCCCTAGCGTGCCAAGTAAAAACCATAAACAGTTAACATAGATTTTAAAACACAACTTTTAAAACTACTAAATCAAAACCACTAACAACTGCTTCAAAAAAATAACAACATAAAGCATAACTGAGTGTAAATGATATGTGGAGCTTGTTCAAGGAGCAACTATTGAGTGGTAAAAACCATAAACAGTTAACATAGATTTTAAAACACAACTTTTAAAACTACTAAATCAAAACCACTAACAACTGCTTCGAAAAAATAACAACATAAAGCATAACTAGAAGGAGACTTACCCCTTGTCCACAGGGGCACTCTTACCTCCCGATAATCCCACCATGACTCCTTCCAGCTGGAGCCGTGCTCTCGCCCCAGACACCACAAAGTAAGAAAAACAAATACCAATATCTTATGACAAGAAGGTTAACAGTGGGGGCCCCAACTGTTCCTTCCATACTACAACCCTAGGCACTCCTGGCCGAACAACAACATAAAAAAACATATAAAATTATAATCCTGATATATATTGAAAGGAAAACCAAAATCACCCCTCAACAATCAGGTAAACCAAGCAAATTACAGACAAAAACAAAAAGAAGAAAAAAAGAGGGGGGGGAAAGGGGCAGAATAAAACAATTGTCCATATAATTCAGGCCAATCAGTCTATTTTAAAGTGTCAAAACGTGCTTTGCCTTTTCCATGGTTGAAATGCAGTATTGCCAGGTATTTCTTGGAATATTGAATATTCAGGTCCCTCAGACGCTTCTTTACCACATCAAAGGCCTTCCTCTTACGAATCATGACCGGGGAAAAGTCCTGAAACAACATGATTCATGATCCCTTGTACACCACAGCCTGGGCATCCTTCCCCAGTGCTCTAGAGGCTTTCAGTATCATTTGTTTGTGTCTATAATGCTGGAATCGCATTAGGACTGGGTGGGGGCTGGTCCGATCCGGGCCTGCGCACTGTGACCCGGTGAGCCCACTCGACCTGCACCCAGCCTACCTCCGACTTCAGCTTCAGAAACTATGGGAGCCATTGCTCCAAATAGCTGACGAGCTAGCCTTCTTCCTCCTGTTCGGGAAGCCCCAGCAACCAGATATTCTTCCAACAATCTCGATTTTTGAGGTTGCCGCCTGCTCCTCCAAGTCCCGCACTCAGCGTTCCAGGGCCTGAACCTGGCTCGTAGAAGATTCAGCCGCGGTCTCAGAAGCCGGGGCACATTACTCCGCCCCTCCAACACGCTGCCCAAGACTCTGAATCTCCAGGTCATGCCTCTGCACATGACCAAGATCAATTCCCACCTGGCCCGGGACTCCTCCATCAATGCACCAATCCTATCTCAGGGTTTTACAAACCCTGAGATCAAGCTCTGCTCTGCAGGTGAGTCCTCGGGGGGGGGGGGTTCTTGGCCTATCGAACTTTCACAGATTGCTGCACGGGATAAATCTTTTCTGTGTTGCTGGTTTAAATTAAGCGGGGGGGGCGGGGTTTAACCTATGTCGTAACAGTTTGGGGGCTCGGGTCCATGATTTGAACAGGTTTAGACAGATTTGAATACATTTAGGGGTACGAAAAATCCCAGCAGATTTAAAAACTTGCAGGTTAGCATCCTAGAATAAAACATAAGTGAGACAATTTGTTTAATTTAAGTGGTTGATTAAATTAAAGGTGAGAGAAATGCCTCTTAAAATTGCTAAAGAAGTTCTGGGATTTGATGATGATTCTCAAATTTGCCAAGAAAGATTAGAAGGAAAGAAAAAGGCCATACTTTTAGAATTAGTAAATAAGTTAGATTTGGGTTTAACCAAAGACAAAAGTAAAACTGAAATTGTAAAGGAGTTACTCAAACACTTAGATCTGTCAGAGAAACAGGAGAGAGGAAAAGGAGGGGGGGGGGTTCTTGGACAGCAAAGAGAGAGAGAAGAAAAGCAGAGAGAGAGGATAAAGAAAGAGAGAGAAAGGTGTTGGCTGAGCAAAAAGAGAGAATTTGAACTTGAGAAGTTGCGACTTTGTCAGCAAAGTCAAGTTAACAAGATGGGGATTAAAAGAGAAGGTAGTGATATATATATAAATGGGTCAAAAGTCTGCCACATTTTGATGAGAAAGATGTTGAAGCCTTCTTTCTTTCATTTGGCGAGGCAAATGGAGTGATCTGGGTTTTATGGGTAATGCTCGTTCAGACTAAAATGGTCGGCAGAGCTAGTGAGGTATTTGCTGCACTGTCAGATTATGTGTCAAGAGGTTATGGAGAGATTAAACAGGCTGTTTTAAATGCTTATGAATCAGTACCAGAAGTATGTAGACTTTGGTTAGAAACACAAAGAAGTAACAAGGTCAGACTTATGTTGAGTTCGAAAGAATTAAACATAGTCATTTTGATCGATGGGTGTGCGCTTAGAAAATAGATAGGACCTTTGAGGCTCTAAGAGAGACTATTCTGCTGGAGGAGTTTAAACACTCACTTCCAGAGATGGTAAGAATTCACGTGGAGGAACAGAAAGTTCAGGAAGTGAGAAGGCAGCAGAATTAACAGATGTTTGTACATAAGACAAGCTGAAGGCTAAAATTTTATCCTGTGAGGGATAGAAATTGGGAGAGGGGAATCCTACACTACTAAGCCAAGAGTAGAGAGCACTGGTAAGAATTTACCACAGGATAAAAAGAAACCCAAGAGGGTGGAAAGGAGGTGAAAGGTCTTGGGTGTTTTCACTGTAATGGAGTGGGACACAGAAGATTACAGTGCCGGTGGTTTCAAAAGGGCACTGCGAAAAGGTGTTTTCACTGCCAGAAGGTGGGGCACATAAAGTCACAGTGCTGGTTGTTAAAGAAAGGCGCTGTGGGAAAAGAATTCGTAAAAGAAGCTAAGCCAGTGGCATTAGTGAAGGTAGTAAAGGAGACCCCAAGAAGAACTGAGGAGCTGCAGGAGAGTGCACAGTCGAGGCAGGGGCTGGATATGGAGTTAGTACCTGATCTCTACAAAGAATTTGCCTCTACGGGTAAAATTTACTCAGAAAGAACAGGAGGAGAAGGACAAGAAGTTATAATTTTTATCTAACCAGTCACTGATAGTAAGGTGAGCGAATATGCACTCTTTCTGATCTGTTACCTGAGAGTGTGGTAATTGGTGGGATAGATGGACAGAAATATAGTGTTCCCCCATGTAAGATCAGGTTGGAGTACCAACTTAAGACTGGGGTAGTTACAGTGGGAGTGATTGACAGTGTGTCAGTTCCAGGAATTCAGTTTGTTCTTAGGAATGATCCAAGGTGGGAGTGACATCCCTTGTTGTGGAGAAGCTCAAGGAAGACCAAGAAAATTGTTGGGCCTGTTTCCACACTGTAATGTAATGTAATGTAAAATGAGTTAAAACAGAAATATCCTGGTATTTTCCAGATTTTGTAGTAACCAGATCCCATTCCAGGAATTCAGTTTGTTCTTAGGAATGATCCAAGGTGGGAGTGACATCCCTTGTTGTGGAGAAGCACAAGGAAGACCAAGAAAATTGTTGGGCCGAAGGGCCTGTTTCCACACTGTAATGTAATGTAATGTAAAATGAGTTAAAACAGAAATATCCAGATTTTGTAGTAACCAGATCCCACTATATAAGTCACAGCATGAAGCAAAAAGTAAAGAGAAAGATGAAGGATTTGAGGTTCGGTTAGCTGATACCCTGTTTGACATAATGGTGCAGGAAAAACCTGTCCAGGCAGAGGGTTGGACTGACGTGTTTAGTCCTGAAAGACTGAGGGGCTTGCAACAGAACGACATGATAAAAGATACATATGTGGATACCTACTCCGAAAAGGAGGCAAAGAATATTCCAGAGGGTTATTATCTGAAAGCTAAAATTCTAAGATGGAAATAGAGACCACAGCAGGTTAGTGCAGAGGAGAAATGGGCTGATGTGCACCAGATTGTGTTGCCAGTAGCATACAGACAGGAGGTGTTACGCGTAGAACATGAACTACCTGTAGGAGGTCACCTAGGAAGACTCAGGCTCAGGTACAAAAACACTTTTATTGGCCTGGAATGCACAAGGATGTAGATAACATTTCCCGTACATGCCATACATGCCAAATGGTAGGTAAGTCACAGGCGGTAGTAAAACCAGCATCTTTGTTGCCAATTCCTCCATTTGAAGAACCTGTCACGCGGGTTATCATTGATTGCGTAGGTTCCCTCCTGAGAACTATAAGTGGGAACCATTACTTGTTAACCAGAATGGATGTGTCTACCAGATTTCCAGAGGCAATTCCATTATGGAGTATCAAGGCAAAAAGGATAGTAGAGGAGTTAGTAGCTTTCTTCACTTGATATGGGCTACCCAGAGAGATTCAGTCGGACCAAGGGACAAATTTTACTGCTAGGCTGTTTAAGGAGTTGATGGATAGCTTAGGTGTACAGCACTTTAAATCCAGTGCATATTATCCTGAATCCCAGGGAGCTTTAGAAAGGTGGTATCAGACCTTGAAGATCATGTTGACAGCATACGGTCAGGATTACCCGAATGATTGGGATAAAGGTATCCCATTCATATTTCTTGTGATTAGAAACGTCCCAAATGAATCTACTCAGTTCACTACCATTGAGTTAATATTCAGACATGAAATGAGAGGCCCTTTGAAATTAATTAAAGAAAAATTGACCGGACCAGGGTCGGAGGTCTCACACCTCGATTATGTATTAGAAGAGAAGGAGAGACTAAATCGAGACTTAATGCCTGGTTATTTGCAGTTACTTTTATGAGCTAAACAGCATCTAAAGAGTGAACAGTGGAGAATGAAGCAGGCCAGTGATAGGAGATCCCTTCAAAGCCAGGTTTAGTGGTCCCTATCAACTTGAGAAAAAGTTGAGTCAGGTGAACTATCTAGTAAAGATGCCAGATAGGAAAAATAGATATTGGGTATGTCACGTGAACATGTTGAAACCGTATTATACTAGAGAGAAAGGACTGGAGAAACAGGTGTTAGTTACTGCCCTGCAGAGTGAGGAATCAAATCCAGATGATGTGGATTTTGATGTGCATCAAAATAGATTTAAAAATGAAGAAGTTCTTGAGGAGTGGGATAGGTTAGTAAGCTATATGTCTCAGAATTAAAGAGTGCAGTTGAAAGATTTGTTACTGCAGTATAAGGACATAACATAAGAATCAGATGGGGAGGATTAATGCTATCGTACATGAAGTAGACATAGGGAATACTGCTTCGATAGAACAATACCCCTTTCGGCTTAATCCTTTCAAAGCCAGACAGGTTCAGAAGGAGGTGGAGTGCATTCTTAACAAGGACATCATCGAACCATGCCAGAGTGAGCAGAGTTCGTCAATCGTCTTAGTTCCCAAACTGGATGGGACGCAATGATTCTGCATGGATTATTGGAATGTCAATGCCGTTACAAAATGGACTCACATCTAATTCCTAGATTGGAGTACTGTATCAAGAGAGTTGGACAAGCCAGTTACATCATCAAGTTGGACTTAATGCCCGGTTTTTGGCAGTTACCTTTATGAGAGACAGTGAAAGAAATCTTTGCATTTTTAACCCCAAATGGGCTAGATCAGTTTAAAGTGATGCCCTTTGGATTGAAGAACGCATCCGCCACATTCCAAAGACTCATGAACAGAGTTATGGCTGGATTAGCAAACTATGCAGTCTATTTGGACAATGTAGTGATCTTTAATAAGTCCTGGCAAGATCACATGGTACAGTTGGCAGAGCGTTTTGAATGACTATGAGAAGCAAAGCTCATGATAAATGTAAATAAAATGGAATTTGCGAAAGCAAAGGTGACGTTCTAGGGACATAACATCGGTCATGGAAGGTGGACCCCACAGAACCCAAAGAGGAAGGCCATTGAGGAATTTTCACAAGCAACCTCGAAGGAAGAGATGCTTCGATTCTTAGGACTCAGTGGATTCTATCGGAAGTTTGTTCCAAGCTTCAGGATTGTAGTGGCACCATTAACCGATTTGCTGATGAACACAAAGTTCCAGTGGACAGAACAATACCAGGAGGCATTCGACCATTTGAAAGCCATATTAACCACCAAACCATTTTTAGCTACACCAAACTTTTCAAAACCTTTTAAAGTCGCCATCGATGATAGTGACATTGGAGTAGGCGCTGTACTCCTCCAGGAAGATGAGGATGGGATTGAACTGCCAGTTGGTTACTTTTCGAAGAAGATCAACATTCACCAGAGGAAACACTTTAGAAATGAAAAGGAATTTTTGAGTTTGGTACTGGCCTTGCAACATTTTAATGTGTAGGCTATGAACAATGTGTCAGAGACAGTTGTGTGCACGGATCACAATCCACTGACATTCTTAGAATGTTTCGAAGACAAGAATATGAGACTACTTCACTGGAGTCTTCTGTTACAGACTTATAACTTAAAAATCATACATATTGCAGGTCGGAAGAATGTAATCACAGATGTGTTATCGTGGATTTAACTGATACAGTTTAGATGAGATTTGTCTTTATTTAATGTTATATCTAAATAGATAGATGGAAAGAAGTTAAGGTGAACTTAGATTAAAGTTATCTGTATGTTAGGGCAATGTATTTAAAAAGTAGAAGAAAAAATGAAACCATCTTTTCGTTATGATTGTTCATTTTTTCTTAAGGGGGGAGGTGTTATGAAGATGTGGGTGCACTGTACCTTTAAGAGATTTAAAAGCTGGTAGACAGCACCAAGTGTTCTCAGTAAGGTAACAATGTTAAAAGGTTTTGAAAAGTTTGGTGTAGCTAATTTAGTTTTCAACCAAGTGTTACATTGCCTGGAAATGACAAAATAGATTCGAATTATGCCAATCAGTTTAAATTATACCAAAATACCAAATTCCAATCAAGTTTGAACTGAATATATTGATAAAACTTAAACGCCAATGACACAATCCAATGCTAGGAGTGTAAGACCGGGGAAAATTGAACAGTTGGGAGGAGAACTGCCAAGGCACCAGCATGTAAGAAGACTGCCTGAAAACTGGCTCTCTTAAAAGGTACTTTTATTGATCAGTAACCTGTGAAGCAGACTCCCTAAGTAGAAGAAAAGAAGACAGGAATACAGAGAAAACTGAAGGCTGCCTGGTTTTGAGATAAGGAGTGTTGTTTTGAAAATCTTAATCAGGGGCTTTATCGCATTAGTATAATAGAAGGAAAGGGAAAAGATAGGTTAGAGGAAGGATTTGTAAATAGTTGTCAGTTAATTATTCTCTGTTATACTTTAGCAAATAAAGTTGTTAATTTTTACTTTAACTAGTTCTTGGCCTATCAAATTTTCACAGATTGCTACACGGGATAAATCTTTTCTGTGTTGCTGGTTTTAAATTAAGCAGGAAATTTTACCCAGTGTCATAACAATAGTTAGTACAACCCTATTACGGCAGCTGCTGCAAGAAGTGTCAGAGTGTTGACATGGAAAACGATCATAACATGTGGGGACAACTCCCACCGTATATGCAGCAGGTACTCATATGACTCAGCCAATGTTGTCAATCTCATATGCTGCAGGCAAGGATGTCCTGAGGCATGGTACATTGGTAAGACCAAACAGATGCTACTACAATGGATGAATGGATACTGCACAACAATCACCAGGCAAGGGTGTTCGCTCCCATTCAGGGAATGTTTCAGCAGTCCAGGACATTCGGCCTTGGACCATCGGGTGACTATCTTCCAAGGTGGACTTTGGGACAAGCAACAATGCAAAGTGGCCAAGCAGAGCTGATAGTCAAGTTCGGTACCCATGAGGATGGCCTCAACTGGGACCTTGGGTTCATGTCACACTAGAGGTGACTCCACTGCACTATACACTCACACAGACACACACTCCTACATATTCACAAACTAACACAGACCCTCTCTCACACTTAAACTCTCTCTCATATGCACACACACACACACAAATACACCTCTCACAGGCTTATACCTCATCATACTCACATGCATACTTTACCAAGCTTACTCACACACACTCATACCCACATGCACACGGTCTCTCTCTCCTGCATTCACACACATATAAGTTTATGGAGCGAATCTGTATTTGCAGAATTATATTTTATTTTGCTCAAAGAAATGCACAGCCTCCAGTCAATCCATGTAAGGTTCTGTAAATCCCACTTTAGAAAGAGAACCAATGTGACTCAAGATTTGGACACAGGCAAACTTTAACCTCACACCTTTAATGCATTGTCTGAGCTGAGATGACACATTTTGTTAGAACACCTGAAGTTATCTTGAGAATGTGACTTAAAAAGGAATTCTGTAACTTACATATTAATGAACCAAAACTAGCAAAACCATTCTAATAGATGAAAGACACAATTAAAGTTTGTTTAATATATTTCAGCCACACGACACTGTAACCTTTTGCTATAACTTCTGTGCCTTATGGCCCTGTTCCACAACCACCTGATGAAGCTCGTGCTTCCAAATAAACCTGTTGGACTATAACCTGTGGTTGTGTGATTTTTAACTTTGTCCACGCCAATCCAATGCCGGCTCTGCCACATCATAGTATGGAAGAAGGTAGTGATAGGGGAAGTAGGTGCCATCAGAAATGTTGGAGGGTTGTGACATGAAGTCTTGGCACTGAGAAATGAATCAGCCTATGTAGGGGCCACAAAAGTTAGTGCGAGAGAGTGTGTATTTTTTAAATTACAGCTTTCTGCAGCAATTCCTTTGAAGATCACTGTAAAAATGTCATTGCAACCAATGCTTCCCACTTAAGGCAAAGGAACCTGATATCCATGTTGTAAGATGGGTACTGGCTGATTTGACACAGACTGCTGCTCTTCTGTTTCAACTGTTACTCCAAAAATGGGACATGGTGGATGGCAAGAGAAATGGATTGATGAGTGCTACCCTGTGATTTTCAGGCCGCCATCACTTTGCTGTTGTTTGGAAACAGGGCAACAGCCCAATCTTTGTCTCTCGCTTCTATTCCTGCCAAAACACACTACATTGGCTGTCGATGAATTACGAAACAAGGTTAATAATTAAACTAAGGGAAGAATTTTTCCACTTTATTTCAAAGGTTGGAGATAGCATTTTAAGTGACAACCAACACGTCACCCCTGTGGACAAGATAGCTCACCCAACTACACAACAACTAGGTCATGAAAAGTAGAATGTTGAGGGAGGATATCTCATCCTATCACAGTCTTCAACACTGCGGCCTGCCAATCACAGCCCAGCAGTTTCTGGATCCGAATGTCCGTGTAAATGACCCTGTGGCTCCGTGATTGAGGGACCAGTGGTGAGAAGTATTTATTTATCGGGGTCATGTGAAGTGTGGTCCAGTTTTTGCCATCCATCCATCCATGTCTCCGACTGCCTTCAGTTTGGATCAGTTCGAGAGACTCCTCTTTCCCATCTTGGCAGGTAAGTTACCAAAGCTTCTCACTCTGAAAACTAGCCACTTTCCTCACCCACCAGGGAGGCAGGTGGTCAGGGAAGAAACAAACTGAGGCCTGTATGTGGCCAGTAATTGACAATAAAATAGACTTAATTGCTAGCAAGGGTTTCTGTTGGCAGTGTTAGTGCCCCTACCTCTATGACAGGAGGCCTAGGTTCAAGTCCCCCTCCCCCCCACCCTGCTCCAGAAGTGAGTAATAATGAATAGGCTAGTAATAAAATAAAAAATACTCATGACCATTTAATTGTTGAGGTGACAATAATGAGTTTCTCTCCAGGGCCAGCTTACTTCTTTACCTCCCCTTCTCACAACCTCTTCTGCCACCTCCATGCAGGTGAAATTATGCCCTGCGTGCAGGGGGCAATAGATACCAATGGCTGACACATAAAAAACATTTTCTAATAATGTTAGCTCCTTACTACTCAGAGGAAAATCAGACTGTCATCTCTTAAATTAGAAAAATATTGAATTTCCATTTCCTATTAAACTGCCAGAAATTTGTTGCCCACTTAGCTGCTTCAAGTTACTTAAAGATAAAATTCCAATTCTTCAGCTGCTGCATATTAAGTTCCTGAGGAAAATGCTTGAAAAGAAAGACCACTCCTGTGATTGTTGCAATTGCTCCCATCACAAACAGCATGGTATTGATAATCTGCAAGGAAAAGCAAGTCACTTTATTAGTTGCACACTTGTACAACAGGGTAAAGTTCTGGCAGGCATCACACTTCCAGCAGGACCCCATAATACACTCAACACAGATCAAATTTTGATGTAGAATATCTCTATCACCATCATTTAATCACAAATGAAAAAAAACAGCAGCAACAGCCAGACAATCTTTCAAAGGACAGTACTGCTGTCTGCATGCAAGGACCCTCCACTAGTCGACAAGCCAGGATCTGGTAACTTTTTGTCTACAGGACTGTGGAAGGTTCAGGTATGAAGTAAACTGATTTTAAAAATTGGTTTTCTGAAAATACACCATGACCTGAAACCATAAAGCTCTGACTTACGCACCAGGATGGAGAATGGACAGAGCTGTGGAGCACGGAATGTGAACCATTAGTTTGGAGTGGATGCAGTTCTACAAGAATTACAATGAGACTTGGGATGGTTGTGTTGGCAAGCTGGAGATGAAGGTGGGAGTGAAGGAAGAGGAGGATAATTATTTAAGGGAGTCTTCTGCTGCTTTCTGTGGATGTTGGTTATCCTGTCTAAATGGAGGCTTCCATGGAATCTTGTGCAGCCCATAAGCAAATCTTCATTCTCAGTTTGGTGGCCAATATCAACTTAAGTACACAGTCTCTGTAGTGTATTCCAACTTCTTGATTAGATTGGATACTTGCATTTGTTACCTGTGGTTGTTTCTCTGGTAAACCCAACATGTTCACTTCTTTGGACATGCTACTTGAGAATCATTGCTTATTTAACTTGATCGCTCTTAGCAATATTGATTTTTGTTTCCTTGGAAAATGAAATTAAATCATTCCTCTCAGACTTTTGTAGTGTCATCATCTGAACTCATATTTGAACCTGCCATAACAATTTGTTTGTCAGGCATGTTACTGTCTGAACAGCTTCAGTTAAAAGTTCATCAATGAGTTTCAAAGGATCATATAACTCATTATCTTTCCCACAATTTGTATCTTCTGATGACTTTTGTTATTTCTGTCATCAGAACCTTCTTCAGTAACAATAGGACTAGAGTGCATTTTGGCCAACTCCACGTAGGCACATACTTCAACCTTGTTGACCATATGAAATAATACTTACACTGGCATTAGACAAATCTCAATCCAGTTAGTCTTTCTTTTGGATTCCACCATGAGTCTACAAACCCTAACAAAATTTTATATAGATTATCCTTTGACCAGATGTTCAATAACAAACATTTTCTTTTCCTATGGTTCTATAACTAGCTGCTCCTTGACCAGTTGCTGCCTGGTCTACGTGCCTTTAAAGACTGACTATTATTTGACTCTAATGAGTTTATTTGCTGTATTATAATAAAGTTAAGGTCAAGATAAGCATGCAAGCTCAAGAGTGAGAATACTTGATTGGGAAGTATATATTCATTTCCTACTCTCTTATCCGTGTTGTGTCCTTGTAGTGAATCTTTAATCTTGAGAGCTATACCACCTGGACCATACATAGAACATAGAACAGCACAGGTCTTTGGCCTTCGATGCTGTGCCGATCCTTTATCTTACTCTAAGATCAAACTAACCTACATACTCTTTATTTTACTATCATCCATGCACCTATCCAAGAGTAGCTTATATTTTCCTAAATGTATCTGACTCTACCACCACCACTGGCAGTGCACTCCATGAACACACCACGCTCTGTGTAAAGAACTGACATCTGACATCTCAAATCACCTTAAAATGATGCCCCCTCATGATAGCCATTTCTGCCCTTGAGAAAAGTCTCTGACTCTATCTATGCCTCTCATCATTTTTTACACCTCTATCAAGTCCCCTCTCAACCTTTTGCGCTCCAATGAGAAAAGCCTTAGCTCCCTTAACCTTCCTTCATAAGACATACCCTCTAGTCCAGGTAGCATCGTGGTAAATTTCCTCTGCACCCTCTCTAAAGCTCCATATCCCTCCTAGAATGAGAACTGAACATAATATTCCAAGTGTGGTCTAACCAGGACTTTATAGAGCTGCAGCATAACCTCGTAGTTCTTCAACTCAATACCCCTGCTACTGGAAGCCAACACACCATACACCTTCTTAACAACCCTATCCATTTGGGTGGCAACTTTTAGGGATTTATTGACATAGACTCCAAGATCCCTCTGTTCCTCCACATTGGCAAGAATTTTGCCTTTAACCCTGTATTGTGCATTCAAATTTGACCTTCCAAAATAAATCACTTCACGCTTTTCCAGGTTGAACTCCATCTGCCACTTATCAGACCAGTTCTGCATCCTGTCAATGCCCTATTGCAATCTACAACAACCCTCCACACTATCCATCACTCCATCAACCTTCATATCACTGGCAAACTTACTAACCTCCCCTTCCACTGCCTCATCCAAGTCATTTCTAAAAATCACAAAGAACAGAGGAGCTAGAACAAGATCCCTGGTCACTGAGCTCCAGGCTGAATAATTTCCATCTACTACCACCCTCTGTCTTGTATGAGCCAGCCAATTCTGCACCAGGCAGCCAAATATCCCAGTCTCCTGACTTTCTGAATGAGCATACCATGGGGAACCTTATCAAACGCCTTGCTAAAATCCATGTACACCATATCCACTGCTCTACCTTCATCAATGTGTTTTGTTATATCCTCAAAGAATTCAATAAGGCTTGTGAGGCATGACCTCCTCCTCACAAAGCCATGCTGGTTATTTCTAATCGAATTATGATTTTCCAAGTAATCATAAATCCTGTCTCAAAGAATCTTCTCCAATAATTTGCCCACCACAGATGTAAGTCTGACTGGTCTGTAATGCCCAAGATTATCCCAATTCCCTTTCTTGAACAAAGGAATACCATATGCTATCCTCCAATCATCTGGCACTACTCCAGTGGACAGTGAGGATCCAAAGATCATCGCCAAAGGTGCAGCAATCTCTTCCCTCGCTTCCTGTAGTAACCTTGGCATTCCAAATGGAACTCTATCAACAAATACATTGACTTGGAACTCATTTACCACCGCCTGAGAAAAAGAACAGGAAATGGCATCACCACAGGAAATATCATCACCAACCCAAGGAAACCTTAACATATAAATAGAAAGCAGGCAACACCAGCAGTGCTTCGTCCTGAGGCTCACTGAAAATGTTACCTAGTATAGTGATGAAACATCTGAAAATGAACCTCCCAGCTCAGCGAGCAAACCCACATCCAGAACCTCAACCTGAGCTACAAATCTTCTCAAAACCTGCTTGGGTATATCCCTTCTGGCCCTGGGGACTTATCTATCCTTATGTTTTTCAAAATTTCCAGCACATCCTCTTTCTTTTCATCAAACTGTTCAAGCATATCAGTCTTTTTTATACTGTCCTCACAAACGACAAGGACTCCCTCAGTAATGAATACTGAAGCAAAATATTCATTAAGGATCTCCCCCATCTCCTCCAACTCAAGTCCCCACCACTACCCCTGATCGGCCATACCGTAACTCTGGCCATCCTCTTGTTCCTTACAAAAGTGTAGAATGCCTTAGGGTTTTCCTTAGTCCTACCCACTAACCTTTGTATCTTCATCCATGACATATAATCTGATAAGAAAGTGCCACTCATCCATGTTTGAGGCTTAAAAGTGATATGTCAATTGATATAAATTGCTTCTTGTCAAAATTAATTTGTCAGATAACCAATTTCCTCTAATAATACATTGATATTTTGTATATATCAGGTTGTTCTACCTGATTAATTAGCTATTTGACTTCCTGATATTCTGAGTCCTACTTCTAAATATCTTTTGGAAGTGACTTGGTGTACATGTACAGGATACTTATTTTTAATAGCTGAGCATTCCTTGTGCTTGAGGTGTACTTGTTCCAAAGCCCCAATGCTGACTTTAACTGCCCATTCTACTTTTTGTATTGGTTTCTCATTTGCGTCTTTCATAGTCTTGTGCCTTAAGAACTAAATGGATTCTTCAGATTTCCTGTATAAGTTTGGTCATCCCCTCCTAGAATTCGTGTTTGTTACTTCTGGATTTCTGCTTCATTCACCATCCAAATAGTTTTCTGCAAATTCAACTTGTCTTTGGGCTACAATAAATCTGACAAAGACTTGCCACCCATTCCAAACCATTCTGTCTCTTCTGAATTATGACTTTAAAGCACCATAGTCACATCTTTCCACTAATCTTTATAAGTTATTAATTATTGATGGATGCCCCGGGTTTTAAATCTTGTTTCTTCAAGAATGTATTTGTTTTCAGATTAAAATGACTGTCAAGAATTGTAAAACTATTTCAAAATTATTGCTGCCATTGTTTATGCAATGGTGAGTTAACATTTCAAATCTAGTGCTTCTTCTCCTCAGGTTCCAATGAGGAGTCACTGGACTCAAAATATTAACTCTGTTTCCCTCACTACAGAAGCAGCTGGAACTGCTGGGTTTTCCAACAGTACATGTTTTGGTTTAGATCTCCAACATCCATAGCTAATGCTTTTAGACCATAAGCTCATAATACATAGGAAGTAAGGCCATTCGGCCCATCAAGTCCACTCCGCCATTTAATCATGGCTGATCAGCATTTCAATTCCACTTACCGACACTGCCCCCGTATCCCTTAATTCCTTGCAAGATCAAGAATTTACCAATCTCTGCCTTGAAGACATTTAACCTCCCGACCTCCACTGCGCTCCGTGGCAATGAATTCCACAGGCCCACCACTCTCTGGCTGAAGAAATGTCTCCTCATTTCCATTCTTAATTGACCCCCTCTAATTCTAAGGCTGTGCCTACGGGTCCTAGTCTCCTCGCCTAACGGAAACAACTTCCCAGCATCCACCCTTTCTCAGCCATGCATTATCTTGTAAGCTTCTGTTCAATCTCCCCTCAACCTTCCAAACTCTAATGAATACAATCCCAGTAACCTCAGCCGTTCATTGTATGTTAGGCCTACCATTCCAGGGATCATCCAAGTGAATCTCAGTAGGACAAGCTCCAGTGCCAGTATGTCCTTCCAGAGGCGTAGGGACCAAAATTGGACACAGTATTCCAAATGGTGCCTAACTTGAGCTTTATAAAGTCTCAGGAGCACATCGCTGTTTTTACATTCCAACCCTCTTGAGATAAATGACAACACTACATTAGCTTTCTTAATCACGGACTCAAGTGCAAGTTAACCTTTAGAGAATTTTACATGCATCATAAGAACTGTTCTCTCCAGGATGGCCAATTTTGTCCTCTATTTCATGTATTTCTGAAAGTAAATCTTGGCAGTATTATTTATCCTACTATTTCTTCCACATATGATTATTTTCCCTTTATTTGAAAGGTTTTCAATTCTGTAGTCTCAACATTGTTCTATTGTCATTACTCAAGGCTTTAAATATCATTGTTGCTTCATTTTATTTGCCCAAAATACTTCTAAATCTGCCATACAGCATATTAGATTAGATTACATTACAGTGTGGAAACAGGCCCTTCGGCCCAACAAGTCCACACCGACCCGCCGCAGCGCAACCCACCCATACCCCTGCATTTACCCCTTACCTAACACTACGGGCAATTTAGCATGGCCAATTCACCTAACCTGCATATATTTTCATTGTTTTAAATCCAACATAAATAAAAGAGGAGGAGTTAAGCATTTGAGTCCTCAAATCTGCTCTGCTATTCAATAAAATGATGGTTGATTAGCCATAGGCCTCAACTGCTTTTTCATGCCAGTTCCTTATGTCTTCAATATCCTCATAGTTCAAAAGATCATTTCCCTACTCTTTAAATACTTTGTGATCTAGCCTCCACAAACTCCGTCCTCCACAAACTCCCTGGGGTAGAGAATTCACAAACTTTTATCTACCCACCTCCATAGCCAGCGCTCCTCAAACATTCCAGAAGATTCCCCTGGCCTCGGAATTTACTCAGATGCCATTAGCTTCTCCCCACCCCCACCCTCCTCTAGCTTATCTCTCCACGCTTCAGGCTCACTGCCTTTATTCCTGATGAAGGGCTTTTGCCCGAAACGTCGATTTCGAAGCCCCTTGGATGCTGCCTGAACTGCTGTGCTCTTCCAGCACCACTAATCCAGAATAGAGAATTCACTACCTGCTGAATGAAGAAATGCCTTTGATTCTCAGTTTAAAATTAGTGGCCCCGTTATTCTCCAAATATGGCCCCTAGATAGAGATTCCTTCAATAGTAGAAACACCTTCTTGAAATCTACTCTGTCAAGCCCCCTTAGACTCTTGCATGTTTCATTAAAATCACCCCCACCCCATTTTTCTAAAGTCAACTGAAATAATTCCTAACTAGTTTAGCCGTTCTTGGTAAGTCAACTGATTCATGCCAGGAATCAACCTAATGAATCTCTTCTGAACTGCTTTCAATGCTGGTATATCCTTTCTTGAAAACAAGGACCAAAAGTGTACATGGTACTCCAGGTGTGGCCTCACCAACACTCTGTACAGTTGTAACAAGTTTTCACTGGTTTTAAACTCCAAATGCTTGGAAACAAGCGTAAAATGCTATTTACTTTCCTAATTGCTTGGTGCATCTGCAAGCTAACATTTTGAGCTTTATGCATAAGAACATCTATTGTTCACAAGAATAGCTGTTAGCACTTCTTTGGAGTCACTCTTCATTTAAGTAATAGTTTTTTTTTATTCTCCTCACCACAGTACATCACCTCTCACTTTCCAACATTAAACTCTGATGTCAGCTAAATGTCTGCGCTCCTAATACTCTTGTATTATCCGCAAATTTGAATGCGTGACAGTCTCCTCCTCCAAGTCATTTACACAGATAGTAAATAGCTGAGGCCACTCAGACTGATTCATTCTGAAAAAGACCAATTAATCCCAACTCTGTCTTCTGTGTGTAAACTAACGCTAATCTATGCTAATATACTCTGAATAGCATGAACTCCCATCTTGCGCAATGCTCTTTTACTGCATGTGACACAAGAAAAAGGAAAAAGCAATGCTGTTTCCCAATCCTGCGTAATAGTTTTCCCACATTTTGTGGCAAAAGTGGCAGTTTCCCATCTCTTTGTAAACAAAATGGACAATTCCCTGCCTTTTGCAATATAGTAAACAATTCCCTACCTTTTTCTTGGCTTTGCAAAATATATTTTGCTGCCTGTAGCCGGAAGGATGAGATTTGTTTGCTTAACCACTTTCCCTTGACGATACTCGCTGTCAACAACATTTCTAATAAAGTTGATTGTATTACAATGTTAATAAAGATTCTTGTTTACTTTAATGGCTTCTCTGAATTAGTCTGCTGCAGCCTTAATTAATTCTTCCCACATTAACCATGATTTCAATTATGCATCTCCTGCTCTTATTACAGCCTCAACAGTCTCCTTACTTTTACTTCTATTAGATTCTGTCTTGCTTTGGTTCCTTAGTTATACCTTTAACACTTTCATTCTGGCTTTATGCTCAGTTTAAATGATCTCGAAGAGCAATTTTCCGCATTGCCAGGTGCACTGAAATTTTCCAATTGTGCAGGAACAGCTTGGCAAAGGGTGCAGTATATTCTGGAGAACAAACTTCAGTACAATCGCTGGAATACTGTCAGACCCCATTGCCTTTGTAGTATCTTAGTGTATCTTCAGGTGTCTCACCCAGCAAGAATCTAATTGGGTGATGGGTGGTATCTGTGATGCTGGGGCCTCAGGAGGAGGCTGAGATTAATTGTTCACTCCAGGCACCTGGCTGAAGATAGATACAAATGCATCAGCCTTGTCTTTTGCATTGATCTGCTGGGCTCCCATTTGATTAATTCTCTTGTGGGATGTGGGCATTGCCAACTGGTCAGCAGTAATTGCCTGTCTCATGTTGACCTTCAGAAAGTGTTGGTGAGCTGTTTTCTTGAACCGCTGCAGTCCAAGTGCTGTAGTTTGAGCCACAATGCCCTTGGGGAGGGAATTCCAGTGACTTAGAGAGGAACTTGCAGACGGTGGTGTTCCCATGTAACTGTTGCCCTTATCCTTCTAGTTGGAAGTGGTTGTGGTCATGTGTTTGGAAGGTTCTGTCTAAGGAACTTTGTTGAATTTCTGCAGTGTATCTTGTATATAATATGTATTGCGGCTACTAAGCATGGTGGCGGAGGGAGTAGACGTTTTGAATATGTTGCCAATGAAGCAGGCTGCAGTGTTGAGAATGCTGTCAAACTTCTTGAGTGCTGTTGGAACTGCATCCATCGAGGCAAGTGGGGAGTATTCTATCACACTCCTGACTTATGCCTTGTCGATGGTGGATTGGCTTCAGGGAGTCAGGAGGTAAGTTACTCATTGCAGGATACCTAGCCTGTGACCTTCATCTTGTATAGCCTTTGTGTTTACGTGGTGAGTTCAATTGAGTTTCTGATCAAAGGTAAACCCTAGGATATTGATAGCTGGAGATTCAGTGATGGCAACACCATTGAATGTCATGGTCAGAGATCAGATTGTCTCTTATAGGAGGTGTAAACGTTTGCTGATGACACCGAAATTGGAGGTGCAGTGGACAGCGAAGAAGCATACCTCAGATTACAATGGGATCTTGATCAGATGGGCCAATGGGCTGAGAAGTGGCAGAGGGAGTTTAATGTACATAAATGTGAGGTGCTGCATTTTGGGAAAGCAAATCTTAGCAGGACTTAAACACTTAATGGTAAGGTCCTAGGGAGTGTTGTTGAACAAAGAGACCTTGGAGTGCAAGTTCATAGCTCCTTGAAAGTGGAGTCATCGGTAGATAGGATAGTGAAGAAGGTGTCTGGTATAGAACATAGAACATAGAACAATACAGCACAGAACAGGCCCTTCGGCCCACGATGTTGTGCCGAACTTCTAACCTAGATTAAGTGAAATGATTTATGAGGATGTTGCCAGGGTTGGAGGATTTGAGGTATCGGGAGAGGCTGAATAGGCTAGGGCTGTTTTCCCTCGAGTGTCGGAGGCTGAGGGGTGACCTTATAGACATTTACAAAATCATGAGGGGCATGGGTAGGATAAATAGACAAAGTCTTCTCCTGGGGTTGGGGAGTCCAGAACGAGAGGGCATAGGTTTAAAGTGAGAGAGGAAAGATATAAAAGGGACCTAAGGGGCAACTTTTTCACACAGAGGGTGGTACGTGTATGGAATGAGCTGCCAGAGGAAGTGGTGGAGGCTGGTACAATGGCAACATTTAAAAGGCATCTGGATGGGTATATGAATAGGAAGGGTTTGGAGGGATACGGGCCAGGTGCTGGCAGGTGGGACTAGATTGGGTTGGGATATCTGGTCGGTATGGACGGGTTGGAACGAAGGGTCTGTTTCTGTGCTGTACATCTCTATGACTCTAAGTGATCATTGCTTGGCATTTGTGTGGCACAGATGTTACTTGCTACTTGTCAGCCCAAGTGTGGAATTTGTCCAGACCTTGTTGAGTTTGAACATGGACTATATCAGTATCTGCTCAGTTGCAAACAGTGCTGAACGTTATGCAATTATCAATGAACATCCCCACTTCTGACCTTATGATGGAAAGAACCTAAAGATGGTTAGGTCTCCGACACTATCCTGAGGAACTCCTGCAGAGAGGTCCTCTGGTGAAATGACTGATCTCCAACAACCACAACCATCTTCTTATTAAGCAGCAGACAGTGTGCTCTACATACCCATTGATTCCAGTTTTGCAAGGGATCCTTGATGCCACACTCAATCGAATGTGGCCTCGATGTCAAAGCCTGTCTCCCTCACCTCATAGTGAATTGTTGAATTGTGCCCAATCCATGACATGGAGGTGACAGGTCTGCAGACCTTTTATCTGAAAAATTGGTTGTGGGATCACTAAGCTCCATCTATCACATGCAGCACACAAACAGTCAAGTGTTGTAACTGTCAAGGGCAACTAATGAAAAAAATAAACAAATAAAACTTCACCAGGGTGACACCTCAGTTTTAGGTGCTGCTCCTAATATTCTATCCTGCATTCTTCACTGGTACAGACCTGATCCCCGTCTTTGTAACAATAGTAGAACAGGCAATATGCTGGGTTGTAGAGTTAGATTGTGGTTGAACACAGTTCTGGTGTTACTGATGGCCCTTAGTGTCTCATTTCGCCCAGTTTTAAGCTGCTTCTTCTGTTCAAAGACTACTCCATTCAACAGAGTGGTAGTGCCACACAGCATAATGGAGTGTTTCCACCATGTGAAGTAGGGACTTAGGCTCCACAAGGGTTGGGCAGTGGTCACTCTTATTAATATGGCCATGGACAGATGCACCATTTACATGCAGACTAGTGAGGATGAGTTCAAGTATGTCTTTCCCTCTTGTTGGTTCCTTGCAGTTCCAGTCTAGCAGCTATATCCTTTAAGACATAGCCAGCTTAGTTAGTAGTGTTGCAACTGAGTCACTCTTGGTGGTGAACATTGAAGTCCCCCACCCAAAGTGTACTTTTTAAAATTTCAAAACTTATACTTTATTCATAAAAATATCTTTATATAGAAACATAGTCCCTGAAGCAGTTCAGTTCTGACAGTAACACATGATACAAACAAACATTGGAGTTTGACTCTATCTAACAAACAAGCAAAAAGCTTCTCTTACTTGTACAAGACTATGTTTACATACATCTGAAGCACTAGGAGGGTCCAAGAACTAAACAGAGCCCCATTTAACTTCATCAGAAAGATCTTAGATGATAGTCTTTCCCACTGTGTTTTGGCTGCAACTGCATTCCTCAGAACATAGTTCTGGACCATGGAATGTGCCAGTCTGCAACACTCAATTGAGGTCAACACCTTGCTCTGGAAGACTGACGAGTTTCAGGCAGACCAGAGAGCATCTTTCCCCGAGTTGATGGCCCTCCAGGCACAGTCTCAGTGTGCATCCTGGAGAACAGACCGGAGAGTAGAGATTCCTGCATCACGGAGCTGCTGGGGGAGAACCTCGACAAAAACTATGTCATCTTTTTCCAGACTTCCTTTGCAAAGGCACATTCTTGAAGATGTGTGTCTGTCTCTACACCTTTCCCCCCACTCCCATGGCCACTTTGAGGGCTGTGCATGGTGGTCCATAGAGTCTGGGCATAAGTGAAAGATCTCACAGCTAATGCCCTTTGCAACACTAGCCAAGTACTGTCTTGGGGCTTGCTGAAAAGTTCTGGCTGAGGCATTCTGCCAAATGCCTTTGACAGTCTGCTCAAGGAATAATCCAACAAGATCCAGCATCTCCTTTTCCCACAGGATCTCCAGGACGCTGTGTGCCGATGACTTCCTGATGGACTTACAGTTAAAGATATTTGTCTTCAGAAACTTCTCCTCACAGGACAGGTGATATGGAACAGACCAACTACTTAGAGGGTTCTGCAGCAATGAGGCCAGTCCCACCCTTTGCAACACCGGAGGCTGGTAGAACCTCAGTATGTAGTGACACTCGGTGTTTATGTACTGAGGGTCTATGCACAACTTGATGTAGCCGTACCCAGAGGTGGCCTGCAGGATGAGGGCAGCATTGGGCACATTCTTCTCCCCCTATCTGGAGTTTTGTACATGGCTGTCCATCTACAATCTCCAGATGAAGTGAAAGATGGCTCGATGACTGCAAAGGCACAGGTTCGGGGAATGGGCCAGACGTGCACCACATACAACGACAGAGGGAGTACCTCACACCTGATGATCAGACTTGTATCTGAATTTGCGTATGCTCCAGCCCCTCCGAACCATATTCCCAGATAACCTTCAGATAACCTGTCTGGACGGCGAAGAGGATATAGGATCTGTCCGCCCAGTTCCCAAGCAACATGGCCTCACTCTTACCTCAGTGTGCCTTGGCTCCCGAGGCCTGTTTGAACTGGTCGCAGATGCTCGTGAGTCTGTGGACTAACAATGGATCCGAGCAGGAAACAGTGACATTATCCATGTACAGGGAGACTTTGACTTGCTGACCTCCGCTGTCTGGAAATAATCACCCCTCTCAGGCTCACACCCTTCCTGATGAACTCAGCAAGAGACTCCAGACAACACACAAACAAGGTAGGAGAGAATGGGCAGCCCTGCCTGACTCGGATCTGATCGGGAAGCTTTCTGATTCCCACTCCTTGACTGAGACTGCGCTAACGATGTTGGTGTCGAACAGTTGGATCCAATTGCAGATTCCCTCCCTGAAACCCATTTTGGAGAGTGTATTGCACACGTAGGTGTGCGATATCCTGTGAAAGGCTTTCTCCTGGTCCAGACAGGCATCCAACCCTCATCCTGCACAGATCCCTGAGGAGAGCAAGACTCTCAGAGATCATCTTGCCCAGTACAGCACAGGTTTGATCAAGGTGAATCATTGATCCCATAGCAGATCTGAACACGTTGGCGATGACATTAGACAGGATTTTGTAATTTGCACTGAACACTGAAACTGGCTGCTAATGTCTAATTTCCTCCCTCCCCATACCCATTCTGCTTGTAGATGAAGTTAAAAATCACACAAGTACAAGCTTCCAAATAAACCTGTTGGTCTATAATCTGGTGTTGTGAATTTTAATTTTGTCCACCACCAACACCTCCACATCATCGCTTGTAGATGAGTGTGATTAAACCTTTCCTCATGAATTCATACGTGCTACCTACCAGACACACACTGTCATAAACCTCCAGCAGGTCCTGGCCAATGAAGTTCCACAGAGCTGCATACAACCTGGCCAGTAAGCCATCTCTTCTGGGAGCTTTACTCTTTTTTTAAGGACCTTGGTCAGCTCATCCAAAGATAACGCCTGGTCTAGCCTCTCCCACCTGCTGTCAACTAAGACCTCCATGTTAGACAAGAGGAACAACTGGGAGGCTGTGCTGTCTGTGGGCTACGTGTCATACAGATTGGCATCGAAGGATTTGCTGATCCTCAGGATGTCAGACTGAAGTAATGTTACTGTGTCATCTTCTTCCTTCAGACTGCTGAGCACAGAGCTCTCCCTGTGCACCTTTGGAAGAAGGAACATGAGCAAGTCTCATCCTGGTCCATGGAATGGACCATGGGCTGGGAGATTATCTTGGAGGCCTCCAAGGCAAACAGAGAGACTTGCTGGCTCTCCACCTCCTGGAGATCCTCCGTGACATCAACCCTATTGTCTGCAGCTGGAACATGTTCCGCATGCTTTTCTGGAGTTTGGACAGTTTTCCTTTGTCTCTCTCTCTCTCTCTCTCTTACTATCTGAAAACCTTTGAGGATAAAGAACCTCATGATGTTCCACTTGACTGTTTCCCACCAGTCCAATGGAGACTCAAAGAGGGGCTTCACGGTTTTCCAACCTTTTGAGCTCCTCAATGTTTTCTGGGGTCAACAGTTTCACTTCAGCTTCCAAGATCCCTTGCCTGCCCGATGGTTGTCCTTGTAGGTGACTGTCGGCCAGCAGGAGGCAATGGTCAGCGAAGAATACCAGCTTAGCATCGGTGGGACTGACCAAGAATGTGTGGGATGCAAACAGGAAATCTATGCCCCACCCAGAATACATTCTGTGCCCTCGCCACCCTCAGTATGCCCTCCAAGTGGTGTGCAATATGGGCAAGGATTGACACTAGGTTCTTCAAAACACCTTCTCCTCCCCCCTTTCAGTGATGTTGCTGGCAAATTCTAATGCAGAATTTAATGCTTTTGCCATTATAGTGAAACAGGGCGTCTGTCATCTTGGCAATGTGCCAGTGAATTACAGACTGAAAGCAGGTTATGATTGAGTGACTTCTATTATTGCTAGAACTGGTTATGTTGCTCATTGATAGCTGATCCGTACCCAGGCAATTGCAAATCTCATCAGCACTTCCCTTGGAAAGATTTAATTTCCTTTTCCATGTGGGATCAGGCTAATTCAGTCATCTCTGTCACTGATTCCCGGAGAGGGGGGGGGGGTAAGGAATAATGAGTACTAGTAATTGCCTTTTCTTATACATTGATTTGCCTCGCCACACTCACACTCTTTCTCCTCCTGCTTCATCACTACTGCAGTAAGGTTTCCTTATTTATATGCGATGCTGGATGGAACAAAACATGTGAGTAGCTCCTTTCAATGTCCACTGCCCTGCTGTGTGCTATTCATACAGTCATAGAACATGGAAACAGACCCTTCGGTCCAACTCGTCCAGTGCCAGCCAGGTTTCCCAAGCTAAACTAGTCCTACTTGGCCCATACCGTCTAACCTTTGTTATTCATGGACCTGTCCAAATGTCATTTAAATGTTGTAACTGTACCTGCATCTGCCACTTCCTCTGGGAGACCATTCCACATACGAACCACCCTCTGTCTGAAAAAAATCCCCCTCAGGTCCCTTTTAAATCTTTCTCCCCTCACCTTAAAAATATGCCTACTAGTTCTGAACACCCGCACTCTTGGGAAAGGACTTTTCACCTTATCTATGTGCCTCATGTTTTTAAAAACCTCTATAAGGTCACCCCTCTACCTCTTACGCTCCAATGAAAAAGGTCCAAGCTGATCCTTATAACTCAAATTTCCAGTAAATCTTTTCTGAACCCTCTCCAATTTAACAATATCCTTCCTATAGCAGGGTGACCAAAATTGGACACAGTACTCTAAAAGTAGCCTCATCAACGTCCTGTATGATTTCAACATAACATCCCAACTTCTATACGCAATGGTCTTTGCAATGAAAGTATGCGGGCTAAATGCCTTCTTAACCACCCTATTTAACTGTGATGCAACTTTCAAAGAATTATGTGTATGAATTCATAGGGCTCTCTGTTTGACAACATTACTCATGGTCCTATCAATAACTGTATAAGTCCTGCCCTTGTTCATTTTACCAAAACGCAACACCTCTGCCTTTGTAAACTTACTTAACCTTTTTCACTGTCAACTATATCACCAATTTATTCTCTAATCTCATTTTCCTACTACCTGCCATTAAGGCAATGTGAGCTAGAAAACAAGGTTAAATAAATTTGTCCTTCAGAACATAAGAACGTAAGATCCAGAAGAGGGAGTAGACAATTTAATCAATCAAGCCTGCTCTGACATTTGAAATTATCATGACTGATCACATCCTGGACTCAACTCCACTTGCCTGCCTACTCTCTATAACCCTTCATCCAATTACTCATTAAAAAAGCTGTCAATCACCTGCTTACTCAATCTCCCAGCATCCACTAAGATAGTAAATTCTACAATTTCACAACCATTTGAGAGAAACACTTTCCTCTCATCTCTGTTTCAATTTTATTGCCTCTTATCACAAAACTATGACCTCTCATTTTAGATTGCCCCAAAACCTCCTCTCTACATCTACTTTCTTAATCACTACTAGTATCTTCTATACCTAAATTAAGATCCGCTCTCATTGTTCTAAATTCCAGAGAGTATAGACCTAAACTGCCCAATAAGACAAATCCCTCATCTCTAGAATCAATCTATAGAACCTCCTCTGAATTGCCTCCAATGCAACTGCATCCCTCCTCAAGTAGGGGGAGCAAAACTGTCCACAATATACCAGATGCCATGACAACATTCACTTTTATGCATTCATTGCAGCCTGGAGATTTGGAGAATGATGGTAGAAGCTCCAATTTCTTTTCATCACATGACAGACCAGCAATGACTTATACGGTGTTAGAAACATTTATGAGTTGATACTCAGTGCTTTTCACTGTATTGTGAACACAGCATACGTCGCCATCAAGTCCTGGAGTGAACTTTGAACCCAGATTTTGTGCCACAAGAGCAGGGGCATTATCTACTGCACAACAGACTACCTTTGATATCCATTAAACAGACACAATTCAAAAAAGGATGCGTTGGAGGTGGAGGTGGACAGAAGATTCTCAACATTGAGTCATGGAAACAAATTTCTTACATCAATTTGTACATGTATTGGATCAAATACAGAATAATTTCGCCACTAAATCCCTATTTCCTCTCTAAACTAAGTCTTGAAATGCCAAAGGTTAGGACCTCTTAGAAGATATCAAAACAAAATACCTTGTTTTGCCGTTTTGACCGCTGTACCACTTCATGGTATTGTATTCTGGTAAAAGTCACCTAAAATGAAATATTATTTACAGAGAAATGAAACTGAAAAGGTGTTTGCTCAATTCATTATGATCCACATTAAGTTATAAACAATTGTACAGCGTTTGAGAAATAACACATATCTCACCATGGTATATAAAGGCACAACAGTCCTTGGCATACAGTAATGGAGGAAATTATCCACATATTTGCGGAAAATAAACCATTTTGAGTTCACATGCTTACGCATCTGAAAACAGATATGTAGAAATTAATACTTTTAAAAAGGCCTTCGCAAGCTTTATTTAACCAAAAATTGTAACAAATTGCTACATGCTGATTAGTGATGTAAATTACAATGTGAGTACAGAGGTCAAATGATGTTCTCAGTACGTTCCAGACATGAAAGCAGATGTATTAACTGAGCTTAATCTAATTTTGCTGGAAAATGCAAATACTGTTTTCTCAAGGAGCTAGATTGAGACAATTGTCACCATATAATCAGTAGAAAACTCAAGAACATTCAATATACGATATTGGATTTAAATGGATTTCTATTGGTGCCTTTGCAGTTACGTTGCAAATTAATTGGACTCTTTCTACTGACTTGCATTGAACAGGACTGCATTCAAAACAACGTAATTTAGATTTTGTCAACATCAATGGCTACGCAGACTATTTTGATAATCTCCAGAGTAGTAAATGAGCAATGAAAACTCAAATAGTTACAGCACAGATGGGAAGCAATTTGACTTGTCAAGTCAATGTTAACTCTCTGCAACAATAACTCATCTAATCCTACCTCCCTCCCTTTTCATCCTGGTCCCACAAATTATTTTGATTTCAAATAATTGTCCAATTTTCTAGGAAGTGTCAAATACAATTTTGAGGGCCCCATTCCATTTATAAACTGGATGAAGTGTAATCAATATCTTCGCTCACCCATTTATTTTCATTTGCTACAGCCACTATACACTGGTGGGAAAGTGTGCACCATCTATGAGTTGTACCGCAGTATCTTACCACAGCTTCTTAATAGCACTATTCAGAACCACTAGCATCCAAACGGAGAGGTCAATAGACACATGGAAACACCATCACCTATAGGTTACCCTTCTGTTATGGCTGCCCATGACTGAGCAGCACAAAATGGCCGACAGCTACCCGTGGTATTAACAACAGCATGTGGCTGACAGTAGTTAAAGAGCTTGGGAAAATATTTGATTAATGTAGGCTTCACAAGTAGAACAATAGTAGCTCTGTAGAATCAAGGTAACAGAATATGCATTTGCAGTTGTTTGCACAAAAGACATAAAACAAGAACATTTCATACTTAATGCAATTAATGAATCTCTCCTTCATTATTTAATAAATCTGTTTCACTACCAGTAGTAGGTTTTAATTAAGATCCTTTAAATAATCATAGATATGGATACTGAAGTTGTTAGGGACTCACCTATTAATAAATAAAATCACTAACAGCATTGGAGGAAATAATTCAATAAAATTCTGAGAGCAAACCAGTCTCAGACAGCAAAAGCAGCCCCCATATCAGGGAGAACTGAATCACAGGTGCAGAAGCTGGCAGACACTGGAAAGTAGATTAGATTAATATATTGTAAGAAACCCAAGGATAAAAGATAGGGGACTCTAGTAAACATGGTGAGAAAGACACTGTTCACAACACATTAATTAAAGAATTCTAACATTAGGTGTAAGTGTTGGAACTGATTACAGTTCCAACAATTAGTAAAAAAATCAATGTTCTTTAGTAGTCTGTAATAAGGTTAATAAAGAATATAAGCCATATAACAGAATTTAAAAAGTCTTTAAGTGATAGGCAAGTAGCCAATTAATTGACAGCAAACAAGGTCCAGCTGGCAAATGTACTTAAAGGAATGCACTTGAATACAGTATCCATTGTGAAAAGAAGGGAGATGAGAGAGTCATCATGACATCATGGAAGGCCAGGGTTAACCATGAGGCTATCTATCTCTAGCCGTGCAGTCATATAATTGATTCCATACATTACCAATTAATCTAATTAATAATATGATTGCTTTGTAATTGTTAAAGGTGGGATGAAAGAAATGTATAAAAATCTATGTTTTCTTTTGTTCAGGAAGAGCTCTCTAGCTTTTTAAGAGGGTTTCTTCCCACCGGTGTAATGTCAATAAACTCTTTGATGGAAGCGAACTCCTGGGTGTCAAGTAAATCATTTGGTCACTCCACTCCAATACCATCGAGACTTGGAAATATATTGCTTCACTGTCACTGGGTTAAAATCATGAAACTCCCAAACAACAGTACTGTGAGAGCAATGGCAATTAGAGATGGGCAATAAGCACGAGCCTGGTCAACAATGGCCACATCTCATTAACAGAGCATTTGCATTGACACTCTTGCTGTTTGGTTAGATCCTGAGATTCCAAAGCTTGTGCCCACTTCAAGCAGTAGATCTATCGCAATATATTGCTCCCAGCGTATGATCTCAAACGGATGCTGCCTCTTCTGCACACAATCCATCATTTTGTACCAGGTATTAGTTCAGCCCAATTACTGCAGCACCTCTCAGAAGGCGGCTCAGAAATTTTAATGGCATGGCAAAACCAGGTTGAGGAGAATTGTTCCTCTTGGGTCAATAAATTGTCTCTGATTCACTGTGTGTTGGTTGGTTTAGCATGGTAGGTAGTTAATTTCTGGCCTTGCCATAACCTGTGGGCTTCAGCACTTATGTATCCCACTCATTAGCTGCAGGTAATGAAGTCCAGACCTCCAAGCTGTATTGACAAGTGGGTGTCAATATGCTTAAGCTTCTACAAAAATCATCCTGTTGCCTTGAATGTGTCTCCGTGCTTCAATCATTGGTATGATTGTGCTTGATAACAAATTTGAGACTAAACATTGCCCTCTCGTTTTTCTCTGTTGTTCATCAAAATAATGCAATAAAATGTAATTGGGATGCATTTATTATTTCAACCTCCAGAAAGCAATTAAATTTGATGTTGTTCTTTTATACATTGTTTACACCTGTCAACTACCTGGAATATAGCAATTAAAGTCAGGAACTCATTGTGTGAATGAATATAAATGCTCATTTGCTCTTCTCAGATGCATTGAGAAATGTTAGTCGAAATTGGCTTCAGAAAATATAAGTCTGACAGTATAAAAATTCTTGACTTTAACATGGAATTGTGTTAGTAAATTAAAGGATGTATCATCATTTTATGTCTTTGTAATTGTTTCCCACATACCTCCACATAGTTGTACATGGCCAGATCAGCAATAGCATGGCAATCTGGTACACGTGACATTGAAAACTCTGGAAGACACTTACCTACAATACAGAAATATTTATAGAATTAGGTTTCTGAAGGATATTCATTTTCTTTATAGATGAGTGAGTTGCTCAACTGACAAAATAATTTGCCAATTTGAAAATGAAAGTGTGCAATTAAAAAATATCATCATGCAATGGTTCATCCAAATTCCTATATAATACTGTTTAAAATTACTAGGAGCTATGTTTTCATTGGTCTTGTGACTGGGAGCTGATATTAAAACTCCTCACAATGAAAGATGTGATATAGATATAAAGTTTTTAACTGTTTGGATCTTAAACCTGTGGGATATGGTCAATTGGTGTGAAAGGGGTTAATATTATTTAAATTATGCAAAACCCTGACTTTAAACCAAAATGTGTCAGAGAGCAGATGGATGCCTACCTCTTGCGTGCTAATGGAAGTTTGTTGATATTGTGAAGTTTACAACAGGATAGCAACCTAAAAAAGCTGCAATCTCAGCAAATGCCAGGATGGGCAAGATTTGTCTAACTTTTTGAAAGAGCTTTTGTGTTTAGCTTGAGAGAGACCTGACTGAATTTAAAGGCAATAATCAAATTGGAAGTGTATTCAGAGCAGTTAATAGATTAAGTTACTTCGGTGTGAAGGTTGTAGCTTATGAAAACTTTCAGATGATTGGTTGGACCGAAGGGTCTGTTTCTAAGCCATATTACTCTATGGCTGGAAGTATTTGTTTAGTACTTGATAATTCAAAGCTGAAAATGTCTAAGCTCTCAGCCATGTGAGAGAAAAAATGTTTTCCTTATAGCACAGGAGCTGAAAAAAAAATAAGTCAAAGATACAGATTTAGTAGGGAAGGGAAGTTTCTCTGGATTTTGATTAATGGTAGGTGGGAGTTTGTATTTGTAGTGATTGAAACCGGGTGGATCTCGTTGACTATGAGATCCTGTATTGGGGTTATTAACCTGGGCCAATCAGGAAGCTCTGGCTGATCAATATAACCTTGGGACTTAGAATCTCCTCAGTTCACATGTAAATAAAGGGTGACTTGGTGACAGGATACCAGCTTCTGTGCAGTTATTTCAGTTTTGTTGGGTATTTGATATATTTTAAACAGTAGATAGCTTAGTTTGTTCTTTTTTATTTTTTCATTACACACTTAATTCTATCGTTAAAACTAAATCTGGAACCTGGTATGCTTATATTTTGGCGAAAAACCACCATTTATTCTCTCAAACCAGATTTTATCCCGCATCTAAATTATCCACTAGTAACATCAGTTGGGACCATACCACCCCCCAACATCTTGAAGTACTATTACTAGTAGAAACAATGAACAGGGTTTAATAGGGGCAAATGGGTCTTCTTCTGTGGGTGCGCATAGTATTTTTCTGTGAGTTCAGACTCTACTTAATTCCAATCAGGCACATTGATTTTAATATATGTTAACAATTTAAACACAAATCTGGGAGACAGGATTGGGAAATTTGTGGCTCATGAAAACTGGCTGTTTGGTTGATAGTGAAGGAGGACATTCCTCAATTTAGAACAATATCAATGGCTTCCTTGAATAGAGAAAAAGTGGCAAATGGATTCAATATGGAGAAGTGTGAGGTAATGCATTTGAGAGGGCAAACAAAGGTAAAGAATATGCAATAAAGACGAGAGTACTGAGAGGTGCTCACTAACACTCAATACTGGAGCCCCACAGGGTTGCGTACTCAGCCCCCTACTGTACTCACTGTATGCCCATGACTGTGTCGCCAAATCCAAGTTCGCTGATTACACCACCATAGTTGGTCGAATCTCATATGGTGACGAAACAGACTACAGACGGGAGATGGAAGACCTGGAAAAATGGTGCACTGAGAACAACCTAGCTCGCAATGCCGACTAAACCAAGGAACTCATTATTGACTTTTGGTGGGATGTTACTCATGTTACAAATTAACAGCACAGAGGTGGAACGAGTGGTGAGTATTAAATTCCTGGGAGTGGTCATCCACAACAACCTTTCTTGGACTCTTCATGTGAACACACTGGTTACAAAGGCCCAACAACGTCTCTTCTTCCTCAAGCAGCTGAGGGAATTAGGCATGACAGCGAATACCCTTGCCAACTTTTACAGGTGCACCATCGAGAGCATTCTGTCTGGATGTATCATTGCCTGTTATGGCAACTGTACCATTCAAGATCAGGGACGGTTACAGAGAGTGGTGAACTTAGTGCGGACAATCACAAAGGCCAACCTCCCATCCATAGAATTCATCTACCAGGCCCGCCGTCAAGGAAAGGCTGCCAGTATTCTCAAAGATTCATCCCACCCTAGCAATGTTTTTCTACAACCTCTACCATCGGAGAGGGTACAGAAGCCTGAACACACGCACCAGCTGGTTTCAAAACAGCTTCTACCTTACTGTTGTTAGAATACTGAATGGACTCACAAACCCTTAACATTTGTCTGTACCTGCGTTTTTGTTTTTGCCACTGCTTACCTATTATTTACTATCTATGCTACCTAAGTATGTGATATACCTGTATTGCTTGCAAGACAAAGCTTTTCACTATGCTTTTCACTGTGCCTCCGTACACGTGACAATAAATTCAATTCAATTCAAGTGAGAGTGAGTATATGTCCACATGTTCTTGAAGGCAGTCTGAATGATAGTTAAGGTGACAAAGAATGCACATGGAATGCTATCCTTTCTTGGATGATACACAGATTACAAAAGCAGGCATACAATGGTGGAACTGGGTAAAATGCTGGTTAGGTCACAGCTGTAATTTTGTGTAGACTACATTACAGAAAAGGACACAATTGTTGGAAAGAGCACAGGGGATATTTACAAAAACGTTGCTCGGGCTTGAAAACTGCAGCCATGAGAAATGGTTGAATAGGCTAGGATTGTTTTCTTTGGGACAGAGGGATGACTTAAAGGAGGTGACTAATTATGAGGGGCATAATTAGAGTAGGCAGGAAAAATACATTATCACTAGCAGAGATGTCAATTATTCGGGGACACAGACATAAGGCGATTGGTAAAATGGTCAGAGGAGACATGGTGGGTATCTGGAACTGACTGCCCAGTTTGGTGACTGAGGTGGAAATCCTCATTGAAAAGAAATCTGGTTCTGCACCAAAAATGGTGTAACCATCAAGGGTACTAACCAAATACTGGTAAGCGGAATTATAACGGGTGGCGAGCTCAAAAAAACCGTATTTCTTTTTCAGCCAGTACTGTCACGAGCTGAATGACCTGTTTCTGTGCAGCAATTCTTACATGGCTGTTTGGTACCTGGCCAGAATCAGGCCCCTCATCTGATTAAGCCCCAAATAGGGCCAAACCTTTCACCAAAAGCCACCAGCAATCAGAGGTTCACAGCTCTGCAAGATCAGCAGCACTACAGGAAGCAGTCGATATCAACAAAATAGAAGGGCCTGCAGAAGGGTTTGGCAATGGGTCTGTAGATACGGGTGTGTTTGTGCGTGTGTGTGTGTGTGGGGTGGGGGGATGGATGGGGCTCATTGTCCAGGAGTCTGAATTCCTATAGAGTGCTCCCTTCCCAGTGCTGCATTCCTCAACTGGTCAGAGATTGCATACGAATATTTTCAGTTAATAACTGCATTGAAATGGAAATCTTGATTTCACATTTAACAATACAGACATCTGGACAAGAGGGTGTCAACATTGCTGCAAGTAATCTTCACTATAGGATCAGCCTGCCAGGAGCAGTTGTGGTCACATCTTCCCTCAGTTGTAATAAGTACACCTCTTTCAAGGCCAAGACTGCAATCAGCTCATACATTATGCAAGGTGCTGCCAATGGATGTATCAAATAACTATCGCCCATGTGGTTAAGCCTGGGTGTACTTGCCAACCCATTCCTGTCTAATTTCTGTTGGTTAACTGTTTGTAGGCAACAATGATATCCACCAAACGCCAACAGCTGCTTCATAACTACATGCCCAGTAATGCCATTGGGGCAACATTAACACTCCTGAGTAAAAGTGATCAGGAGTGCGCTCAATGGTATTTAACAGAATTCAGATCAGAAGGTTTGGCTGTGCTTTATGGATTTCAGGTGCATATCTGAATCTGCTAATAGTTTTTTTTTGGCCTTTGTTCAACTGTTGGATTGTATGAGGACCAGCAGCAATTGGGACACATATCTTGACCCAAACCAATTTTCTACAGTTAACATTCCTGGAATCTCCTATGGGGAGTGGTACACATGTCAGGAATTCAGATAAGGAAATAAGCATTCTGGAAGATTTTTATGCCATTGATTTTAACAGAGAATATCCTGTAGTGCCCACTTGTGAGAGAAACTCTTTACAGTCAGAAACGTGTGAACTGAAAGCTGATGAGAGACAAGCAACTTGTAGAGGGAAGAAAACAGAATGCTTAGCGAGTTTTGAAAAGATTTGTAGTTCAGGTTGAGGTTCTGGATGTTGGTTTGCTTGCTGAGCTGGTAGTTTCATGTTCAAACATTTCGTCTCCATACGAGGTAACATCTTCAGTGGGCCTCAGGTGAAGCAGTGTACCTGATTCCTGCTTTCTATTTATGTGTTTGGGTTGGTGATATCATTTCCTGTGGTGATGTCATTTCCTATTCTTTTTCTCGGGGCTGGTAAATCGGGTCCAAACTTTGGGTCCGCTATGTGGATGACCCCTTTGTTACCACTGAACAAAACAAATTAGAGGAAACCTTGAAGACCATCAATAATCCCCTTACTAGCATAAAATTCACTAAAGAGAAGGAAAACAACAACAAACTGCCATTCCGAGGTGTCACAGTCGAGCGAAAAGACAATGGGGAACTTCAAAGCAGCGTCTATAGGAAAACAGCACACACGGACCAAATATTGAACCACAGAAGCAATCATCCCAATATCCACAAATGAAGCTGCATCTGAATATTATTCCAATGAATCACCACACACTGCAGCACAGAGGAACTATGCAGAGTAGAGGAAAATCACCTATACCGTGTATTCAAAAAGAACAGGTACCGGTTCCGGTTGGAATGCCATGCTTCTAGGAATTCTCGTGCGCGTCTCTGTTTGGCTTGTCCAAGGATGGATGTGTTGTCCCAGTCGAAGTGGTGTCCTTCCTTATCCATAGATAAGGATGAGAGAGGGTCATGTCGTTTTGTGGCCTGTTGATGTTCATGTATTCAGGTGGCTAGTTTTCTGCCTGTTTGTCCATTGTAGTGTTTGTTACAGTCCTTGCACAGTATTTTGTAAATGACATTAGTTTGCTTGTTGTCTGTATAGATTCTATCAAGTTCATTAGCTGCTGTTTTAGTGTGTTGGTGGGTTTGTGGGCTACCATGATGCCAAGAGGTCTGAGTAGTCTGGCACTCATGCAACAGACCATGAATGGACAGACACAGATATTTGACAGTGACAGACACAGAAAATGAAAAAACTAGACCTGCAAAAAAAACTAGACAAACTTACACAAAGGAAGAACACTGACAACGCATAAGCATGAATAAAAAACTTATCTGACCCTTAACAGACACTGAAAAAGCTGGCTTAGTAAGAGGATTAAATTACAACTTCCAGGATTCCAAGAAAGATTTCTTCGCAGCATTAGAAACAACACTGAAACACAACTAACTCACAGAAGAAACCCAGTAAACTATCAGACTGATAGTCGCACCAACATTAAGCAGAAAAAAGGAGGGAAACACACTCAATACACAAGAAAGGAAAGCACTAGAAAGACTAAAAAAAATAAAAACATTGTTATCCTACCTGCAGGCAAAGGACGCTTGACAGTCATTTTAAACCAAAGAGACTACATTGAAAAAGCAATCACACTGCTTGCAGATACCAACATTTAACCAACAAGTGGCGATAGATCCGACCCCACAACTACAGAACTGAATCACAGCCCTACTCAAAAAAATTCAGAAATCTGGAGAAACAAATAAGACCGACGTCCAAAAAATGAAACCAAATGGATCCAACACACCACACTTCTACGGATTATGCAAAATTCACAAACCAGGAGCCCCCCTCAGACCCATAGTCTCGCTACCTGCAAACTTACAGATTGGCCAAGGAGATACATCAAAGAGTAAAACACTTAGTAAAAGACTCACGCCACTGCACCCAAGAATTCCTGAAAGACACCATCAAAGACACAAAGATAGAAGAGGATGAAATAGTGGTCTCCTTTGATGTAACAGTCCTGTTCACATCAATCAACATCAACCTGGCCAAGGAAACACTTACTACATTATTAGAAGACTCAAGGACACAAACACCAAACACCACAAACTTCATCAACAAGCACAATATTGTCAAGCTAGTGCACCTATGCCTTACAACCCACTTCACCTTCAACAACAAAACCTACAAACTAACGTAACACTCATGGGATCTCCAATATCAGGGTTCTTAGCAGAGACAGTAATGCAGTGACTCGAATAAATAGCTCTGCCAACCATCCAACTCAAACTTTGGGTCCGCTATGTGGATGACCCCTTTGTTACCACTAAACAAAACAAATTAGAGGAAACCTTGAAGACCATCAATAATCCTCTTACTAGCATAAAATTCACTAAAGAGAAGGAAAACAAAAACAAACTGCCATTCCGAGATGTCACAGTCGAGCCAAAAGCCAATGGGGAACTTCAAAGCAGCGTCTATAGGAAAACAGCACACACGGACCAAATATTGAACCACAGAAGCAATCATCCCAATATCCACAAATGAAGCTGCATCTGAATATTATTCCAATGAATCACCACACACTGCAACACAGAGGAACTATGCAGAGCAGAGGAAAATCACCTATACAGTGTATTCAAAAAGAACAGGTACCCAATGAACACAGTCCGCAGATTTCTCAGCAACAAACCCAAACAAGCAGACAAAACACATCCAGAAACCCGAGCCACACTCCCCTTCATCAAAGACATCTCAGAAATGACTGCCACACTACTCAGACCCCTCAGCATCATGGTAGCCCACAAACCCACCAACACACTAAAACAGCAGCTAATGAACTTGAAAGACCCTAGACAGACAACAAGCAAAACTAATGTCATTTACAAAATACCATGCAAGGACTGTAACAAACACTACATTGGACAAACAGGCAGAAAACTAGCCACCAGGATACATGAACATCAAGTAGCCCCAAAACGACATGATCCTCTCTCACTAATATCCTTACATACAGATGAGGAAGGGCACCACTTCGACTCGGACAACACATCCATCTTTGGAGTAGCCAAACAGAGACACCCACGAGAATTCCTAGAAGCATGACATTCCAACTGGAACTCTATCAACAAACACATTGACTTGGACATGATTTACCAGCCCCTGAGAAAAAGAACAGGAAATCACCATAGGGACCCAAACATATAAACAGAAATCAGGAATTATCAGCAATGCTTTGTCCGGAGGCTCACTGAATATGTTACCTAGTATGGTATCGAAACGTCTGAACATGAACCTTTCAGCTCAGCGAGCAAACCTAGATCCAGAAGAATGCCTTAATAGTGGTATTTTGGAAGCAAGATTATAATTTAGTAAAAGTGTAGCTAGACTGTATGTCATGGATGGATGTCTCAGTGGGAATTGTTGATTCTTTTTCATATAATACACTATTGAGGATTGATTTAAATAAGCTCCGAAGACTTAATCCGAATAAACAAAATGACAATTCTCCTCAGATTGTACTAGTAGTGCTTGGGTGTCAGTATGAAAATCTGGAATAGAATTCCATCGTAGAAACACATGGGTGAAGATGTATTTTACCCAAATTAGAAGTGTGCAACAGGTAAAGCAAGTTGAATCGAATGGATACTTCCATGAATCTGGAGCATGTTCAGTTAACACTGAAAGACTTTAACTGGTGTTAAATCAACACAGTCACTGCTTACGAAAACTGAATCATAGTATCCCTACCATGTGGAAGCAGACCATTTGGCCCATTGAGTCCATAGTGACCTTCGGAAGAGCATCCCACCCAGACCTACCCAAGTCCCTGGCACTGTGAAGCAGCAATGCTAAACACAGAGCCACCATGCCCTCTCCCGTCCTACCCAAACTGCTTTTTCTTTTTGAGAACACAGGTTAAAGCTTAAAGCCATAAATACAATATCATAACATTATATAGTTGTGCAATCTGCAAAATGTTTTACAAACTCACCGATATCATTGTGAAACTTGTCCATTAATTCATCAAAGACAATACAATCTTCAAAGCCCTTAAGGAATGGAGAAACAGAAAAAAAAATTGTTGAGTCAGTTATTGTGACTCAATCATACCCAACAAAGAAATTCATTGATCAATATTTTTTGCACAGGGTCATAGAGATGTACAGCATGGAAACAGATCCTTCGGTCCAACCCGTCCATGCCGACCAAATACTGGCTTACACAATGAGTGAAAACCTCGACTAGATGCATTTCAGGTGTGCAATCCAAATCAGATTGTCTTTCGGGTATATGAATGTGCAAAATGAATATCTATCCTAGATTTAACAAATCCCAGGTATCTCCTAGCCAAACTGCAATTAAAGACTACTTTATGAATGAAAAAGAAAAAGTGCTCATCTCCAAGTCTGTGCAGGGAGATTAGAAATTTGTTGACTAAATTAGAATTTATCTGATCCCTTGATCATTCATTTCAGAGGCTTGGCGTAAAAAGATAAGGCATCTGTCTATTGAGTATTCACAGGGAACAGTGCGTCACTGAAACTGTCAAGCTGTGCTATACATCACATGGTATTCAGCCAGAGTCAGGAAATAGAATTACACCCAATTAGGTATAATCATTCATTTATTTATATTTATTTCATTGATCTACTGCATAAATATGATAAAATTGCAAAGATCTTCAAAATCAGTGATTAAATATTAGTCAAAGCTAACAAATTTGTAACTGAGAGGTGGCTTATAAAATCCAGTGGGTGTCATCCTTGTTACTAGGATCCCAGCCCTCAATCTCTCTGAAATTTCATGACAAATGAATGAGTTATTGACACCTGACCTTGATTTGATTTGATTTATTTTTGTCACATGTACCTAAGGATGTTGAAAAGTTTTGTTCTGCATGCAGTACAGGTAGATCATACCATACAATGATTATAAGGTGATAGAACAGAGCAAGGAATACAAAGTTACATGCAAAGATGGGTCACAAAAGCAAGCTTCATATCAGATTTGAAATTTGAGAGGTTCATTCAGGAGTCTAATAACAACAGGGAAGAAGCTGTTCTTGAACCTGTTGGTGTGTGTGTATGTTTAAGCTTCTGTATCTTGAGTCTGATAGAAGAGGTTGGAAAAGATTATAACAGAGGTGGGAGGGGTCTTTGATGATATTGGCTGCCTTTCCGAGATACTGAGAAATGTAGATGGAGTCAATGGATGGAAGGTTGGTTTGCATCCCATTCTTAGTAGCATTTGACTTGTGATGGGAGAGGAAGGGATTGAACTTACCTAGCCTCCTCAGCATGGTCAGTCTACATGGAGTCTCAGCAGTGCCAACACTCCCAATTGGCATGATGGGACTGTCCAACTGGCTGGCAAAACTTTTAAGATGGGAATTCTCTCCCAATATAGGGCAGGGTATATTTCCTTAAAGCATTTAACACTGCTCCCAGTGTTAGGTTATTCTGGGGCAGCCATTGGGATTGTGGGATAACTCCCTTTCTGACACTTTACCAGGGTATGTAGGATTTATTGAGGTATAAAGACAGAAAATTATGCATAATGAAAAGAACATTCAGATATAAATGGGAAGTACTCAATGTACTTGTGTAAGCTCACATGGCAAAATAGAGACAATTGCTAAATAAAAAGCATGTTTATACCACCGTCATTTGTGGGAGTTAGTGGACATCAATGCAATCCACAGCAACCACATCAGCAGTAAATATCTACAGCTTGAGGAACTGAGTTAATGAGTTGGAGATCAAGCTCCAGACACTGCATTAGGCAGTTAACTGGATACTTTATCTCAGGAGGCAGTCAACCCCCATTGGCTCATCCTTCAGGTTTGGCTCATGGTCAGAATCAGAATGGTATGACAACAAATGATGGAAGGCATGGGGATCCAAAAGGTCTCAATGGAGAAGCCACAGTCTGTGGCTTTTAGCTTTGACAACGGGTCAGTTAGACTTGAAACGTCAGCTCTTTTCTCTCCTTACAGATGCTGCCAGATCTGCTGAGATTTTCCAGCATTTTCTCTTTTGATTTCAGATTCCAGCATCTGCAGTAATTTGCTTTTATCCAGTGTTTAACCCACTGCCACCTCTCTTCCAGGAATGCCTACCCTGAAGAAGTACTGCTCTTCTCTCCGACAAGATTTTCGTTTGTCTCTCTCCCCCTGTCCACATTCACTGTTTTCCTTTTCTCTCTCAGTGTTGGACAAGGTATTTACTAAGACTCGCTTCCACAGCCATATTTCCTTCCTCAGTGAGTGTCTTTGCCTCTGACTTACTCCACGTGGATTTCAACTCAAATTCCACCCTGTATGCAGCCTCCAGGATTACAGGTACTTGCACGATATACAACATTTTTCTAACTGCTGTTCTCGCCACATCCTAAAAGCCACACTCAGGGCCATGCGCTGCCACATGAAAGCACTCGACATCTCTCTCCAGCAGCACCGACTTACTCTCTCTCAAAGCTCTTCTGATCCACAGTTTCATTTCATCAGGCTTTTAGCTTTGATAAGGGGTCAGTTAGATTCGAAATTCCAGCTCTTTTCTCTCCTTACAGATGCTGCCAGACCTGCTGAGATTTTCCAGCATTTTCTCTTTTGGTTTCAGATTCCAGCATCCGCAGTAATTTGCTTTTATCCATTTATTATAGGGGAGATGGAATGTCAGATTCTAGAGTTCTGGAGATTCAGAAACTTAGAATTTATGCTCAATCTTGCAGTATGATTTGAATCCATAACTTTCTAACTTAGAGGGGAAACAGCTTTAATTGAGCCAAGGTTAACAAAAAAAAAAGACCTTTAGCACATTAATGTGTAAACAGGCTGCAATGTTTAGCTTATAGTTGTTCAACAGCTGAAGATATGCCTGCCATGACTGCTGAAGAGAAGTTGTGTAAGTGTATGATTATACTTGATTTTTTGGGGTAAACAAAAAAACTCTGATGTCATAGACTCATCTTCCATTCTCATATTGTAATGAGTGACTAATTCGACAGTGGTTATAGCTGAAAATTCTAACACTGTAAAGCACTGTACAAATGTTCACAACTTACTGCATTCATGCCTTGGCCATAAAAAGGAACAACAGCGTGTGCTGCATCTCCCATTAACACACACTTGGAACCGATATGGTAGGAGGAACACTTCACTGAAATCATAGCCTGGGCTGGCAAACGGAAATAATCCTGCATCAATGCCTCACTAAAAAATAAATCAAAGTCATTTTTAAGTAAATCACAATGCTTCAAGAAAGTGGATGTATGAGTATTCAGGAACTGGAAAGTTCAAAATTGTCAATCTGCTTTCCATTATTCAAACCCAACCATCAGTCTTCGCATTACATCCATCAACCTGAAGCCTCTCAAAAAATGCAATGAAATTGTTTCATGAATTCGTTTGTTTTGTCAGTCTCAATTGCTTGCATTGGTATTTAGTGCACACCCATCAACCAGTGGTTGAATCATTCCCCTTGACTTCTCATGGTCATATTAAGAAACAGACTCACGGTGTGTTTGTGATCTAAATGTAAGATATCTGTGATACTGAAAGTATATATTTTAGAATCTCAAGATGTAGTCGCTTGAGTTAATGGAGCTTTCAGTGCATGTCGAACATTCTCTAACACAATGAGCAAATAGTCTAAAATGGATTTTTGTTAAACTTACAATAAAAATGAGCAAGAGGTTGAAAAAAGACTTATATCAAGAGTTAATTAGAGTAGATCAGTACAAAAGCACAGTGCAGTAAGTATACTAGAAAAGCATTTTAGCTCAGAAGAGTCAGAACTGGATCAAGCTGAAATGGCAGTTAAGCCAGGATAATGTTCCATATATCCCTGAATTACACAGCATGTGCAGCAAGATAACTTAATCTGGAGCTGTATTCCATGATATATGGATGTGACATTATTCCACATTGATAGAAGTTATGAATAAAAATACAATTATAAATTTATACCATAAGAGCACGGTCAATAGACAAGCCAATGAAAAATAATCTTAACTAAAATTAGAACCTTACACTCCTATTAGAGATATGGAATCTGGAAAGTATTTCTTGAAAAATTGAAGCACTTCATCTCCTGTGGTGAGCTTCTCAAATTCTTCAAAAGGCATGAAGAGAGTACAGGTAAATGACTTGTCCTTTCCAGGTTGCAAATAACATGAAAAAGAAATGTGGTTTAGAAATGTGTTTGGTAGGTAGTCACCACCTCAAACAAATTATACAGTAGCTTTAGCCAGTATATAATCACATTACGATACTGAATTATGAAATAATAAACTTCCACAATCCCCAGCAGGAACTCCAGCGCTTCTTTCCAATAAGTCCAAGTTATATACAGTGAATAATATATTAGACAAATCCTTTTAATGTTTTTACATGTGCATGTTAATACTACTCTTAATGAACAAAATCTTAATAAGAGCAGAAGTCCAAATCCTATGGTGTTCGTTGCAATGTAATTAATCTCATTCCACTCACTGGAGGACAAGACATTTGCACAGATAGCAGCAATTAGAACTATAGACAAAGCAAACTAGAAACTGATCCTTGAACCCCAAGCCAGCTATATTCGGAACAGTCCATTTTATAAAGGTCTCAAATAGTTATTAAGAACCTGAATTACATATGCAAAGTGCCTAAGGGCTCCTGTGATGCAGTAGTAGTGTCTTGATTTCTGAGCTAGGAATCCTGTGTTCAAGTCCCCCCTGCTCCAGAGTTGTGAAATAACATCTCTGAACAGGCTGATTAGAAAATATTTGTACAAAGTGTCTAATACTTGGTTTATGCAGATATGCAAAACACTTCTTTTGCAGTCCTTACCAATATGGACCAGACCAAACCCCCTCAAAATATTCAGAAGATAGTCTAGACACCATTTTTTACTTATTTCAAAGGTAAGTGTAAGGTGTCGTACTTCAGATACAATTCGATTGGTCAAACTGGTTGACGTTAAGCAAAACACAATTTATTCACACACTATAGTTAAAATACAAACACAAAAAAGAGAAGAATTGGCTTTATCAAAATGCTTAATGCAATTATAGATACAGTAACTATTACTAAGTAACCGTTCCAACATAATAACATCCCATACACCAGCCCTTGACAAAGTCAAATTCAGTAAAACAGATTGTCTCAAATGCAACTTCAGCAGCAGGAAGAGAACCCCCAGCTTTTAGCGGTAACCAGGAGAGGAAGAAACAGCTTTCACTTCTTCAAGACCCCAGCAGCAACTGCTAGTACAAAATGAAGAAACTGAAAATCCTGGTTCTGTGGAAACTTAACCACATTTACCCAGGCTACTTCTATTGTTCCAATGTTTTTAAAAAAAAACAAAGGCCTCACAAACTGTTTATTCTAGTGGCTCACGTAGACTGCTCATCAAACTAGGATGAAACATACTTTTGAAAGTTACAGTATCAGCACAAGGCATTTTGGAACCTGCTTTATGCCATGGATGCTGCTGTCTTCTCTCCACAACCCCAAATTTACAATGGGAGAATGAGGAAATCTTGTGAAATTTCAGGGTTATCAAACCAATCAAGAAACATCAGGAACACCAATAAAATATTAAAATATGTGCCCAGATCCATCAAATGCAGACCAACAGAAGGTATACTACATTGTACACTGGCTGAACCACACCTTGATTTAGAATGGTTGAGAAAAGACATGTTGTTTATTTTGAATCTTTGGGATTTGTAATATGTACAAAGCCTGAAGAACTGTGGGCTTTTCAGCCTAGATTGAATTGAATTGAATTTATTATCAGTGTTCCGAAGCACAGTGAAAAGCTTTGTCTTGCGAGCAATACAGGCAGATCACAGAGTTAAGCAGCATAGATAGTAAATAATAGGCAAACAGCAGCAAAAACAACAACTCAGGTACAGACGAATGTTAAGGGTTTGAGAGTCCATTCAGTATTCTAACAACAGTAGGGTAGAAACTGTTGCGAAACAGGCTGATACATCTGAGGGAGTGCTCTAACAGATATACATGCTTATTAAAGAATAGCATACATATCCAGCATGTTACTTCAAATGAAATTGCACATGTTACAACACGGAGACAGACAGACAATCCAAATCTGCTTTTCTACCTCTTAATCAAAAAAGATGCAATTTATTAAATGTATAATAACTTTAGCAGAGAAAAAAATTAAATAACAATGTAATTTAATTAATATCATTTTTTAAACCTGAAACATTTAGCTTTAGACCCCATTCACAGAAAAAACAGACAGATAAACAAACACAGTTGAGGGATAAATATAAGAAACAAACAAAATTGGCCAGATTACTTAAATGGCTTTCACAATATGTTGTTTCACAGGTCTCATTGGTTGCTTTTCTGGAAATGTCAATCAGAGTCACCTTTTCAGTTCACTCAGATGAAGGCACTTACAACTCAGCTTTCTACTCTTTGGGCTTCTGAAAGCTAGTAAGGGATTTTAGACAGTGAGCTTTCAAATCTTTGTGCTGTGTCATCAGCCATCAATTGTCTCTACCCCAAAGAAAGTTCAAAAAACAACTTATAATCTTGTCTTGCCCTGAGAGACTGACTACCCTTTCCAGAGGCCTCAATTAACATTCAACATTTGCATTCAACATACTTTAACATACTTTAACTGAAAGTCTCTTTCAGACTTGCAGGTATTGACCCTGTTAACGGCCAACTTACTATCTGTTTAAACACAATGCTGCTTCCAGGGTTGCTGGTGTCTTTTTAATCAAGGATCAGCCTACAATTAACCTCCAGGCCTGGGCCTCACAAACAAACAAAAGCTTATTTTGTCTGTTTTTTTTCTTTTTTGCCACTAGCTGATTCTAAAAATCCACAAGTCATCTTTTGCTCAGTGGCTCCATACCAAAACAGACGAAAAACATTTTTTTTTAAATGAAAAGTCAACAAAGGTTCTAAGAAAGAGTAGAATGAGACATACATCTAAAAATTGAAGATTCTCCTGATTTCCTGGTGCAAACGATGGAATAATGAGAAAATGTGTTGTTTGGTTGGCAAGTGAGCATGGATTGGTCAGATCATTGTTATGGTGATGACAACATGGACTCAAAGGCTCCTCAAATGCTTGGGTAATTAGAAACATTGCAAGGCTTAAACATACTCTTTTTTTTGCGACCTATGAACGTATGTTGTTTCTAGTGAGCGTCTACGGGACATGCCACAAGCTCAACGGATTGTTTTATTTTGCTTACGGGATTTGGGTAGCCCTGCTTAGGATTTTAAAAAAGCAAAGATTAAACATTACAATAGTTAATCAATAAAGTAATTAAAAGACTTGGCAATTGTACTGTTTACATCGATGTTTAGGTTGTTTTTAGTAAAACCTGGGGAAAAAAAATTCACGCCATTCAAGTGAACTGTTTCATTGGCTGCAAAATGAAAACCCTGTTTAATTTTGACTAAGAATACATTTGCCAAGTGATTTATTTGGACTATACTGTGGGACGAGGCCACACATCGCCTAAAAAAGCAGATTCACAGATTATGCGGGATTTTCCTGTGTCTCAGATTAAATGTGGAATTTCATAGAAGGTTGGTAAGTGTGGATTCTATCACAAGTTTGTTCTGAAATTCGGTGCTGTTATTGCACCCATAATAAACCTGTTGAAAAAAAAATTCAAAAAAATTGAACGGAGGCAAATATGTCAAAGTGCCTTTGAGAATCTGAAGATAAGGAATATCTTTTGTCACATACACTCAAAATAAAATACAGTGAAAAGTGTGTACCTTCGCTGTACACAGGCGCCATTTACAATTAACTTCCAAGAAAGTTTTAAAGAAGATAACTTAAAGAGAGTCCAACTTTTCCTTCTCCACTGGTACAGCATATTGCCAAGAGTGTCCCGCGCCGGGCTTCCAAGCCCCGCCTTGCTACTGAAGTTATCCCACTCGGGGCTTCCCAGCCATTGGGGTGCACTCCATGCAGAAACGAGAGTCCTGCTCCAGGCTTCACAGGCTGACTGACCAATTCTGTAGCCACGCTGCCTCTGAAGATGCGGCAGCCACTGTGGAGACCATCGAAGCTGCCCCCAACCAAATAGCTCGCTTCATCAGGTAAGTTTGAGTAAAATGTAGAAGAAGGAAGAAGACAAAGATAAAAAAGGGCAGATGAAGAGGATAAGCACGGGCACAGGAGCCTGTGCCACCTATTCTGGTGCCACCATCTTGCAACAAGATGAATGGCCACCGCACAACAATCAACTGATAGCAGTGTTCCCTCCCAGTCGGAGAACACTTCAGCGGTCTGGGACATTCGATCTTGAACCTTCGGGTGACCATCCTGCAAGGCGGACTTCAGGATAGGTGACAACGCAAAGTGACCAAGCAGAGGCTGATAGCCAAGATCAGTACGCATGGGGATGGCCTCAACTGGGACCTTGGGTTTGTGTCATACTACAGGTGACCTAACTGCACCACACACACACACACACTCACCCACACAGAGACCCATACACTCACGCAGACCACTCTCTCATACACAAGTTCTCTCTCATACGCTCACACGCACCCTCTCACAGGCATATACCCCTTTACACTCACACACATACTGTCTCACAGACACTCATGTAAGTTTGCATGATACACAGCAACAATGATCTAAACAAGATAGTCACTGTCCTGCAGATTGGCTTCAATGTACTCTATGACTTCATCAAACTAGCGAAGTGAGCAAATGGCTAAGACCTTATTTACAAGACTGCAAGGTAAACCAACTTTGGAGCCATTTAAGTCTCATTGTGTATTTTCTCTGGTGAATGTAGGCTTGTGTCTGACCAACCAATCAGTTGAGTTTGTAATCATAAAATCCTTACAGTGTGGAAACAGGTCATTAGGCCCAACAAGTCCACTGACCTCACCCCCCCCCTCCCGAAGAGTAACCCATTCCAGACCCACTCCCCTACCCTATTACTCTACATTTACCCCTGACTAATGCACCTAACCTACACATCCCTGAACACTATGGGCAATTTAGCATGGCCAATTCACCTAACTAGCACATCTTTAGACTGTGGGAGGTAACCAAAGCACCCAAAGGAAACCCATACAGACATGGGTATAATGTGCAAACTCGACACAAGACAGTCGCCAGAGGCTGGAATTGAACCTGGGTCCCTGGCGCCGTGAGGCAGCAGTGCTAACCACTGAGCCACCATGCTGCGTAAAAATATTTATTATAAAATATGGAAAAATAATTTTTGAATTTCATTCTCCTATTAATGTTTGGAATTCTTGTGGACTGAAATGGTTTTTAATAGGGGCAAAGCATTAACTTAAACAGCCACAGCATTCACCTGACCATATAAAGCAGCATGAAACAATGTGGAACAAATGAAAATGCTTCAACTGAATTAATATCTCATCAAAAGGCTTCAAAACTAGTCAACGTGGTCAGGCATGAAAAGGCGCCTATCTCCAATTTTGATTTACAAATTGATGGGAAATTTAACACATGAGAGATGGCACCTCAATGATAATTAGCAAACCTAAAACAACAACTTCCATAAGTGGAACCCACAAAACAAGCTTGTATTTCAAAAACCTGCATGTGGTAGAAGGAAGCAGATTTGTTAATGCAGAACTGGAACAGCCAGAGAAGGATCACTCTTTGTCTCTCAAGAAGGAAAACCGACCTGAAAATGAGTAGAAAATCAAGAACTCAAACGGTCACCAAAAATAATTGCTAATGATTCAAGACATCAATTGAACAAGCATGGTATCAAGGAGCAGGAGCAGG
>NC_057718.1:25125183-25135914 GCF_004010195.1 Chiloscyllium plagiosum | reverse complement strand
TGAGGACAAGGTTGGGGGTGTGGTGAGGGTGGACGGTGTTGGGGCCGGGCAGAGGTGCGGGATGAGCGTGGATCAGGTTGGGGGCTGGCGGAGGGGCAGGGGTGGGAGCAGCCGAGGTTGGGGGCGGGCAGGGGGTGGGGTCTCGCATGCAATGTGTTACTGCCTAGCCTCTTGAATGGGGAGCAGACTTCACAGAAAACTCCGAGCCCCAGAGGAAATCAATTAACTGAATAATCAATTATACGAATGAAATAGTGCCCGCCCATGTTGTTCGGATAATCAAGGTTCCTCTGTATATTAGAGTAAAACAGGACTTTGATCAGATGGGCCATGGGCTAGGAGAGGCAGTTTAATTTATGAGATTTGTGAGATGTTACATTTTGCTAAAGCAAACCAGTGCAGGATGTATACATTTAATGGTAGGGCCCTGATGAGTGTTGCTGAACAAAGATCTAGGGTGCAGGGTTGCAGGTAGACAGGGTGGTGAAGCTGGTATTTGGCACATTTGCCTTTGTTGGTCAGTGCACTGAGTATAGATGTTGGGACATCATGTTGCAGCTGTACAGGACATTTGTAAGGCCACTTTTGGAATACTGTGTTCAACTCTGGTGTCCCTGCTATAGGAATGATATTGTTAAACTTGAAAGGGTTCAGAAAAGTTTTCCAAGAATTTTACCGGGATTGGTGGGTTTGAGCGATCGCAAAAGGCTGATTGGATTGGGGCTTTTTTCCCTGGAGTATCGGAGGCTGAGGAGTGACTTTATAGAGGTTTATAAAATCATGAGGAGGATGGATACGTGAATAGCCAAGGTCTTTTCCTCAAGCATAGGTTTAAGGTGAGAGGGGAAACATTTAATAGGAGACCTAAGGGGCAACTTTTTCACGCAGGGGTGGTCCGACTATGAAACAAGCTGCCAGAGGAAGTGGTGGAGGTTGGTAGAATTACCACATTTAAAAGCTTCGGTATATAAAAAGGAAGGGTTTACAGAGATATGGGCCAAATGCTGGCAAATGGGACGAGATCAGTTTATGATATCTGGTCAGCGCAGACGAGTTGGACCCAAGGGTCTGTTTCCGTGCTGTATAATTCTGACTGTAATAGAAGCAGCATGAATGGTTGAAGTCAGGCTCCAAAAGAACCAGAGTTTGAGTTTAGCTTTCAGTGGTTTCTCCCTGCTACAGCAAAACACTTGAGTTCTCTCTGCCGAATTTCCTCTTGATGTTCTTTTCTCCTGGACTGGAGAAACATTGCATGTGAGATAATCTATTTTACTGAATTTGCATTTGCCAAGGGCAAGTCTATGGGGTGTTATTGGAACAGTTGCTGTTTAGTAGTTACATACTCTATTATTCTGTTAGGTTTTCCAATGGAGTTAAACTTAGACTAAATCTGCTTTCTTTTATTTGCATTTTAATTGTAGAGTAAGAATAAAATGTGTTTTGCTGAAAGCGGATTAGCGTGATAGTCAAATTACATCCAGAACACAACACCTTGCACTTGCTTTTAAATAAAAGAAAGGTCCAGGCAATCTCCTTGATACATTTGAAAGGGGTTGGTCTTGTCTATATCAAACTGGGGACTCTTGTCAGAATCAAAATCACCAACTCCAGGTTGGGTTTAGGATTATTGGACTCAAAAGAAGGCGAGTGGTGAGTGTTCGTGTTTTTTTTTTATTTCTGGTGTTGCATTTGTTTGGTTTAAACAGGGTGTGCCTTGTGTAATAATGGCTCTGTCAGTCACTAATAGTTTCCTGAAGGTGGAAGGTGTTACTTCAAGTATTTTACAGAAAGTGAGCAAGGAAAAACTTTCAGAATTGGCAAACAAGCTGAAGTTTGAGTCGCTTGTGTCTGGGATGAAAGGTGAGATAATTGCGGCAACAGCTCTACATTTACAATTGCCAGGAATGCAAACAGAATCATTGGAAATTCCTAAAATTCAATTGCAAATGAAGCAGCTTGAATTAGAGGCAACGGGAAAGGAAAAAGAGAGAAGAAATTGAAACAGTTTGATTTACAATTAAAAGCAGAGTAAAAAGAAAAAGAAAGGAAGGCTCTAGCAGAAGTGAAGGAGAAAATGAGAGGTTTTGAACTTCAGAAATTGGTAATGAAAGAGGAAACTTGTCTAAAATGGCAAAGGTAGGAGGAATGATGGGAACAGTGATGAAGAGCAAACGCATCACAGCCAAAGCATGATGGGGATCTGTTTAAATATGTCAAAGCATTACCAAAGTTTTATGAGAAGGACATAGAAGCCTTTTTCATTTTATTTGAGAAAGTGGCTAAAAAAAATGAAATGGCCAGTGACTATATGGGTATTGTTGATTTAAACAAAATTGGTAGGTAGAGCAAGTGAGGGATTTGCATCACTATCAGAACAGGTAACTAGGGAGTATGATAAGGTGAAAAAAGCCATCTCAAGTGCATATGAGCTAGTGCCAGAAGCTACAGGTAACATTTTAGGAATCATAGGAGGGAACATAGTCAAACATACACAGAGTTTGAAAGGATCAAACAAAGTAACATTGACAGTTCATAAGAACATTGAAAAAAAATCTGACATGTAGCTCTCAGAGAGAACTGTTATTTTGAATGAGTTCAAAAATTCACTGCCTGAAATAGTGAGAACTCATGTGGAAGAGCAGAGAGTTGCAAGAATAGCAAGAGAAATGGCTGACGATTATGAGTTAGTTCATAAATCAAAGGTTGGCTTCGAACATCAACTACAATCTGTGAGGGATAGAAATTGGGGAAAAGAGAATCCCATAGGTTGCAAAGGAACAGGAGATCTCATTGAAGATATGACAGGGTAAAAAGGAAACCCATGGCCGGGGTTGGTGGGGGGAGGGGTGAGAGGAGTTAAAAAGACCTCAGCTGTTTTCACTGTAATAAATTAGGACACATGAAGTCACAGTTTTGATGGTTTAAGAAAAGTATTAGGAAAACAGATGTGGTAAAACAAAATAATCCAGTGGGGCTTAATAAAGTGGTAAAGGAGATCCAATGGAAGTTAAAGAGCTGCAAAAAAGAATGTGCAGTCTGGTCACGGATTGGTTAATAAGAGAGTACCAGATTTCTTTAAAGAATTAACCAGTGTTGGTAAGATTTACTCGTGTGTACCATGAGAAACAGATAAAGAAATTAAAATTCTAAGAGATATAGGAGCAAGTTAATTTTGGTGGTGAGAGATAAGGAGATATGTACTTTGGAAGAAAAATTGCCAGAGAAGGTGACAAGATGTGTAATTCATGGTGGGAGGAGTAGTGTTCCATTGTATAACGTGAGATTGGAGAGTCTGGTGAAAAGTGTCAAAGTTGGGGTAGGAGTAATAGAGAAATTCTCTGTTCTGGAGATACAGTTTATCCTCGGGAACGATGTGGCTGGATCACAGGTGGGAGTGATGCCCACTGTGATTGAAAGGTCAGTGGAAAATCAGGCAATGGAGATGTTACCGTAAGTAGGGTATTTCCCTGACTGTGTAGTAACAAGATGAAAATGCCACAGGTTGGAACAGGAAGAGAAATCAAAGAATACAGATAAGGATGTTGAAGTTCTCTATCAGAAACTGTTTTTGATCAAATGGTTGAGAAAAATCAAGAATGGGTGTCGGAAAAAGTGGATATTTTTAGCTCGGAGAAATTAGTTGAGTTACAACAAAATGATGGAAAAATACAGCAGTTGTATTAAAAAGCATATGCAGAATAAGCTGAGAGTATCCCAGAATATAACTATCTTAGAAACTGAAGTCTTGATGAGGAAATAGAGACCATTATATGTTCAGGCAAATGAAAATTGGACAGAAGTTCATCAAGTTATTATTACCAGTAGTTTATAGAAAGGAGGTGTTGTGGATTGCAAATGAGGTACCAGCAGGAGGTCTTTTAAGAGTAAGGAAATCTCAAGCCAAAATACAAAAATATTTTATTGGCCTGGACTGCATAGAAATGTGGTTGAATTTTCCCAGACATGTCATACATGTCAGGTAATAGGAAAACCTCAGGCAATGATAAAACCAGCACCATTAATAACTGTCCTAGCTTCAGAGGAACCTTTCACAAGAGTCTTAACTGATTGCTCAGTACCCCTTGCTAAAACAAAAAAAGTGGGAATTAATATTTGTTGACCATAATGGATGTCTCTACTAGATTTCCAAAGGCCATTCCATTATTCAACATCACAGGTAAACGTATTGTGGAAGACTTACTCATAGATAAGGACGACCCACAGAAATATAATCAGACCAAGGGTCAAAATTATTGAAGGAAGTTATGGATGGCTTAGGAATAAAACAATTTAGATCAACAGCATTTCATCCCCAGAATTGCAAGGAGAATCAGGATGGTGGTCTCAAATTTTAAAGACTATAAAGAGGGCTTATGGTTGTGACTGTTCAGAGGATTGGGATAAAGGAATTCCATTTGAGGCAGCCTGATTGCTCAGCATCAAGGACCTGGGTTCAATTCCACTATTGGGCGACTGTGTATGTGGAGTTTACACATTCTCCCCGTGACTACATGGGTTTCCTCCCACAGTCCAAAGATGTGCAGGTTAGGTGGAGTGGCCTGCTAAATTGCCCATAGTATCCTGGGATGTGCAGGCTGGCTGGCTTAGCTAAAGGAAATGCAAGGTTACAGGGTTGTCCTTCAGAGGGTTGTGTGAACTCGATGGGCCAAATGGCCTGCTTCTGTCTTGTAAGGATTCTTTAATTCTATCTGTACTTTTTGCAATTAGAGATGTAACTGATTAATCAACTATATCCAGTACATTTGAATAAGATGCCAGACATGAGTTGAGAGGACCACTATAATTAATCAAGGAAAAATTAGTAAGTCAGAGTTCAGAGACCACACATTTGAACTACATGTCAACTTTTATGGAAAGTTTAAACAGAGAGGGTGAGTTGGCTATACAGCATTTAAAAATAGCATGTGGTGGAATAGGGAGCAGACATGAAATCTAAAATTCATTGTTTTGCTACAGGAGATAATATGTTAGTATTACTACCAACTGTAGGTGTACCTTTAAAAGCAAGCTTTAGTGGGCCTAATCAAATCTAAAGAAAATTGAATAAGGTGAATTGTTTCATAAGAACACCAGGTAGAAGGAAAACTCAGTGCAATTTGGATATGCTGAAAAGGTAATTTGATAGGGAAGGAAAGCAAAAGGAGAATGTTGTACTTGTTACAACTTGGAGACAAGAACCAAATCCAGATAAATTTGAACTTGATATTCCTCAAACTAAATTGGATAATGAGGAAGTTCTCAAAATTGGGATAAATTATTTCCTTCCAAAGTAAAATCAATACGACCTGAAAGAGTTATTCCAATCACACTGAGAATATGTGAGAATAAATTGGGAACTACTAACACGATCATGCCTGATGCAGAGATAGGACATGCTCTTCCAATTAAGCAATACCCTTATGGACCTAACCCACAAAAAATGGCACAGGTTCAAAAAAAAGATTGAAAACATGCTTAGACAATTAATCAAACTAAGTTACAGCAAATGGAGCTCATGCATAGTAATGCTGCCAAAACCAGATGGAACGCAACACCTATGTATTGATTACAACAAAGTCAATGCAGTTACGAAATATGATTCATATTCTAATAGATGTCTGTAAGACTGTATTGAGAAGCTTGGACAAGCAACCTCAAAGGATACTGGCAAGTACCTTCATCTGAGACAGCGAAGTAAATTTTGGCTTTCTTGACACCAAATGGACATTACCAGTTTAAAGTTATGCCATCTGTTATGAACATGCACCAGCTACATTTTAAAGACTAACCAATAAACTAATTGCAGGATTATCATATATCATGTACTTTGATGAGCTGATGACTTTTCATCAGAAATGGAAGAAACATTTGCAGCATCTACTGGAATTGTTCAATCAACTTCAGAAGGTGGGCTTGATGATAAATCTGGCTAAGAGTGAGTTCACAAAAGCCAAAGTCACGTTCTTAGGCCACATAATTGGACAGAAAGCCTCCTGGGATGTGAAAACAGAGCTTACTGGGGTGTTTCCCATATGATCGATGAAGAGATGGGACTCACTGGTTGTTTTCGGAAATTTGTACATAATTTTAGCAGCATGATTGGTCCACTGATTGATTTGTTAAAAAATACAGAAATTTCCAGTGAATGGAGGAATGTCACAAGGCAGTTGATAGTCTGAAACTGTGTTAACCATTGCCCCAGTGTTAAGCATTCTGAATTATGTAAAGCCATTCTAGGTGGCTATTAATGACAGTGATGTTGGTGCCGGTGCTGTCCTCTTGCAAGATGATGAATGAGAAGATAGAAAGACCTATTGGATACTTTTCCAGAAGGTGAATATTTATCAACAGAAAAATTACACAATTGAGAATTTTAATGAAGAGAAGTTAAGACAGAAATGCCTGAGTAGTCTGTTCCAAGTCAATTAAATAAAGAGCGTGTGAGGCCTTGGGAATGTTTTAAAAAAAAGTTAGAACAACAGAGCAGCAGAATTTGCCACATCCATTTTCGCAATGCCTTAACATTTCCTGATCTAGCAGCAGAAGGAGAACATTTCAGGTTGCGAAACAGCAGCCAGAATAATGCACGTTCACAAACGTCTATACTAACTATTCCATACTAACTTGGCAGCATGTCCTTCTTGAACCAAAGGGAAGCAGCATATATTGCTCTTTGTGCTATCCATTTGGGTGCAGGGACAGACACCAATCAAAGTAACAACTGGATTCTGGGAGACACTAATGTCCCAAAGATCAAACTCATACATTACTTCAGGCTCTCTGAAACCAAAATACGACAAGATTGACATTTAAGAATACAATTCAATAGTCATACAGGAACATGGCTTTCTCAGCCATGCAGTTTGTTTTTCAAAGTTGTTAATGCTTACCAAATTGGGCAAAGCAATCATCATGAAGGTGTTTCTAGGCCATATGTGAAGAAAATTAGGCTCCATTGCAAACTGGAAGAAAACATTTTTATGAAAAGCATCCAATATGAAAAGCAATTAGAAAGAAACTTTAAACGTAAATATTTCTTTTTAAACCAATTCTTACATCACTATTTTTAGGGGGTATTGTAAGCTCCATGTAACCATGAGGGATGTACACGTGGCTGTAATCAAACCTGACTTGTCGCATAAACTGCTTTCTTGTAGTTGAAAAGGCTCCATCACATCCAACAACAAGGTCAGGAGATACTTCACATTTCGAGCCATCCGGCCTGTTATAAAAACAAAACCAAATCCTTAGTTTACAACAAATATGGCAGATGCTAGGTGTCAAGAATGAATTGGAATTAATTGAGTAATGTGTTCAACAATGTCAACTACAAAATGTCTTCTAAGGAAGCTTGAGAAGCTAGGAGTAACAGATTACAGTGGGGCGTGCCTGGTGCCATAAGGTTCTCTGTTAGAAGAAGCCTGTACCTCTTTTTTCAGATTATTCTACACTCTTAAATACAGGCTAAGCATTCCAAACTATGATCAAATCACATGGTGCTTGTAGAGAAATCCAAAACTTAAGAAGCATCTTATAAAGAAGGGATTAAAATGACTTTTAACACAGAACACAAAAAAAAAATGCAAGGAGAACATTTGACCCATCGAGCCTGCTCTGCCATTCAATACAATCAGGACTTCAAGTTCACTTTCCCACCTGTCTCTCAAAGCCCTTGATTCCATGTGCATTCAAAAACCTATATTAACCTTGAAAGTTATCAATAATGGAGAATCCATAACGCTCTGAGGCAAAGAATTCCAGAGATGCATAACCCTCTGGGTGAAGAAATTTCTCCTCATTTCAAAATGATGGGCCCCTTCTCCTGAGACCATGCCCTCATATTTTATGTTCTCTTGCCATTGGGAACAATCTTTCAGTGTCCGCCCTGCCAAGCCCCTTCAGAATCTTTCAGTATATTTTAATGTGACCACCCCTCATTCTTCCATATTCTAGGTAGTCTTTCAAGATTCCATAGATTTTAGAACACAGAATCAGACAGTATAGAAGAGACCCTTTGGCACATCAAATCTGCACTGACAAAAACCACTCTAAATCTATACTAGTCTCACTTTCCAGCACATGGACCATAGCCTTGAAAGTTATGACATTCAAAGAGCTCATTTAAGTACTTTTTAAAAGGGTGCAATGCTTCCGCCCTCATCTACATTCCCAGGCAATTCTTATCGATTGAAAAGTAGCTAATGCATCCCCACTATTAATAAAAGAGGTAGGGAGAAGACAAGGAATTATAGACTGGGTAGCTTGACATCGGTACAGGGGAATTTGCTCACATCCATTTTAAAGGATTTAATAACTTAGCACTTGGAAAACAACGAATGGATTGGCCTGAGTCTGTGTGAATTTAAGAAAGGAACATCATGCTTAACAAATCTACTGGAACTTTTCAAGGATGTTGCTAGTAAAGTTATAAAAGGACCCAGTGGATGTGATTTACTGAGATTTTTAGAAAGCTTTTGATAAGGTCCCACATAAGAAATTAACATATAAAATTAAGCACATGGTATTGGGGGTAGTGTACTGAAATGGATAGAGAACTCTTTGGCAGACAGGAAACAAAGAATAGGAACAGATGGGTGCTTTTCCAAATGGCAGCCAATGACTAGTGGTGTACCACAGGAATCGGTGCTTGGACCCCAGCTATTCACAGTACAATATATACTAATTATTTAGATGAGAGAATTAAATGCAATATCTCCAAGTTTGCAGACAATACAAAGCGGGCTGGGATGGTGAACAGTGAAGATGATGCAGAGAAGCTTCAGTGTGATTTGGACAAGTTGAGTGGGTGACCAAATGCAAGGCAGATGAAGTATAATGTGGATAAATGTGAGGTTACCCACTTTTGTAGCAAAAACAGGAAGATAGATTATTATCTCAATGGTGATTGACTGCAAATGTGGGAAGTGCAAAATGACCTGGGTGTACTTGTACACCACACGTGGAAAGTAAGCCATAAGGTGAAGCAGGCAAATAAACAGGCTAATGGTATGTTGGTTTTCATTAGCTAGAGGATTAGAGTACAGGAATAGGAATATTTTGCTGCAGTTGTGCAGGGTCTTTGTGAGATTACACTTAGAGGACTGTGTGCAGTTTTGGTCTCCTCATCTGAAGGTTTCTAGCTATGGAGGGAGTGCAACAAAGGTTTACCAGACTGACTCCTGGGATGACAGCAGAGATGTATGAAGACAGACTTGCTCAGTTAGGACGATATTCACTAGCGTTTAGAAGAATGGGGGGGATCTCAGAGATCTACAGGATGAAACAGGTTAAATAGAATCAGGAGGCCCAGATCCAGGATGACAGTCTAAGAATAGGGGGAAAATCCTCACTCACAGAGTAGTGAACCTGTGGAATTCTCTGCCATAGAAAGAGGTTAAGACTAAAATACTGAATGTTTTCAAGAAGGAAATATAGTTCTTAGGGCTAAAGCGATCAAAGGGTAAGGGATGAATTGGATGATCAACCATGATCAGATTGAATGGGGTAGCAGGCTCATACGAAACAAATGGCTAATTCCTGCTCTTATTTTCTATGTTTCTAAACTCTAGACAATATAAACCCAAATTACTCAACCTCTGATTATAACACAACCTTTTCATCCCAGGGCAACTTCACTGTCCTGTTCTCAATGCAAGAACATCCTGTTTATATGGTGGAGACTAGAACTGCACATAATATCATAGATGTGCTCTCACTAAAGTCCTGTACAACTGTAGCAAGTCGTATTTATTCCTGCACTCTGAATCTCCTAGTTGTAACAGCTAACATGCCATTTGCCCTCTGAATTGCTCACTCTATCTGCATGCTAACACACTGTACATATACCATATATTAGCATATTCAAGTCTGTTTGAACATTAAAAATCTTTTAATTTGCAGGAAGCACAATGAAAGAATTTAAAATGTTGTCTTTAAAAACAGAGTAGGAATATCCAACTTCGCTTCATATGCTTACCGAATACACTACATATCCAAATGATCAACTGGAACACACCAGTAAGAACAGTGCTGAAGTAGTTAGCTACTTAACAGATTTAAAAATGCACTGAAGCATATGAAATGTGAGGGTGACTGGAAATGAGATATGAAAAACAGCAACGTTAATAATCATAGCAAACAATGTAAGGCGCACTGTAAAGTACATTCTACAGGCAGGTGTGATCATTGAAAGCACAGAATGTCATCACAAGTTTTAGTTACTAAAATACATAACATCTCATAAGATAAATGGCAGTATGATTAAAATTTAGTTATCATACACAGATGCTTCAAACTTAGAAATGTTTATAATATGTGATTTGGAGATGCTGGTGTTGGACTGGGGTGCACAAAGTTAAAAATCACACAACACCAGGTTATAGTCCAACAGGTTTAATTGGAAGCACACTAGTTTTCGGAGCGCTGCTCCTTCATCAGGTGGTTGTGGAGGCTACAAAGGGTACGGCAACGAATGAATGGGCACCGCACAACAATCAACAGATAGGAGTGTCCCCTCCCAGTTGGGGAACATTTCAGCAGTCCAGGACATTCGACCTTGGACCTTGGGGTGACCATCCTCCAAGGCGGATTTTGGGACAGGCAGCAGCAAAAGGTGGCCGAGCAGAAGCTGATAGCTAAGTTCCATACACATAGGGAGGGCCTCAACCAGGACCTTGGGTTCATGCCACACTACAGGTGACTATACACACTTCTAACACACTTCACACACAC
>NC_057718.1:25058544-25125120 GCF_004010195.1 Chiloscyllium plagiosum | reverse complement strand
CACACACAAAGACGCACAAATATACATATATTTTGTGGGGTGAATTTGTACTTGCAGAGTTACATTGTACTTTGCTCAAAAACTGCATGAATTCATGTAAAACTCTGTTACCTCACTTTTTAGATTAGAATCAATCTAAACATCGTGGCATAGACAGAGAACACAGGAGGCTAACATCTTCAACATATTGTCTAGCTAACACCAATTGTTACAGCTAACCTGAGTAAGCAACTTTTAAAAAAACGTTTTGTGATTTACACATAAAAGAAGTGAAACTATCATGGTATTCGAACAGATGAAAGACTCAACAGACAATCAAGGTATTTTTCAATGTATAATTTCAGTTACATCACACTGTAATCTTTTGCTATAAATTCTGCGTCTTACAATTATGTCCTCCACAACCATCTGATGAAGAGCGGCGCTCCGAAAGCTATTGTGCTTCTCTTAACTTGAAAGGATCCAGTAATAGGGTTACTGGACTGTATGGCAATAATTTTAACTTTTATTACCATGTGGAAAAATGGGTTAGAGAATCTGAATGATTGTCAAGATATGGAACACCATCTTCAATAAGAGAGAATCTAACCACTTTCCCTTGACATTCAATGGGATTATCATCACTGAATCCCCTACTGTTGGCATCCTGGAGGTTACCATTGACCAGAATCTGAATTGGACTAATCAAATGAATATCGTAACTAAAGCAGCAGGCTAGAGGCTGGAAATTCTGAGGCTAGTAATACAGAGGAACCACGATGATTCAAAGGACACGGGCGGGGAGTATTTCATTCGGATAATCGAATGCCAGATAATAGACAGCCAAGCATTGGGACCTTGCGACCTTGTTTGGATAATCTGAAATTCGGTTAATCGAATCCCAGATAATCGAGGTTCCTCTGTATATGATATCACTTTAAGAGCGAATATGCTAATGAGCAACTAACCAGAACATAGAACACGTGACCATCAGTTATTGTTGGTCTAGTTTGCAGCAAGTGTAATCCTGTTACTTGTCTTTAAAAAACAGAACCTACTTTTAGTTTACTATTCATGGTAACTTTGTATTAAAATAGAAACTCGACAAGTAACTCGACTCCTGACTCCCCAGTGCTTGTTCACAAGACGCAAGTTATAAATTTGTTGGACGACTTCCCACTTGCCTGAATGAGTGCTGCTCCAACAACATTCAACTAGCTTGACACTGTCCAGGCCAAAGCAGTCCGCTTAATTGGCACACTATTATTCATCATAAAAATTTCCTCTCTCCACCACCAAATAGTGATGGCAATGTGTATCATTAACAAGTTGTCCTGCAGCCAGTAAAAAAGTCTTGACACCACATTCCCCTGACCTCTACTGCTGTGAAGGACAGGACAGAAAACACGTCAGAACTGGCTAGAAAGAAGTATTTATCCTGATTTAATGACCTGGTCCTGCCATAAATAGACTGTAATTTCAGAGCCCATTGCAGATGCAATTATAAATTCTAAAATTTTATACAAGTAAGAATATACTCATAAAGGCATGGTAGTGCATACAAGAAAGAGGCACCTTTGTTCAAACTCAGTAATCAAAGAGCAGCTCCTTAGATTAAGCTAAATTAAGATTTAAAAGCCAGAATCTCTCAGAATGTCAATCCATTTTAACATTTTGCTTCAACTTTCAGCAGTGACGTTTTATAGTATTGCAATCTGTATTGCTCTCTTTATTTCACAGCGTGGACCAAATAGAGTTTAGATATGACCTTCACAAAATGGTAGCAAACCACAGACAGATTACCTGATAAATGTCAGGATCCCCTTATCAGCACTGTAGTGTTGCAATTTCTTTTCAAAGTTTAACTTAACGTTTGGGTATTGATTAGCAGCTACAAATGCAAACAGATTAAGCAAATCTCAGTATCCAGAGGAGAAATGAGACAAAACAATTTTAGAATAACATGTTCAGCATTTACTCACCAAATAATAATGCTCGGTTTAAATTTGCTCTATCCACTGACAAGATATACTGAAGGGCAAAGATACACAATTAACTATTGTTTCTCCAAGCAGTGACAATAGGAATATTGTTGATTTAAAACAGCGCTTGTTTTCATTGGTAAATATACAATCGCACTTGGCAAGATTAGTTTTGCAAAGGCTTGCCCAAAGCAGCAATTTAAAATTTAGGAAAGCAAGATTAACCACATTTCACCTTCTGAGGCATAACATATTGACAAAATGCCTGGTGGACAACTGGATGAGAAAGATTGTACACCCAAGCAGTCCACTTTATTTTACATCCCTTGTTCCCTATGCAGTGTTGTAATTACCACATGCAGTATCAAGATCTGGAACTTTAGATTATCAATTACTATCCAGATGCATTGTCATTTCCTAAAGCATTCTGTAAATGAATAATGAATAAAATGTTTCAATTCAAATGCTCAGATTTTGTCCAATTGCTTTTTTCCCCTCACCGTCCTATAGTGAAATGCATGATGGGAATTTGTAAATTTTTTTTTAAATCTTCTTTCATATTGTACCCTATAAAAGGTATCTAGCAAATCATTGCTTCAAGGACTTCCTGAATAAGTGTAGGTAATTAGCTTTACTGTAGGACAAATGCAAGTCATTTGAGTAAACTACCATAGATAGTAAAGGAAGACCCTTGTGCTGTAGTGCAAGTGTCCCTACCACTGAACAGAAGGCCCTGGTTCAAATCCCACTTGCTCCAGATAACATAACTGATCAGGTTTATAACAAAAAATATAAAATGGTGAATTTATTTGTGCCACAAAAATGCCAGGCAATGACCATCTCCAATGAGAGACAATCTAATCATCATCCCTCACCATTTAAGGGCCTTACCGTCACTATCCTCCACTATTAACCTCCTAGGGGTTACCATTGATGAGACATTGAACTAGATTAGCTATATAAATATACCGGCTACATGAGCAAGTCAGGGGTGAGAAATACTGCAACAGGTAAGTCAGTTCCTGATTCCCAAAGCCTGCCTACCATTTACAATGCACAAGTCAGGAGTGTAATGGAATACTTCCCACCTGCCTGGATGGGTGCAGCGCCAAAACACTCAAGAAACTTGACATGATCCATGACAAAACAGCCCATTTGAGTTGCATCACATCCACAAACATCCATTCCCTTCACACAAATGATCAGTAGCAGTAACATGTACCATCTATTGGATGCACTGCAGAAATTCACCAATGATTTTGGACTACACTTTCCAAACCCATGACTACTATCATCTAGAAGACCAAAGGTAGCAGATATGAGAACATTACTATCTTCAGGTTTTCCTCTAAGTCACTCATGATCCTGACCTAGAAATATATTGCTGCTTCTTCAGTGTGGTAGCATAAAAATCCTGGAATTCCCTTCCTGTTAACATTGAGGATCTATCTACAGCCCATGGACTGCAGCAGTTCAAGGTGGCAGCTCACTACCATCATTTCAAGAGCAATCATGGACAGGTAATAAATGTTGGTCCAGCCAGCAGTGCCCATGTACCATGAGTGAATAAAAGAAAACCAAATATCCTGCTGCCTCTTCACAGAGATAAAAGAAAATTTATTCAAGACATCCTTCTTAATATGTGCCATGCTACAAAGTTGTGGAGCGTTTTTATATATGAACATTACCTGGCCTTTTGTTCCATAAGGAATAGAAGACTTGCTGCCTGACAGGGAGTGGATCATTCGCCCATTCATGGGAATGCCCTTAGACACTATCTAAAAAGACAAGTGTTGAAGAATTACATTTTTAAGAATTTGGAATTCTAAGATTTCTCAGGCAACACACAATAACATTGCAAACATTGTTAATCCTGAACACTATCATTTAAGCTTAGTGCAACACATCGTTAAATTTACCAACAAAATGTCATTGACACCTTTCAAAAATTTTAATGTTTCCAATTCTAATGATACATGTTCTAATACGTTAAACTAACGATATGATTGATATTTTGGTATGATCATATAAAATATGGACGATTGGTCTTGAATTCCATTGTCTGATTTAAGACTGGGAATTTCATAGACTAAAATGCTTTTAAAAGTGGACCAAAAACACACAGACTTAAAATGGCCAATGATATCACCTGACCACAGAAATTGGCCAAGTTTCATAACTATCTCTGTCGTCAATTATCACCCTAGGAGATATAAAAGTTGTTCTCATCCGGTCTCTGATTAGTACCATAATAAAAATCTTCACATGTTTAAGATGACAATGATCACCTACAATTATCACGCCTGAAAAACAAACTCATCAGCAGATGGAATATATAGCCAGCTACTATTTCAGGAAGCTTTTTTGGAAAAGTTAGAGATGGATTTTTGACTACAGCTCTGAAACATTCTTTCAAGAAGACAAGCTCAGCAATGATGCTGACTGAAAACAAAAATTGGAAAACGGAGAACTTAAAAGATAACCTTGATATTCTATACTGCTGTCAGTTCCAGAAATCAGCTAGCCAAAGGTGATCGTAGGATAACCCTTTATGGTTCAAAAGCACATAACTAACTGTAGATTATGTATTCAGGACAATCCCCTTTTAAATGTGTCTGCATGATATTGTGATTATTTTTCTCAGTGTTATCAGGTAATAAACTTTCCCTGGATTAGAAAGGAACAAATATACACTCTCTATTCGTGAAGGGAAGTAAGCAGAAAACAGGAAACTATAATTTGTCATGATGAAAGTATTACAATCCATCAATAAAGAGATTACAACTGGGACTTAATTTAATATAACTGGGAAAGCACGGTGGCTCAGTGGTTAGCACTGCTGCCTCACAGCGCCAGAGACCCGGGTTCAATTCCCGCCTCGGGCAACTGTCTATGTGGAGTTTGCACATTCTCCCCATGTCTGCGTGGGTTTCCTCCGGGTGCTCCGGTTTCCTCCCACAGTCCAAAGATGTGCAGGTTAGGTGAACTGGCCATGCTAAGTTGCCCGTAGTGTTAGGTGAAGAGGTAAGTGCAGGGGAATGGATCTGGGTGGTTTGTTCTTCGGAGGGTCAGTGTGGACCTATTGGGCCAAAGGGCCTGTTTCCACACTGGAAGTAGTAATAAAAGAAGAGGCAGCGTGGTTTTGTCAAAGGGATATCATGATTGACCAATTTATCAGAGTTTGTTGCAGAGGTAACATGTGTTGTGGATAACTGTCCCTGCAGTTGTACCATACTTGTGTTTGGGAGGCATTTCATAGGTTCTGACATCAAAGGTTATTGTGGAAAGTAAGTGTTCATGTGTAGGAAGTAACAGGAATATGGATAGAATATTGGTTGTCTGGCTGGCAGAAAATGAAGCATGCATAAATCATTCTTTATCTGATCTGCAGGAATGCAAACTCAAGTCTCAACCTGTAACAGTTGACATCAATGGCTCAAATAAGGAGAGTGAAGGCACTGTAGCTAAATTCATGGATGACACCAAAATAGGTTGGAAAATATGTTGTGAAGGAGATCTAAGGAAGTTGTAGACACGTTGAGTAAGTGGGCAAAAATTTGGCATTTGGAATACAATATGGGAAAATGTGAAGTTGTTCATTTTAGTAGGAAGAATAAACATATTACTTAAATGGAGAATATCAGCAGAATTCCAAAGTGCTGAGGGATTTAGGTGTTGTGGCGCACGAGTCACAAGAGGGTTGTTTGCAGGTACAGCATATAATAAAGAAGGCCCATGCAATACTATCCATTATTCTGAGATAAACTGAACATAAAAGTAAGGATGGTATGCTTCAGTTCCAGGTCATTTGTGAGACCACATCACATGTGCTCTCTGAGATGAAGTAATTGAATCTTGGTGTGATCAGAGAAGCTCTTTGTGCTAAAATTCTCAAACAAGCCTGTTTCTTTTTAAAATTTTAACTTTTTAATCTTTCTGTTATGCAATATATTACAAAATTTATGTTAATGCAAGCATTTTTGAGCATTTCAGATGTGGTTTCTTTTCTTTCATATTAAAACAAGGTGATATTCCTCTTTATTCTTTAAGAAAAGTTGATATTTCTTGGAAAACTTCTCCTGGATTCTGAACATCATCAATTCAAACAGAACAGTTGACTGTCTTTATCTAATCCCCAATATGAAGCTGAATTATTCACTGTGGTTGGGCTCCCTGTATCTGGGTTTAAATGTCAAGGGTGAACCCATCTCTGTTTGGCCTTTTTGTTCCATTTTAATTTTTCAGCTGACAGAGCTTTACTCATTACACGGTAAAACTTCTGTAGCTCTCTTGAGAAAGTCAAGCTTCATGGAGCTGTCCACAACTGCCGGCCATTTAAATGTTGACAGTCATGTAATCCCAACAGAATCATCAGATGCAATGACCATTTCCAGTTTTGTAGTGAGGTCCAGACCCTCAGCAATGGAACTAGATCTCCAGGAATCACAGGCAATCGATGAACATGTCAAGTGGAATTTGAGGAACTGGGATTTGTGGGACGTTGGATAGGGGACACCAGCACTTGAGATCTAGCCAAAAAACTGCAGAGAAGACTGGCTCTGATGAATATTGAACACAGACATCTCCAGCCACCCTAAGTATTAGCGAAATGAAACACTTACATAGGCAATAACTGAATATTTAAGGGTCTCAAATGGAGCCAAATCTTCTCTATTGTTTCTATAGTCTGGCAGGCTTGCACGGCATGGCACCTATTTTATAAGTCCATCCCCTGCAATCCCACCAGTGAAAGAATGGCATGTAAAATCCAACTCATGGAATTCATGCAGTATTAGACAGTATATAAACTGCAAAAACACACCAGTTCAATTTTGATTTGGTAATAAAAGATTGTATCAGATTTTGTTTGATTTTATTGGAAAACAGATAAATTTTTCATACTTGGTTTTCCATGCCAATAGCTTTTAGAGCCTGCCTTCCTCTGTAAGATAATGCAAGATTGATGCTTCTTCCCCTTGCATCTTTTGCAGTTCGAATATCTATAATGTAGGAAATATAAAATTTGTTTAAATGCATTCCATCCTTGAACATTTCAGTGTCTATTAGCTACATTCAACCAATATGAGTATTAAGTAATAATCTGGGGTGCACTACTTTAAAATGTACATAAGCACATTCAGTAATAAACTTTCAAAGGAAAATTGGATGCATACTTAGAAAGAAAATCTAATTTTCCAGGTCTATATGGAAATACCCTACACCTGTGAATGCAAGGCAATGGCAAACAACCACTGAGAAACAGGTCAGAATGAAGCATCACCAGACCATGAGTCCAGGGCCTAGTTTCAGGCTGAGCACTCAGGATGAAATGGACAAAGAACAGGGAAAGAAGATGAGCTGGAGGCATCTTTCACATCAAAAGCAGTGCAAAAACAATGGGCCAACCTGATTGTTTCTGTAATGTATGATTCTAGCAGACAAAGGAATGGATAATGATAAGCTGGGGAGAAAGAAATACTGCTAATGGGGACCATGAATGGCTGAAAATGGGTTGGCTGTGATGAAAGCAGTCCATGTGATGACAGGGCCTGGAATGTGGAGGTGGGTAAAGGACAAGGAAAAAGGCTGTAAAATTATTGAATTAGTGACAGTATCCCACTTTCCATTTGGAGTCCCTGCGGCCTTTAGGACTCAATATAGAGTTGACTTTGTTTTCTTTGCACAGATGCCACCAGAGCTGCTGAGTTTCTCCATCAATTTCTGTTTTTGTTTCAGATTTCTAGCGTACACAGTTCTTTGGGTTTTTTTGTATCACCCCTATTATCATCTTTAACAAACTAAGAATCCAATTGGAGGCAAGGGTAATCATAGATCCCACAGGGCGCATCAAGGAATTCTACTGCAGAAAAAATAATTGCAGAATATGGAGTCCAGGATTGGAGGACGAATGAAGTGATGTCCAATATCAACTCCACTGGCTCAAGGGTGATGGGGGGTGGGTGCACAGCAATAATCAAGGACGGTGGTTCAGACTCAAAGTTGACAGTGGGAATATGGAGGGTCACAAGCTCTAAATGGAGGATGACTGAGAAGCTGGCCATTTCTATTAACTTATTTCCAGCTGGAGAGAGTCCAGGTCCAAGTGAACAGTTAACAAAGAAAAAAGGAAATTACAGCACAGGAACAGGCCCTTTGGCCCTCCAAGCCTACACCAATCCAGATCCTCTACCTAAGCCTGTCACCTATTTGCTAAAGGTCTGTATCCCTTTGCTCCCTGCCCATTCATGTGTCTGTTTACATACATCTTTAATGACTTTATCGTTCCCGCCTCTCCCACCTCCGCTAGCAACACATTCCAGGCCCCCACCACTCTCTGCGTAAAGGACTTTCCACGCATATCTCCCCTAAACCTTTCTCCTCTCACTTTGAACTCATGAGCCCTAGTAATTGAGTGCCACACTCTGGGAAAAAACTTCTTGCTATTCACCCTGTCTATACCTCTCGTGATTTTGTAGACTTCAAACCTCCGCCTTTCTAATGAAAATAATCCTAATCTACTCAACCTCTCCTCATAGCTAGTGCTCTCCATACCAGGCAACATCCTGGTGATCCTCCTCTGCACCCTCTCCAAAGCATCCAAATCCTTTTGGTAATGTGGTGACCAGAACTGTACACAGTATTTCAAATGTGGTTGAACTAAAGTCTTATACAACGCTTGTACTCAATATCCTGTCTGATGAAGGAAAGCATGCCGTTGCCTTCTTGACAATTCTACTGACCTGCATTGTGACCTTCAGGGAACAGTGGATCTGAACATCCAGCTCTCTCTTTATGTCAATTTTCCCCAGGACTTTTCCATTTACTGTATAGTTCGCTCTTGAATTGTATCTTCCAAAATACATCACCTCGCATTTGCCCGGATTGAACCCCATCTGTTATTTCTCTGGCCATCTCTCCAATCTACCTATATTCTGCTGTACTCTCTAACAGTCCCCTTCACTACCTGCTACACCACCAATCTTGGTGTCATCTGCAAACTTGCTAATTAGGCAACCAATACCTTCCTCCAATCACAAACACCACTGGTCCCAGCACAGATCCCTGTGGCACACCACTGCTCACAGGTCTCCATTTTGAGAAACCCCCTTCCACTACAACTTTCTGTCTCCTGTTGCCTAGCCAGTTCTCTATCCATCTAGCTAGAACACCTTGGACCCCATGTGACTTCACCTTCTTCATCAGCCTACCATAGGGAGCCTTGTCAAACGCCTTAGTCAAGCTCATATTTCTGACATCTACAGCCCTTCCCCCATCAACCAACTTTGTCACCTCCTCAAAGAATTCTATTAGGTTTGTAAGACATGACCTTCCCCACACAAAACCATGCTGCCCATTACTGATAAGCCCATTTTATTCCAAATGGGAATAGATCCTATCCCTTAGTATCTTCTCCAGCAGCTTCACTACCACTGACATCAGGCTCACCGGTCTATAATTACCTGGAGTATCCCTGCTCCCCTTCTTAAACAAGGGGACAACATTAGCAATTCTCCAGTGCTCTGCGACCTCACCTGTGTTCAAGGATGCTGCAAAGATATCTGTTAAAGTCTCAGCTATTTCCTCTCTTTCTTCCCTCTGTAACCTGGCGTAGATCCCATCCGGACCTGGGGACCTTAATGCCTTCTAGAATACCCAAAACTTCCTCCCTCCTTATGCTGACTTGACCTGGATCCATCAAAGATCCATCTCTAACCTCAACATCCGTCATGTCCCTCTCCTTAGTGAATACTGATACAAAGCACTCATTAAGAATCTCACCCATTTTCTCCGACCCTACCCAAAACTTTCCCCCTTTGTCCTTGAGTGAGCAAACCCCTTCTCTAGTTACCCTCTTGCTCCTTACATGTGAAAAAAAAGCTTTGGGACTTTCCTTAACCCTGTTTGCTAAAGATATCTCATGACCCCTTTTAGCCCTTTTAATTCCTCATTTCAGATTGGTCCTACATTCCTGATATTCTTCCAAAGCTTTGTCTTCAGTAGCCTAGACCTTATGTACACATCCTTTTTCCTCTTAGCTAGTCTCACAATTTCACCTGTCATCCATGGTTCCCTAACCTTGCCAATTCGGTCCCTCATTTTCACAGGAACTTACCTCTCCTGAACTCCAACCAAACTCTCTTTAAAAGCCTCCCACATTTTGAAAGTGGACTTACCTTCAAACAGCTACTACATTCCCCAGCTCGTGCCAAATTTTGGTATAGTTGGCCTTCCCCCAATTTAGCACTCTTCCTTTAGGACCACTCTCGTCTTTGTCCACAAGGATTCTAAAACTTATGGAATTGTGATCACTATTCCCAAAGTAATTCCCCACTGAAGCATCGACCACCTGGCCGGGCTCATTTCCAAACACTAGGTCCAGTATGGCCCCTTCCTGCGTTGGACTATTTACATACGCTCTAAGTGGGAGGAGGCAATTGTGTCATGGGAGGAGCTTGGCATTTAGTCTGCAGGAGAACTTGAAGATCTTGATACATTGGCAGAGTGGATGCGGCAAGGAGGGGTCTAGGAACATAGATTGATAGATAAAAGCAGAGAGCGATGGGAATCACCTGATGGGTGGTGTCATGGAAGGTTGGAGGCTGTAATTTGCTGAAAAATTTTAATGATGGGTCAATAAACACTTCTCCCAACCGGTAGCAGCTCTTCCCACCTGGATGCATGCAGGGAGCAGCATTTCAAAACCTATCCCAACCTGAAGTTGAATCATCTGCCAGCAGGTATTGACTTTTCTTGCTTGCCACTGCTATGTGACTAAACATGGGACACATGACTGCTGCAATCAATTACACTTTGAGCTGTAAGGATGTTCCTGACATACACAAAAACACGGAGTACGAAGAAGAGATTTAGCAAAAAGGTTGCAAGGATGAGGAATTTCGGATAAAACCTTAGGTTTGGAAAGCTGGGATTGTTATCCTTGGAGTGCTAACAACTTGGAATTCTCATTCGGGAGAAGCAGAAAAGATGAATGACTTTAAAAGGAAACTGTGTGGGCCACTGAACAGCTATGAGCAAGAAAAATTGGTCTGGATTGCTCTACAGAAACTTGACACAAACTTAATCGACTGAATGGCACCTTTCTATATCACATTGATGATATGAACCTATTGTTCACCTTTATTTGAAACTAATTGGGAAAGCAAAGAAGTTTTTCATTGAACTAATAACGTATATTGTGCTTCTTGTTGAGTTCTCTGCCTGGGGATAGGTTTTTGTTGATTATTTGTTGAACAGTGGCAGAGTGCCCTGTTTTAGCAAGAAGGCAAGCCTGGGTTCCCACGCAACCAGAAGGATTGATGTAAATCTGATCCACAAGCTAACTGCCTAGCAAGCTGAGCAAACAGTTCCCGGAGATGTATACAGTACATGCAAATGCTGTGCAAATGTGATCTTCGCAAGTATACGTAATAATTCACATCAGACAACTGTAATAATCATGCAGGTAGAGCACACCAAGTGTCACCCAATCGTTAGAGCATGAGCTTGCCCATTTTGGGGGTGTCCTAGCTGCACGCCCCAAACAGACATCATGCTGGATTTCATTAGCTCAGGGCCCACAGGCTTAAAAACAGCAACATCTGGGAAGATTGTGGCCAGAGCATTAGATAACACAGGATAGCATTATTCTTGTGAAGCTCGGAACAAAACTCAGGCTTTTTGCAGACTACAAGCTACACTTAAAGCCTTAAATTCTTGACAAATAGGCTTTACTCAATAGAGTGTCACACTCCAACTAGCCCTCCAAGTTGTGGTGGAGTTCTTGTTACACCAAAGAACCCTTACTTGCACACATTAGACTGATGAGGCTGTCCTGCGGAAGACCAGTTTAATATGACACTGGAGCTGGGAAGGACCCAAAGTAATTCAGGTAACATGATTTCAACTCCATCAAAGCTGTTGCTTCTCCAATTAGAGTCGTAGTGACATATAGCATGGAAATAGACCATTTGGTCCAACCTGTCCATGCCGACTTGATATCCCAACCCAATCTAGTCCCATTTGCCAGCACACGGCCCATATCCCTCTAAACCCTTTCTATTTGTATACCTATCCATATGCCTTTTTAAATGCTGTAATTGTACCAGCCTCCAGCACTTCCTCTGGCAGCTCGTTCCATACACACACCACCCTCTGCATGATAAAATTGCCCCTTAGCTCCCTTTCACATCTTTCACCTCACACCCAAAACCTATGCCCTCTAGTTTTGGACTCCCCGATCCCCGGGAAAAACCTTTGTCTATTTCTCCTATCCATGCCCCTCATGACTTTATAAATCTCTATAAGGTCATCCCTCAGCCTCTAACGCTCCAGGGAAAACAGTCCCATCCTATTCAGCCTCTCCCTATAGCTCAAACCTTCCAACCCTGGCAACATCCTTATAAATCTTTTCTGAACCCTTTAAAATTTCACAACATCTTTCTGATAGGAAGGAGACCAGAATTGCATGCAATATTCCAGAAGTGGCCTAACCAATGTCCTGTACAGCCACAACATGACCTCTCAACTCCTGTACTCAATACTCTGACCAATGAAAGAAAGCATACCAAATGCCTTCTTCCCTATCCTATCTACTTGCGACTCCACTTTCAAGGAACTATGAACCTGCACTCCAAGGTCTCTTTGTTCAGCAACACTCCCTGGGACATTACCATTAGGTGTATAAGTCCTGCTCTGATTTGCTTTTCCAAAATGCAGCACCTTGTATTTATCTAAATTAAATTCTATCTGCCACTCCTCAGCCCATTGGCCCATCTGATCAAGATCCTGTTGTAATCTGAGGTAATCTTCTTTGCTGTCCACTACACATCTTCAATTTTGGTGTCATCTGCAAACTTATTAACTATACCTCCTATATTCATATCAAAGTCGTTTATATAAATGACGAAATATAGTCAAACTAACACCGATCCTTGTGGCACTCCACTGGTCACAGACATCCAGTCTGAAAATCAATCCTCCACCACCACCCTCTGTCTTCTCTCTTTGAGACAGTTCTGCATCTAAATGACTAGTTCTCCCTGTATTCCATCATATGTAACCTTGCTAACCAGTCACCCATGGGGAACCTTGTTGAACGCCTTACTGGAGTCCATATAGATCACATCCACTGCTCTGCCCTCATCAACACTCTTTGTTACTTCTTCCAAAAACTCAATCAAGTTTGTGAGACATGATTTCCTATGCACAAAGCCATGCTGACTATCCCTAATCAGTCCTTGCCTTTCCAAATTCATGTAAATCCTGTCCCTCAGGATTCCCTCCAACAACTTGCCCGCCACCGACGTCAGGCTCACCGATCTATAGTTCCCTGGCTTTTCCTTACCACCTTTCCTATATAGTAGTTATTTCTACTGGGTGAACAGAGTTCAATCACTCCTCATTATTTCCTGGGGAATGGAGACTTTAAACAAGTTTAAAACTACACTCACAAAAACAGTTTATTCAATAACTGAAATGCTTACAGTTCAAATATTGTTTTGCTCACAATGTGTCTCAATTTTACAAGAACATGGTTAAGGTAAACATGGTTATGGCGGAAGTTGACTTATTAGCATTTTAGGTTAGCAAAATGAAGGGGATCTGGATTCAGTGCTGCTATGTCAGAACTTGATAACATTTTTAGCAGCAATGGGAGGATGTGAAGAGGGAGGTCATCTTTCACAAGGTGAAGAATGTTCCGTTTCTAAACTTGTTGATGGCAGGATTGCCTGCAGGGAAATTTAGTGAATTGTAACTGTTAGATTACACACTTAAAAGGGACTAAGGCCTTGAAGTAGAAATGTGAATAAATATCATAAAATCAATTAAGTTAACATGTACACTTATTCAATTTTATGACTGAAAATTTTCTTCTTGTTATGGACCAGGCCAGACCCCATCAAAACATTTCAAGCCAGTCGCCCAGACCCTAACTTTGCAAGTTGTTTTAAGCAGGTGTAAAGTGGATATTCAAGGAGGGATGCTGCTGGTCAACCCACTTTGTTTTGAACAAAACAGAATTTATTTACAAGATTATTGGATGAAATACAAACGAAAAAGAACAGAATACAGAATACCTATCCAAAAACTGAACCTAATGATGCTATTCCAAATACTTGCAACAATCCCCATAAACACCCTTTGCACAAAAGGTAAACTCAAACACAGGGTCTGACAGGACAGATGTCAGAGAGAGAGAGTACCAGCCTGGACCTGCTTCTTCGGGTCCAGCAATTTTACAACACTCCTGCACTAAAACTCAAACCAACCCAGAGAAAAGCTGAGCTGGGAGAACAGGATAGTCCCCTTTCATTGGACAAGTATGTGTTTTAAAATTTGAATGCATTATGCCTGAGGCAGCTTTTGTTAGCTCTAAACAAATTGGCTCTAAAACCCTTCAACCCCAGACTTTTTGGAGTCTGTGTCTTTTACGACCTCTCTCTCAAAAAAAGTCAAGAACAACATAACCTTGTTAAAGGAAGAGCTTTGTCACATTCTGGATATGTGAAAATTCAGAATTTAAGAAAATGTTTCAAAATCAATACCAATGATTTGTTTGGTTGCTCAATACATGATGGCAAATGAGATGTGTACATCTCTGGATAATATTTTCCAACATTAGATATTAAATCTTGATATAATATGATATATTATAATACAATATAACGTGATTCAAAATTATAACTTAGAAAGCAACATGGACAGGAATTGTAGTTTACAGATGACCTTAATAAACTTAGGTATTTAAATTAAGTTTAGTAGGTATGAGCTCCACAGATTGTTTTAACTACTTCTATAACTAAGACTAAATCACAACTTGGAGATGTGTTCATTTGACGATGTTAAAAGGCAAAAAGAAAGTAAATGAATCCCACCTTTGCGTGCTTCATAAAGTTCCACTTGAAAACCTCGCTTTGCGAAGAAACATGCATTTAAAGCACCAACCTAGAGGAACAGAATAAAATATTGATCTGCTGTAATTATAAAACCAGCAGGCAAACTTAGTTCAGCCTTGTAATAAAACCAAAGTATTGCAGGTGCTGTAAATCTGAAACAAACTTAGAGAATGCAGGAGAGATTCAACATTTCTGGCAGTTTCTTCAGAACTGAAGGTTGAAAATAATTTCTCCAGCATGTTGTGTTTGTTTCAGTTCAGCGTATCTGAGTATTTGCATTTGCTGGGTACAAAAATGTCTAAATCTTTAATTTGTTCAAACCTATGGTATGACATGGGGCAAACCCCTCTGCTAATTTAAACCAGCAACCCGGAAAAGATTCACACCATGCTGTAATCTGTGAAAATCCGAGAGGCAAAGAACTTTCCCAAAGTCACTATTTAAAGTTCAAAAAATTTAAGAACTTTATTCTTTAAGTGTAACAGAGAACATTAACCAACAACTATTTACAACTCCTTTCTCTAAACCTATCTTTTACCTCCCATTCTACAATACTGGTCCTATAAAGCTCCCGATTAAGATTTACAAAGAAATTCATATTTCAAAACCAGCCAGCTGACAAATCTACTCCATGTATCTTCCTCTGTACATTTTCTTTTCAGGTTGATGTCAATGTCTTTTCTCTGTGCAAATTCCTTCTCCAGAGAGATAACTCTCAGAGAGCTCTTACTGGCAGCCTATACCTATTGGTCTTTTGGCAGTTCTCTTTGCTGCTCTGGTTAACTCTTGGATCGTTTCATTGGTTTTAATACTGTCAAAATACTAAATTCAAAATCAATTAGAGTTTGGTATATTGGGGCATAATTTAAACTGATTGGCCAAATTTGAATTTGTTTTTTTCTCATAGCAACCCGGCCACTGTTAGCTGTCCTGACCAAGCATTACATTGTTATCTTGTTCTGGACTCTCTGTGCCTCTCTAAGTCCTTGCTAGCTTTTCAACTTTCTTAAAAGGTACAGTACCCCTTACACCTTCATAACACTTAATTTAGTTGTAGTTATTGCTGAAATTTAAATAAAATCCTCAGTTCAAAATTTCGTAGTTGTGAACTTCCCATGGATTAATTTCAAGGTGCACATTGAAACACCAACTTAATTAAATTTGGAATGTGTGAACTGTTGAAACCCAAGGAGATCCACAGTAAACATAAGAACATAAGAACTAGGAGCAGGAGTTGGCCATCTGGCCCTTCGAGCCTGCTCCACCATTTAATAACATCATGGCTGATCTTTTTGTGGTCTCAGCTCCAATTACCCACCCTCTCACCATAACCCTTAATTCCTCTACTGTTCACAAAATTATCTATCTTAGCTTTAAACACATTTACTAAGGAAGCCTCAACTACTTCACTGGGCAGACAATTCTATGGATTCACAACCCTCTGGGTGAAGAAGTTCCTTCTAAAATCTGGTCCTGCTAATTTTGAGGCTATGTCCTCTTGTCCTAGTTTCACCCACCAGTGGAAACATCCTCTCTACTTCTATCTTATCTATTCCCTTTATAATTTAAAGGCTTCTAGAAGAACCCCCCTCATTCTTCTAAACTCCAAAGAATATCATCCCAGTCTACTCAGTCTCACCTCATAAGCCAACCCCCTCAACTCTGAAATTAACCTAGTGAACCTCCTCTGCACACCCTCAAGTGCCAGTACATTCTTTCTCAAGTAAGGAGACCAAAACTGCACGCAGTACTCCAGGTGTGGCCTCACCAGCACCCTGCACAGCTACAGCATAACCTCCCTGCTTTTACATTCAATCCCTTTAGCAATTAAGGACAAAATTTCATTTGCCTTCTTAATTATCTGTTGCACCTGCAGACCACCCCTCTGTAATTCATGCACAAGGACACCCAGGTCCCTCTGTATCGCAGCATACTGTAATTTTTTAACCATTCAAGTAATCGTCCTTTTTACTGTTACTCCTACCAAAATGGATGACTTCACATTTATTAACATTGTACTCCATCTGCCAGACTTTGCCCACTCACTTAAACTATCGACGTCGCTTTGCAAAGTTTCACAGTCCTCTGCACACTTTGCTCTGCCACTCATCTTAGTGTCATCCGCAAACTTTGACACAGTACACGTGGTCCCCAATTCCAAATCCTCTATGTAAATTTTAATCACATCTGTTGCAAGTATTTGCCACTCAAATAAATTCAAGTTTGAGTTGAGGAGCTGGAGTTTAAGTTGCATACATTGCCTCACATCAGAGAAGGGGAATGCTTCCTGGATAACTGGCTCCAGGGGGTGGTCACACATTTAGATTAGGTCATCCAAACCTGGTCTGTGATCAAAGGCAAAAGTTATCATTATAAGTGGGGCAAGTATGGGGACCAAGGGAAGTGCTCAAAAGTCCTTTGTCTCTACTATTGTCCAATAGATAAAAGGTTCTTGTAAGCTGTGTGAACAAGAGCAGGGACTTCAGGGAAGATAAGCATACTGACCACAACACCGTGGAACACGAAATCATTCAAGTGTAGGAAGAAATATGAATGCAGTAATGGTGGGGGACGTATTACTAGGAAAGTAGACACTGTTTTTTGCAGCTGTGAGTTTGAGTCCCAAGGGTTGTGTTGTCTGCCTAATGCCAAGATTAACGACATTTCCTTATGACTGAAGAGGAATGTGAAGTGAGAGGGGAGGATAAAGTTGACGTTGTCTATATTGGTATAAATAATATTGACAGGAATGGAAAGGATATTCTGCTGAAAGATCCTGAACAGTTAGGAGCTAAATTGATAGGCAGAACACCCAAAGTAATAAGCTCACAATTACTACCTAGGCCACAGGAAAACTGACAGAAAGTAAATAAAAACAGGTTAAATGGGTATCTCAAAGATTGGTGTGGGAAGAAGGAGTTTCAATTCATAGGGAATCATCACTGTTACTGGGGTAAAAGGTTAAAAATCACACAACACCAGGTTATAGTCCAACAGGTTTATTTGGAAGCACTAGCTTTCAGAGCGCTCCTCCTTCATCAGATGGTTGTGGAGTAAAAGATTGCAAGACACAGAATTTATAGCAAAGGTTTACAGAGCAATGCAACTGAAATGATATATTGAAAAGACCTGGATTGTTTGTTAAGTCTCTCATATTTTATTCAATGTTCAGACTGATTCTATTTCTAAAAAAGGGATTTACAGAATCTTACATGAAATCTGTAAATCCTTTTTTTTAGAAATAGAATCAGTCTGAACATTGGGACACAGACAAACTTTAACGTCACACCTCAATACATTTTCTGAGCTGACATGATACCTATTGTTAAAGTTCTCTTGAGAATGTAACTTTAAAAAACATTCTGGGATTTACATACGAAAGAACTGAAACCAACATGGTCATTCTAAAATATGAGAGACTTAACAAACAATACAGATCTTTTCAGTATATAACTTCAGTTGCATCACACTGTAAAGAATTAGAATTAGAATTGGAATCCCTGTAGTGGAAACAGGCCCTTCAACCTAACAAAAACAACACACCAACCCTCCAAAGACTAACCCACCCAGACCCATTCCCCTACATTTGCACCTAACCTTCACATCCCTATGGGCAATTTAGCGTTGCCAATCTACTTAATTGGACTGTGGGGAGAAAACCAGAGCACCCGGAGAAAACCACACAGACACAGGGAGAATGCACAAACTCCACACAGACAGTCGCCCGAGGCTGAAATTGAACGTGGGTCCCTGGCACTATGAGGCAGCATTGCTAACCACTGAGCCACCATGCCACCCAAACTTTTGCTATAAATTCTGAGTCTTATGATCTTATACTCCACAATCACCTGATGAAGGAGCAGCAATATGAAAGCTACTGCTTCCAAATAAACCTGTTGTACTATAATCTGGTGTTGTGTGATCTTTAACTTTGTACACCCCAGTCCAGCATAGGCACCTCCAAATCATGGGGTGGAGGGAAGCTGCACCAATTGGACAGGCTTCATTTTAACCATTCTAAGATCAGTGTCCTGGTGAATAAAATTACAGGGCTGTACAGTAGGCTTTAGGTTAACTAGAAGAGAGAAAGATTTGGATGAAGACATATGGAAGCTTTAAAAACTAAAGAATGTGGCAGCATTGAAGGGCAATTATTTTGATAGCGATACTCAAGTGGACTAGAAGAGATAGAGTGTAAAAGCATTAAAATACAGCAGCAGCAAATAGGATCAAAGGAAGCAAAAAGTTGGAAAAAGTCAAAATTAATGGCTCTTTAATTAGAGAGCATTTTCTTTGGAACAAAACACAAATTAATGGTACAAAACGGTTAGTGGATATGACCTTATAGTCATTACAGAGATATGGTTACAAGGAGATCAAAGCTAGAAACTACATAGAGTCAGAGATGTACAGCACGGAGACAGACCCTTCGGTCCAACTCATCCAATTCAACCAGATATCCCAACCTAATCTAGTCCCATTTGCCCGCACTTGGCCCATATCCCTCTAAACCTTTCCTATTCATATACCCATCCAGATGCCTTCTAAATGCTGTAATTGTAATAGCCTCCACCACTTCCTCTGGCAGCTCATTCCATTCTGTGTGAAAACCTTGCCCCTTAGGTCCCTTTCATATTTTTCACCCTCACCATAAACCTATGCCCTCTTGTTCTGCACTCCCCCACGCCAGGGAAAATACCTTCTCTATTTATCCAATCCATGCCCCGCATGCTTTTATAAGCCTCTATAAGATCACTGAGGAGAAAGTGAGGTCTGCAGATGCTGGAGATCAGAGCTGAAAATGTGTTGCTGGAAAAGCGCAGCAGGTCAAGCAGCATCCAGGGAACAGGAGAATCGACGTTTCGTGCATAAGCCCTTCTTCAGGAATCTTCCTGAAGAAGGGCTTATGCCCGAAACGTCAATTCTCCTGTTTCCTGGATGCTGCCTGACCTGCTGCGCTTTTCCAGCAACACATTTTCAGCTCTATAAGATCACTCCTCAGCCTCCGACACTCCAGGGAAAACAGTCCCAGCCTATTCAGCCTCTCCCTATAACTTAAATTCTCCAACCTTGGCAATATCCCTGTAAATCTTTTTTGAACCCTTTCAGGTTTCACAACATCCCTCTGATAGGAAGGAGACCAGAATTGCACACAATATTCCAAAAGTGGCCTAACCAATGTCCTGTACAGCTGCAACATGACCTCCCAACTCCTATACTCAATGGTCTGACGAATAAAGGAAAGCATACCAATTGCCTTCTTCACTATCCTGTGACTTTGCTTTTAAGGCATATTCAGTGGTGTGTGATTTTTTAAAATGTACAGGCAGGAAGGGAAGGGTGATGGAGTGGCGTTTTTGGCATGAGATAGAAGAAACATTTAAAAGATATTTGGATGGGTAGATGAATAGGAAGGGTTTAGAAGGTTATGGATCAAGTGCTGGCAGGTGGGACTAGATTGGGTTGGGATATCTGGTCGGCATGGATTAATTGGACCAAAGAGTCCGTTTCCATGCTGTACATCGCTATGACTCTATGAATCTATAAGTATGGTAGAAAGAAATGATCTTTGATTAGAAACTGCAGAATCCATGTGGGTAGAGAAAACAATAATAACGGGAAGACAACACTGGTGGGAATAATCTATTGGCTTCAAACAGTAGCTTCAAGAGATAATAAAATATGTTTAAAAGAAAAGCAGTACATTAATCATGGGTGACTCTAATCTTCATATATTTTGGAAAAATCAAATCAGCAAAGAGAACCATGAGAAAGAATTCATAAAGTGCATTTAGGACAATTTCCTGAAACATGTATTGTGGATAACTAGAGATCAATATATTTTGGGTCTAGTAATGCGTAATCATAACAGGTTTAGGAAACAATCTCAAAATAAAAATCCTATAGGGCACCGTGACCATAATATCATGGAATTCAGCATTCGCTTTGGGAGGAACTTGTGTCAGGAACAACTGTGCTGAGCTTAGTAAGGATAAATACATACAGAGGAGGACAGAGGACGGAGGAGTAAACTGGAAAGGGAGTTTAGCAAAAATAAAAGTTGATAAACAACAGCCGACTTTTGAGAAAGTAGCTCATTATTCAGAGCATCTATGAATCCTAATGAGCAAGAAAGATTCTAGAAAGGGGATAAGCCAACCATACTTCACTGAGAAAGCTGAGCATAACATCAAACTGAATAAAAAAGGAGATACAATGTGTCAAAGTTAAGTGGTAAGCCAGAGGATCGGAAAAATTTCAAAAGCTAAAAGACGGAAAAAGAAAATCTATTATGGCAAACTAGCAAGTAATATAAAAACAGACAGTAACAATTTCTTTAAATATCTGACAAGAGAGATGGCTAAAGTGAGCATAGGCCCCTTAGAGAATGAGGCAAGGCACATAGTAGTGAAAGATGGAAATGGCGGATGAGTTTAATATATACACTACATCATTCTTCACATGTTCAGGAAGCTAATAGTATTCCAAACATACGAAACAACAAAGAGGTTAAAGGTTGGGAAGGGACATGGAGGAAATAAATCCTACTAGAGAAAAAGTACTACGGAAGCTAATGGGTTTAAAGATGATAAGTCTCCTCATCGTGATAGCTTATATCTTAAAATTTTAAAGGAAGTAAAATTATGAGGGTGCAATTGCATTTTTGCCATACTTCTCCTGTTGACACTGCTTACTGCAGCAATATCTATTGCAGTTTCAAGGTTCAACTGCAAAGCGCTGAACAGTTGTGGCACAACACCAGTGGTAAGCTAAGTAATTAATAGGTCGAAGACTCCATTCTCACTGTATATGTCCGCATTTTGTACTGTGTCTCTTTTGTGTTGTAGAAAGCTACCAATGTGTCAATGATAACTGCTGGGCACCAGCGGTAAACCATTAAGGACAAGGGCAGCAGATAGATTGAGAACACCACCACCTGCAAATTGCCCTCTAAGGCTCTCACCATCCTGACCTGGAAATACATAGCTGCTCTTTCACTGTTGCTGGGTCAAAATCTTGGAATTCCCTCCCAAAGGGCATTGTGGGTCACCGCCAGCAGGTGGACTGCAGCGGTTGAAGAATCCAGCTCACTACCATCTTCTGAAAGGCAACTAGGGACGGGGAATAAACGCTAGTAACGTCACATGCCATGACTGATTTTTTAAAATTCTCTGGAGGGAAGTCAATGCAATAACAAGTCAGGCCAAGTTTAAACTAAGCAGCCAGTATATTTCTGCTCACTTCTTACAGAGCGGGAACAATTAAAATAGATTTACACAATCGTTATTGTCCATCCTCACCCCAGCATAGCCACATGACATTTATGACAAAAAGATGATGTTGACTACAGCAAGGCTCAAATCATAAAGTCTAACCTGCCACAGGAATGGCGGATGTGGGAGGGAATTCCTAGGATGGCTAGCACGACGGGACATAGCTTTAAATTGAGGGGTGATAGATATAGGACATATGTCATAGGTAGTTTCTATACTCAGAGAGTAGTAGGGGCATGGAACGCACTGCCTGCAACAGTAGTAGACTCATCAACTTTAAGGGCATTTAAATGGTCATTGGATAGGCATATGGACGAGAATGGTAGGTTAGATGGGCTTCAGATTGGTTCCATAGGTCAGTGCAACATCGAGGGCCGAAGGGCCTGTACTGCGCTGTAATGTTCTATACTCTAACTACTGGAATAATGGATACACTGGTCATAATCTTCCAGTAATTATTTAATCGGCCAATGAAACACCCCTATTCAAAAAAGAGACAACAAAAGTACCTACAGGTCAGTTACCATTAGGACTGACATTGGGAAAATGTTCAAGTGCCAATTATAGAGGATGTAGGGCACTTAAAAATACACAAACTATGCCTGACAATTTTATTAGAGTTCTTTGAGGAGGTGACAAGTAGGACAAATAAAGGAGAAATCAGTAGATGTAATATATTTGGATTTCAAAAAAGGCATTCAATAAGGTACCACACATAAGGCCACTTAATAAGAGTCTATGGTTTTGGTTGTAGAATATTAGCATGGATTTTCTAACTAATTTTCTAACTAATAGAAAAGAAATACTTGTGTGCGGAGGGTATTTTCAGGATGGCAGAGGATTCAGAAGAGATTTACCAGGATATTGCTGGGTATGTAAGGTCTGAGTTATAAAGAAAGGCTGGATAGCTTGGGACTTTGTTCACTGGAGCATAAGAGGTTGAGAGGCAACCTTGCAGAAATTTATAAGCAAATGAGGTACAGATAGGGTTCATAGTAGTTGTCATTTCCCTTGCACGGGGGATTTCAAGACTAGACAGCACATTTTTAAGGGGAGAGGAGAAAGTTTTAAAAATGACATGGGGACAATTCCTTTTACAGAGAGGGTTGTTTGTGTGTGGAATTAACTTCCTGAGGAGGTGGTGGATGAGGTCTAATTACAATGTTTAAAAGACATTTGGATAAGTACATGAATAGGAAAGGTTTGGAGGGATATGTGCCAAGAGCAGGCAGGTGGGACTAGTTTAGTTTGGGATTATGTTCAACATGGACTGATTGGACAGAAAGGTCTGTTTCTGTGCTGTATGACTCTGTGGAGTGCTATAAGGATCCAGTGTGGGGGCCACAATTATTTACAACATATCTTAAGGACTTGGATGACCAAAGATAATGTTTTATTACCAAGTTGAGCATTGGAGCTTTGAGGTTTTTTTTGTGAGCCTAGGCTTGATGATTTTACATTTATTTCCATAGTTACAGACTGCCATTCTGAAAATTTCTTATTTATCCCAACTCTCTGCCTTCTATTAGTTAGCCAATCTCCACCTATGCTCAAGTTACCTGGTTAATTATTCCTATTCATCTAGATTACAGATTTCAATATCTAATTCAACTATTGATCCTGCTAGAATTAATTATTAGTTTACCTGGGAGCTAGCTGTAATTGTTCAACTACCTTCCTAGTTAATATAGAGTATTATTAACTAAAAAACAAGTGCACACAGCACACATTCATTCAAACTAATACCTTTTTAATTACAGCTATGTTCAGAAAAATTAATTACTATGATTAATGATGTGCAAAGTAATCTTTAAAATACAATTGCAGCAAAGTCAAAAATTGAGCAAATTAAATAAATTGATGAAACTACAAAATGAAAATAAAAACAGGGATTGTAAAAAATTCATACATGGAATGTGGGTATCACTGTTTGGGTCAGTGCCTTCTGGCAATCCCTAACTGCCCTTGAGAAGATGGTGGTGAACTGTCTTTGAGCTGCTGCAGTCTATTCACAATAGGTAGTCGCATAATGCTGTTAAAGGAGGGAGTTCTAGGATTTAAACAGGTGACACTGAAAGTAAAGCAATATATTTTGACTGTCTGGATGGACTGAGAATGACTTGGAAGGGAAATTGCAGAAGTTGGTGCTCTTCATTTCGGGAGTGCAGAACTAGAGGGCATAGGTTTAGGGTGAGAGGGGAAAGATATAAAAGAGACCTACGGGCAACTTTTTCACACAGAGGGTGGTACATGTATGGAATGAGCTGCCAGAGGAAGTGGTGGAGGCTGGTACAATTGCAACATTTAAGAGGCATTTGGATGGATATATGAATAGGAGGGGTTTGGAGGGATATGGACTGGGTGCTGGTAGGTGGGACTAGATTGGGTCGGGATATCTGATCGGCATGGACGGGTTGGACCGAAGGGTCTGTTTCTATGCTGTACATCTCTATGACTCTAGCTGCCATCTTTGTGCTTCATGATGCTACTGGTTGTGGGAGTAGAAGATGCTATGTCTATGCAGTCTTGGTGGAAAAAGTCTTCAAGAGGATCTATCTGATTTTACTTTATGATACAGGAACTGGTTAAGCAAAATTGTATAGCATTTCGTTAGAACAATTCCTAGACATTTAGTCATGCAAGAGCCAGTGTAAAGAGTTTATCCAATTTGATGTCAAACCAGTGGGATTATGGGGAAATGGACTGGTTGGACTGAAGGGTCTGTTTTCGTGCTGTATGACTCTGAGTTGAGATTTGGAGGTGCTGGTGTTGGACTCGGGTGGACAAAATTAAAAATAACACAACTGAGTCAAAATTCACACAACACCGGGTTATAGTCCAAAACGTTTATTTGGAAGCACTAGCTTCCAACGCGCTGCCTCTTCATCAGGTGCTTAAGAACTATAATCTGCGGTTGTGTGTGTGATTAATAAAAATAAAAATTGTTTAAAATATCATTACAATTCCGTGACACTGTAAGCCTTTTGCTATAAGTTCTGTGTGATATGGTCATGTACCAGAATCACCTGAAGAGGCAGAACCTGGAAAGCTAGTGCTTCCAAATAAATTGTTGGACTATAACCTGTTATGTGAATTTTGACTGAGTTGTGCACAAAGGATAGTGGAAAACTGAAATTCACTCTCTCGAAAAGTTATCAATGGTAGAGGACGTCATCAAAACTGTACTAGTTCGAGGGGTAAGGGCATTGAGGGATAAGGGACAAAGCCTATAAATATACAACACGACCTTGTAAAATCGTGTTTGGGAAATTCATTGAGGAAACATTTCTATTGGGAAAAAAACAATAGACTCAAATCTGAAAGCGCTGCCTCTGTAACTTTCCCCCCAAAACCATTGCGAATGCAACATTTTTACGATTTTCTCAGGTTTATGCACTTAAATTTTGAAAGACGAGTTGTGAGGTTCAGCCCGACCTCACATCCAGCAGACTTGAAGTGTGATATTAAAGTTGCACTTCGGCCCTCACGTGGAGGGGCAGTCAGCAAAAAAAAATAATCGTTGATTTACTGCAAACAGAATCATGATTCCCCCTTTAAAGAGAAAAAAAAGAATCCTTACTAAGCCACCACCAACAATCGCCACCGTCTTTGTCTCCTCTCCATCATAAGTTCTTGAACCAGATCGTAAGGACATTTTTGCAGACGAAGAGACGATTTCTCCTGCCTCAATTGCAAAAGTAGCCTTGGATTTTCCTTTCCCATGGACTGTGTTTTATCACTCTGCCCATTCCCAATAGAATCAACGCTCCTGAAACTGCAGACCTCATTGGCCAAACGTATCCTTTCCCGGGGGGTTACTAACTCATATCGCAGGGATTTCTGCCAAACAAGCGTTAAACTTTCAACTCGCGGAACCGGCTGTATCTTTGTAACTACTGAATGCTCTCTCTTAAAAAAAAGTTTGACATTCCAGTTGCGAGTAATTGAAATAAAAGCAGAAAATGCTTGAAATACTCAACATATCAAACAGAATCTGTGAGGAGAAACAGTGAGCAGAACCTTTCTGGTCCGTGATCTTAGACAGAGTTAGAATATAGATTTTCCTTTATTGTCATGTGTACTCAAGTACAGAAGTATGAGAATACAGTGAAAAGTTCACAATGTCACCCCATCTGGCACCATCTTAGATACAACAGATCTTAGATACAAAATACAGAAATAAAGGGAAAAAGGGAGAAAAAAAATACATTTCTTACAGTTGCTCATAGTATAAGTTAGAAAAATGAGAATAAAGACAAGCATTTGCAGTCTTTCAGTAGATCAGCGCAGGGGGCTTCTACACTCCTCTGCTTGGGCTCATAAGCTGCTGACCGCCCCTACCAATCAGCAGTCCAAAAACCGTCCCCCCGCCTCACTCAAGCTTCCACACCACTGGCTATCCCTGCTCCCTCAAGTCTCCAGCCCGCAGGCCATCTCGCACCCGCATTACTCGGGCCTCCCATTGATCACTTTTCGAGAGAGTGAATTTCAGTTTTCCACTATCCTTTGTGCACAACTCAGTCAAAATTCACAGAACAACAGGTTATAGTCCAACAATTTATTTGGAAGCACTAGCTTTCCAGGCTCTGCCTCTTCAGGTGATTCTGGGACATGACCATATCACACAGAACTTATAGCAAAAGGCTTACAGTGTCACGGAATTGTAATGATATTTTAAACAATTTTATTTTTAAAAATCACACACACAACCGCAGATTACAGACGTTTGTTCAAATTTATTTATTTTTTTACACAATAACCATGATCAACTACTCTTGTGTTATTTCTAAGAATGAAGGCTTTGAGAGGTTATGCTTATTTTTTAAAAAAACTATCAAAAACAAATTGCTGGAGAAACTCACCAGGTCTGGAACATTTGTAGATGAAAGCAGAGTTAAAGTTTCGATCCTGTGACCCTTTCCTCCAGGAAGGAGTTAAAGAGGTGCAAGTTAGTGGATTGGCCATACTAAGTTACCCATAATGTTCACAGATGTGTAGGTTAACTTTGTTAGCCATGGGAAATGCAGGGTTAGAAGGATTGAGTAGAGGGTGCTCTTTGGAGGGTCGGTGAGGACTTGTTGGGCCAATTGACTACAATGTGGTAATATTTCCTGAAGCAGGGCTTCTGCCCGAAACGTCGATTCTCCTGTTCCTTGGATGCTGCCTGACCTGCTGCGCTTTTCCAGCAACACATTTTCAGCTACAATGTGGTAATAGGCCATTCTTATGAACATGGTCAAAACTGTCATATTCAACTAGAGGGACGTGGATAATTTCACTTTGGACGAAACATTCTCATACTGAGTAAAGACAGCAATATTTGCCTTCCCAATATTGGTCAAACATTTGAACATTTATTTTGCTAAACCTGAAGCAATAACTGGCAAATGCAAAGACTGCAAAATACCCCTGTCATTTCCCAAAACTTTTCCTGCAAGTCTCCCGTCAAGACAAACCCAATTCCATCCACAGTAGGAATAATGAGACTTCGTCGACTTTTCTTTTGAGTTTTATTAATAATGCAATTGGGCAATACGACAAAGTTGAATTCCAAGGTGCAGTTAACAGTTCCGATTTTGAGAAACAAAAACAGAGTCATAGAGATTTGCAGCATGAAAACATTTACATTTTTTCGGGGGGTTAAAGAAAAGCAAAACTTCGTCTTTCAATCTGATTAAATGCTTCAGGTAGCAAATGCATACTGCGATTTGCTGCTTGCTTTTTGCTCCCTCTGGCGGCTTCTCCCAATCTGACCTCCCCCAGTCTGCCGCCTTGGTCCCTCCCCAGCCTTATTTCTGGGCAACATGTTCCGTGTTCTCCGAAACCTTCATCGGTTTCGCAGCAAAGCCCCGGGGGCGCGGTCCTCCCCACTGCTGGTCAGCAGCCTGCGGCCGCCCGCTGCTGTTGCAATCTGCAAAAGAATGGTGAGTGCAATTCACAGGGAGCGACGCCGACCGGCCTCTCCCTCCAAATGAGGCATTGCAAGGTTAGGTTGGATGCACGATAGTTTCGGTTGACTACCCCCCCGGTGACCTGCAGTGGGTCCGGTTGTGTTTGTGCGCTTGGCGGTGCTGCAGGGAACTCCCCGGCTGCCTCGCGCTGGCAGCCCGGCCGCGGTTGCCAGGGTTTCTCCGGGGAACGTTCCATTGGACAAGGTCACCCCCGACATCCTGACGGAGAGCAACGGTTCAACTGCCGGGGGGGGGGGGGGGGAGACTGTGAGGGTACAGGGCCCTCCTCGCTTGTGGGTCCATAAACATTCCCCCCCACCCCCCTCCCACTTTAGTGTTCGCCGGCAATGCCGAGGGTGGAGTTTTCTCCGTGAGGAAACCGCTCGGGTTCAGTGGGGCAGGCCCGTGGTTCCGAGTTGATCAGGAGAACACTAGGCCTCAGCAACTCTTCCCAGTTCCTCAGTGAAGCAGCAGGAGCTGGACACGGGCAGGGCCTCTTCACAGTTGTTTTCGCTGTTGCTGTCCCACTCTCTTGGAAAATGGAATGCAGCCTCGTTTAAAAAGTACCACAGCGGGGAAAGAACAGGATGCAGACAGCTTTGTTCACCAGTGGGTTTAACTGCAATCACTGACGTTGTGCTTTGACATTTGTAGATCAATGTTTTCTTTTTTTGGGGGGGTAAGTTACCATACTTATAAATTCCCCACACGCTCTTCTTTTAAACGTGTAGATTTTTACACTCGCTTTTAACACTCCCGCCAAGCCATTTACTTTAATGTAGAATATTACAGAAGGCCCCTTCGGCCCACCATGTTATTCCTGGTGATGGGCTTTTGCCCGAAATGTCGATTTTCCTGCTCCTCTGACCTGCCACAAGCGCAGTACTCACTTCCACCATGTCGGTGCCGACCACAATACCATTGGAAACTTGCCCCATCTGCCTGCACATGACCCGTATCCTTCCCTTCACTGCCTGTTCACGTGTTTGTCCAAATGCCTCTTAAACATTGCAGTGCGTTCCAGGCCTTCATTATCCTCTGTACAAAAAGAGTTTACTTGCATGTCTCCTTTAAACTTCCCTGTCCTCTGCCCCAAATCCAGCCTCTCTAGTATTTGACATTTCCACCCTATCCAAGCCTCTCAGAATTTTACATATTTTTATCAGCTCACTCCTCAGCCTTGAATGCTGTAGTGAAAATAATTCAAGTTTGTCCAACCTCTTTTTATAGTTAATGCACATCAATTCAGGCAACATCCTGGTAAACCTGTTTTTCATCCGCTCCAAAGCTTTGACATCCTTCCTACAGTGTGGCAACCAGAACTGCATACAGTACTCCAAATGAGGCCTAACTAAAGTTTCATACAGCTGCAACACAACTTGATAACATTTATAACCTCGTGCCCTGACCAATGAAGATTAGCAGGCTGTACTCCACTTTTGCCAACTTACTTACTATTACTGTTTTCAGGGAGCTACAGACTTGAACCCCAATATCCTTCTGTATATCAATGCTCCGAAGGATCCTGCCATTTAATGTGTATTTCCCGCTTACATTTGACTACTCAAAATGCATCACTTTACACTTTTCCAGATTAAAATCCATTTACTGTTTCTCCTCCCAACTTTCCATCTGATCTACATCTATTGACAACTTTCCTACTTGTCGACAACTCCACTCATTTTCATGTCATCTGCAAACTTACAAATCAGACCACCTTTATTTTCATGCCTATATATTACAAATAATGGAGGTTCCAGGACTGATCCTTGCAGAATATCACTGGTCATCTACTTCCAGTCAGAAAAAACACCCCTTAACAATTACCATCTTGTCTTTTTTTCAGACGCAGCCATACTCCCGTTTATTTATTTATTTATTTCTTTTTTTTAAAACCCCCCACACTACCGCCTAACTGCGGTACACTCTTGTCTTCTATGACTAAGCTGATTTTGTATCCAATTTACCAACTCATGGTGGATCCCATTTGATTTAAGACAGCAATTTAGCCTGAGGGACCTTGTTAGTAATGTCCATGTAGACAACACCTACTGCCCTACCCTTATCGATCATCTGCATCACTTGCTCAAAATATTCAAACAAATTTGTAAGACAAGACCTCCCCCAATTTAGCACGTTCATCCACGACCCAGTCATTCTTATGCAACACTACCATGAAACTCAGGGAGTTATGATAACTGTACCCAAAATGCTGTCCCACTGAAACTTCAATCACCTGACCAGTGTCATTCCCGAATACAAAGTCTAATATGGTCCCTTCCCTGGTTGGACTATCTAAATGTTCTTTCAAGAAACCCTCCTGGAAGCACCTAACAAATTCTGCCACATCGAAGCCCCAGGCAGGAAGGGAGTCCCAGGGCAAAAGTGGGGACTGCAGATACTGGAGATTAGAGTTGAGAGTGTGATGCTGGTAAAGCATCCGAGGAGCAGGAGAATCGATGTTTTGGGCAAAAGTCTGATGAAGGGCTTTTGCCGGAAACGTCAATTCTCCTGCTCCTGAGATGTTGCCTGACCTGTGCTTTTCCAGCATTGCAACCTCAACGGTAAGGGAGTCCCAGTCAATATTGGGAAGTTAAAATCATCCACTACAACAACCCTGTTGTTTTTACATCTTTCTATTGACTGCTTACATATCTGTTGCTCTATCTCCTGCTGACTATTGGGAGCTCTATAATATAACTCCATTATTGCACTTCTCTTATTCCTAAATTCTACCCATATGGCCTCGATGAATGAGCCCTCCAAGATATCCTTTCTTAATGCAGCTGTAATATGCTCCTTAATCAGTAATGCAACTCCTCCACCCTTTATACAACCCTTTCTCTTACACCTGAAACATCTAAACCCTGGAGTATTGAGCTGCCAGTCCTGCCCTTCCCTCAACTAGGTTTCAATAATGGCTACATCACTGTAGTGCCATGTACTAATTGAAGTCCTAAGTTTGTCTGTGTTACATACTATACTCATGGCATTGCAATAAATGAACTTCAGACTGCCAGTCCCACTGTGTTCATTAACCTGCTTGTTCTTATTAGACTTACTTCTACCTTCTCCTCAACAACTCCACATGCTGACCCACTGTCCTGTTCCCACCACCTGGTCACATTAATTTAAACTCTTCCCAGTGGCTGAAGCAAACTTCCTGTTCAGATATTTGAGCTTTTTTTTTTAGGTTTAACCCGTACTTCTTGCACAGATCCATCCTGCCGTGGAAGAGATCCCAATTATCCAGATATTTGAAACCCTCCTTCCGACAGCAGTTTGCATTCAGCTATATTATCTTCCTATTTCTGGCCTCACTAGTACATGGTACTATATATGTTATATATTTTTCTAAGAAATGTTGTAATACTAAGTAAGTATCTATGCCCCTTTTCAAATTATTGTGGGTCTTGTTTCTGCCCTTTATTTGGCAGAGGGATTGAATAATTGTTTTGAAAGTAAAAGTTTTAATTCTTTGGAACAGACTTTTTACATACAATCGCTTTCTTTATAAATGAGGGCAGATAGCTTGTTTAGGACATGAGGCAGAAAGTTTGAATGATCAAGCTATGTGACTAGAAAGGCGACAAAGCAGAAATCTCCTCCCGTGAGAAGATGGAGTGACAGCAACAAAAGCTGGAAATTAGCCAGCTTGAAGTTTTTATGTGCGTATGTGTTTGTATGCAAATATATAGGAAGGAGTTCAGAACTGGAGCAGATCCAAGGTGTGTTGCTACCACTGAACCCGTTAACCGAGATGAGAAACTGATGACAGTTTGTAAAATTAGTTCCAAAATCAATCTATCAGGCTTGCATTATTGTCAGCTAAATGATCTTTTAAACTTTTGCAACATAGATTTCTCATTTTTATTGTAATTTTAACCTTACAAAAAGTTGGAACTGTTGGTGGCGTACTTGATTAAGGATGCGATGATACCACTGTTTTCCTTTATGTAGAAACTTATTAAATAAATAATTTTGCTTGATTTTCTGTTCTGATGAATTGTAGAACCTGGAATATTGATTGTCTGCTCTCCCCATGGATCAATACCAGCCTGGTGTATTTTTCAGAAATAGCTTTTGGTTTTATACATTTAAATTCCGAAGAATAAATTTCCAAAATACACAGAAATGTCCTTTTGCAACTCCTGGAAAGTTCAGTATGTATTTTTTAAGATTTGCAAACAATACATCTTACGAGTAATTGAGAGAGCCTGATAATGCTCTGGTGTTGGGGGAACTAATGGGGGGATTAAATACTTGACTTCATTCTTGCCAGCGCAGATGGATCTGTCCATGACACTGTCAGTTTGTTTTTATGGAAACAAAGTCCCAGTTTTCATATTGATGATACCCTCCCTTGTGTTGTGTGGCATTATCATTGTGCTAAAGGGGATAGACTTTGAATAGATTAAGTATCTTAGGAATGGGCATCAATGAGGTATTTTGGGCCACCATCAGTAGTAGCAGAATTGTATTCAAAAGCAATTCACAATCTCAGGATCAAGCAGATTTCCCACTCTAGCATTATCATGAAGCCAAGGATCAACCCTGGGGTTGAACTGACGGTGGGGCTCGGGGCCTGGGCCCTCATCACCAACCCCTACCCCAGGCCTCGGCCTTCACTACTCCTCCCCAACAATTTACCTTTCCTCCTGCCTTCCTTTCGCTACCACTCCTTCCTTATACCCCCCCTTTACCATATCATGTCTATTCTCATTCTGTGTCCTCACTGCCCACTGCTAAATTCCATTTTAAAAGTGTCCCTGCATGTGTGCAGTACAATTGCATGTGACATCACGTGTAGGATTTATTCGTATATCTGGATTAAAATGCATGCATAGTTTGCCCACAGTTGAGGATGTCAGTAAACATTGCCTGCCTTAAATACTTGTTTGATGTTTGAAGTTATCTGCATAGGTTCGCTTATTAAAATGGCCTTCAGCTTTCCAAAGGCAGTCTTGCATTTTTCAGTCCAAAATCCCTTTAGGTTTTTTCTGCAGTAGGTCTGGCAAAGGTACAGCTTCTGTCCTGGAATTCAGGATGAACTTTCAGTAGAATGCATATGATTTCCTGTTTGGTTGTGGGAAAGGGGAATTGTGATGCTACTTCTGCCTATGCAGCCTAGGTAGGATCCTTGGTGCAACTGTGTTCTAAATAGGTACCTTGGGTCTTAGCGAACATACTTTTTGCAGGATTGACCACTGGGTAGCTCAACTTTCAGGAAGAGGGCTTCCAGTTGCTCTCAGTGCAATTCCCAACATGTTGCTGTACATGAGGTTATCTAAGTACACAATGCAATTAGGTAAGTTGCCACTATCTGGTTCATCAACCTTTGAGAGGTTGCTGGGGCATTTTTAGACTGAATGGCGTGACTTAACATTGGCAAAATCCATCAAGAGTTATGAAGACGAAGATTTCCTTTTTGAATGCATTTGGGAAACCCAGCACCCCTAAAGTAAATCTAGGTTGCTTTACCTAGTTTATCAATACAATCATCCAGCTGTAAGGGTATCAGTTTGGAGTTGGCTCTGGTCATAGCTTGCTGCTAGATTCTGTTAGTTGGTGCTCCAGCGTGCAGTTAATCTCCTCCTGAACCTGGACCAATTTGTCTAGGTCTAGCCAATAGGAATGTTACCTGATGGAAGAGATCTCTCCCACATCCACATTGTGTTAGGTTAGGGTGGTGCAGCCTGGCCTGTCTTTGAATTAGCTTTTAAATACAATGAGCCGTCAGTTAAGTCAACTTTGTAACTAGGTGAGTGAACACTGACGTGTTAGTTAGCTGGGTATTATACGTTCAGTGAAGGCTCCCTCATGTCTCCTTACAATTTATTCCTGCTGTTACCCCCATCCTCCAGGTTGGTTGCAATGGGGCAGATTTGCTCATCCCTTTCTTGGTAGTAGTATTGCTTTATCAGTTGACATGAGAGCAGATTTGATTTTTCTTCAATTCAGGGTCTCAAACAAATAATTCATTGTCCTGAGGTTCTTTGCAATTCTATACAGGTCACTGACACGTAGTCCTCTGGCCGAAAGGTTCCAACCTTGACATGATTGTCTGCCACTTGTTTCATCATTGTTTAGGAGATTTTGAAGTGGTTTCAGACTACTTCACCATTTCATCAGAGTTGCTTTCAGATCATAGCAGGTGAAGAATTAGGTCAGCACCGTGCCTGCACCAGCTCATTAAATGAGCATCATTACCCAGTGCAAATCTTCTGCTTTTCCCTTGTCCTTTTGTGCATTGTTTTTATCCAAATGATCACCCAATGCCCTCTTGACTGCCTCAATTGAACCTGCCTCCATTACTCTCCTAGGCGCTGAATTCCACGTCCTAATTACCCCCAATCTTTAGAATTGTACCCCCTAATTTATATTATCTTTTAGTGTTCTCCCTATCAAAATGCATCATCTCATGCTTCTCTGCATTGAAATGCAGATCCTCTTCAGGATCAACATCAAGGCTGCACTTAACATTGAGTGTGGCATTGAGGATCTCATCAAAATTCGAGACCTTGGGAATAACCAGGAGGATTCTTCACTGTCTGGAGTCATACCTGGCACACAGGATAGTTGTGATTATTGAGGTCAGTCATTGTAGCTCTTGGATGTTACTGCAGAACCTCTTCAGGATAGTGCCCTGATCTGATCCATCTTCAGCTGTTTCAGCAATAACCTTCCCAACATAGTGAGATCAGAAATGGGATGTTTATTGATGATTGCTCACTATTCAGTACCATTTGTGACTTTTCAGATAACGAAGAACTGCATGCCCAAATGCAGAAAGACCTGTACAATATCCAGACTTTAGACTGATGGATCACATTCTCAACACGAGTGTCAGGCAGAGACCACCTCCAGCAGAAGGGAATGTAACTATCGTCCCTTGACATTCAATAGCATCACCATTACTGAATCCCCTGCTTATCAGCATTTTGGATATTATCAATGACCAGAAACTTTACTGGTCCAGCTGTTTAAACATAGTGGCTTCAAGATTAGTTCGGAGGTTCTGAATGTAGGTTTTCTCACTGAGTTGGGAGGTACATTTCCAGACGTTTCGTCACCCTACTAGGTAACATCTTCAGTGGACCTCAGGTGAAGCAGTGTACATGATTCCTGCTTTCTATTTATATGTTTGGGTTTCTTTGGGCTGGTGATGTCATTTCCTGTGGTGATGTCATTTTTTTTTCTCAGGGGGTGGTAGATGGGGTCTTACTCGATGTGTTTGTTCATAGAGTTCCGGTTGGAATGCCATGCTTCTAGGAATTCTCATGCGTGTCTCTGTTTGGCTTGTCCTAAGATGGATGTGTTGTCCCAGTCAAAGTGGTGTCCTTTCTTATCTGTATGTAAGAATACTAGTGAGAGAGGGTCGTATTGTTTTGGGGCTAGTTGGTGTTCATGTATCCTGGTGGCTAGTTTTCTGCCTGTTTGTCCAATGTAGTGTTTGTTACAGTTCCTGCATGGTATTTTGTAAATGACATTAGTTTTGCTTGTCTGTATAGGGTCTTCCAAGTTCATTAGCTGCTGTTTTAATGTGTTGGTGGGTTTGTGGGTTACCATGATGCCAAGGGATCTGAGTAGTCTGGCAGTCATTTCCGCGATGTCTTTGATGTAGGGGAGCGTGGCTAGGGTTTCTTTAAGTGTTTTGTCTGCTTGTTTGGGTTTGTTGCTGAGAAATCAGCAGACTGTGTTCATTGCGTACCCATTCTTTTTGAATACACACTATAGGTGGATTTTCCTCTGCTCTGCATAGTTTCTCTGTGCTGCAGTGTGTGTTGGCTCATTGAAATAATGTTCTGATGCAACTTAGTTTGTGGATGTTGCGATGATTGCTTCTGTCGTTCAATATTTGGACCGTGTGTGTTGTTTTCCTGTAGACGCTGGTTTGAAGTTCCCCATTGTCTGATCGCTCTACTGCGACATCTAGGAATGGCAGTTTGTTGTTGTTTTCCTCCTCTTTAGTGAATTTTATGCCAATCAGGGTATTATTTATGGTCTTCAAGGTTTCCTCTAATTTGTTTTGTTTAGTGATGACAAAGGTGTCATCCACTTAATGGACCCAAAGCTTGGGTTGGATAGTTGGCATAGCTGTTTGTTAGAGTCTCTGCATTACTAAGAACCCTGATATCGGAGATCCCATGGGTGTTCCGTTGGTTTGTCTGTAGGTTTTTTTGTTGAACGTGGAGTATTTGGTAAGGCATAGGTCCAGTAGCTTGACGATATTGACCTTGCTGATGAAGTTAGTGGTGTTTGGTGTATGTGTCTTTGGTTCTTCTAATAGTGTAATCAGTGTTTCCTTGGCCAGGTTGATGTTGATTGATGTGTATAGGGCTGTTACATCAAAGGAGACCATTATTTCATCCTCTTCTATCTTCGTGTCTTTGGTCTTCAGGAATTCTTGGGTGGAGTGCATGGAGTGGCGTGAGTCGTCTTCTAAGTGTTTTAGTCTTTGGTGTAGCTCCTTGTAAGTTGGTGTTCCAGGTAGCGAGACTATGGGTCTTCTCAAAACTGGCTTAGTTCAGAGGCTATGAGTCCTGCTGAGCAACTCACCTCATGACTCCCCAGTCTGTCCACAATCTGCAAGGCACAAGTTGGGATTGTGATGGAATACTTTCCATGATGACTGCAGCTCCAACAACACTAAAGAAGCTTGACATCACTCAGGGCAAAGCAGTCCTCACGTTCACACACGTTCACTCTCTCTGCCATTACTACACAGTGACAGCAGCATGCACCATCCACAAGATGTACTGCTCAGCCAGGCTCCTTAGGCAGCACTTTTCAAACCCATGATCACTAGCACCTAGGAGCTCAAGAGCAACAGCTACTTTGGAACGTCATTACCTGCATGTTGTTATCTAAACCGCTCACTATTGTGAGTTAGAAACAAATCACTGTTCCTTCAGTGTCACTGGATCAGAATCTTGGAATTCTCTGCCTAACAGACATTATGGGTGGACCTACACCAAATGGCCTGCCAATGGCTTAAGAAGGCAGCTCACCAACACCTTTTCAATGGTAACTAGGGTTGGATATTAAATGCTGACGTAGATGTAGGCCACACTTTATCAGATTTAAACAAAAACGACACTGCCCAATACTTTTCCAGAGAGTAGAATTTTCAGCATTTCAGAATGAATTCAGGATCGCTTCATTTCTGTCAACCAGGCTATCAACCCTATATTAGAGCTGAATATTGAGTTGGAAGCACACAGGTTCAATCTTGATAGGAAAAAAAAATTTAGTTGTCCATAATTATTAGTTTTGGTCAACAAGTAAAGAGATTTCTTTTATGAATTATGATATGGGTTGAGTAACAGTGAGACAGCACTCATGAGGATGTTTCTTTCCAGTACTACATCGTGAAAAGTAGGATCATTGAGGGTTTTTGCTCAGTATTTTCAGTCGCAGAGTAGGTTCAGTTCAGACTCTCTCTTTAGAAATCAACCTGATAACATCAGTGTGTCACAGGTGACTGGAATATTTTAGGTGGGGGTTCAATGGGGGTCAGATAACTCTGGTGCATAGATTTCAGTACTCCTGCCGGGATGTTAAGTTCTATAGCTTCATAGCTATGTGGAGCTAATTAAATTGGGGCTGTACTAGACACCAGAATTTTGTATATATTCATGCAGTGCAGTAGCATATTATTGTCTGACCTGTAGTCTGCATTCAGTTGTGCTGGAATTAATGCTTGACTATAGTTGAAACAAGATTGCAACACTCATGTTTGAAAATTACTTATTTACCATTTAATCGCAGGGCAGGGCAGAAATTGATCTGAGCCAGTTGCTCAACACTGCTGTTATCTGACCTTCTCATTCTATGATGGGGGTGGGAGGGATGGTGGGGGTGAAGTTGGGGTTGGGATTGTGCTGAACCAGCATTCCTATACTTCTGCACTCATTTGTTTCAAGATTGTATTATTTGATCAAGAATAGCTGGTGCAAGTGTTGCCCTTAATCTAATACTGAAGCAGTTGAAAAAAATATTTTATTAATCAGTGCATTTTTAAAAACACTTAATTATATATTTTTTGATTTACAGTGCAATATTTCAGTGGTTTATCACTGAAGAGTTCTAACTGATGCCTAAAAATGATTAATTTCAGATAATGATAAAGTGATGGAATAAAAAGCAAATTAAAGCCATTGCAAAATAACTACTGGCAGAAAATAATCGGGGGGGGGGGGGGGGAAGCAGGCACAATGGGGAATAATATTTAAAGATTTTGAGGACAGAGGGAATGGTAGAATTATTTTTTCCAAACACACAAAATCAACAGTGCACACAGGCACATCTCTCTACTGGAATTCCCTTCCCAATCCTTCTGGTTTATCCCTCTCTTGTTGGAGGAACATTTTAAAGCCTGTCTTTCTGACCAAAGTTTTGATTTTTTTGTGACTTGGGGGAAGGAAACACATGACTTTGGTGAAATAACTTGGAATATCTTTCTACGTTAAAGGTGCTAAATAAATATAAGCTGTTGTTTGTTGGAGAGGAAAATCACTTTATCAGAACAGTCATTGTTTGCAATTGACAGAAGGTTTAAAAATGATTTTCTATCATTTCTAAAGCTTAGATATGCTTAATCTTAAATAGTGTTTCAATGTTAACTTGGAAATTATTACTATAAATACACTTTCTTTCTATTATTAAGAAATTGAAATAATTAACATTCTGCTTCTCTTTCCTAGGAAAGCTCTGAAGTCTACAGAATCGAATATGATACCTTTGGTGAGCTAAAGGTGCCAAATGACAAATACTATGGAGCCCAGACAGTTAGATCAATGATGAACTTTAAAATCGGCGGGGTGTCTGAGCGGATGCCAGTAAGTTAATTAGCAAAATTGTAATTTTTCAAGAAAAAATGGTCATTGGTTCTTAGATTTCTTGTTTCTTTCTTTTTTCTCTTTATCTCTGTCTGTCTGTCTCTATTTTCTCTCTCTCTCTCTTTTCCCCTCCTTTTCACTACCTCTTCCCTCCACCTCCATTCCCCCCACGTTCTTCCTCTTCAAATTGAATTTTATTTCTCTCTCACTCTCTCACTCTCTCACTCTCTCACTCTCTCACACACACACACACACACACACACACACACACACACACACACACACACACACACACACTTCTCCCCCACCCTGCCACCTCCTTCCACTTTGTAGTGAATTTTATTTTATTTTCCAATTCACTTGCTGTAATGAGTAATGACCAAACGAGTGTATGTTTGCTTTGTTGTATGCCTCTGGACATGCAGTAATTGGTCAGGCTTCAAACTGATCTAAAGAATATAGAATAATAGCAGGAATCATCTCATTGCAGCTTCAGGCAAAAGTCTTAGAAATTGAAACTGATATCTTTGTGAGGTTTTTCCAACTAAATTATGTGATTAAATGTGTTTTATTATTTTCTTTTTAAAAGATATTTGATTGTTTATCAATTTTATAACTGGTGTACCAGTGATAATGTGGCACTCAAATATGCACAAAATGTTACTAGTTTTTATGGCTATAATGCAGATGGATGATCCACATTGAAATTAAATAGTGTAGGTTGAAAATAATTTGGTGTATTTTTTAAGAAAACAATTAATTGCAGTAATTTCAAGAGATCTCATTGAACAGTATCAGTGTGGCTCACATCCTAAGTGAGAAGGTTGTGAGTTCAAGACCCCTTTAAGGCTTGAGCACAAAAATCAAGGTTAACACTCAAGTGAAACATCAAGGCAATACTTCATTTCAGATGAGATATTAAGATAAGACCCTGTTTTCCCTATACAGGATTCCATGGCACGATTTCGGAGAAGAGGAAAGGAGTTAGCTCCAGTACCATAGCCAAATTTAACCAGGAATCAATAGCTGATTATGTAGCTAGCTCACACAAACAACAGTGTAGAAATGGGATGCCACGTCTTATGTATTACAACAGTTACTACATTCCAGAGGGCATCATTAGCTGTAAAGCACTTTGGGTGTGTTCTGTGGTCATTAAAAGCCTAAATAAAATGCGCTTTTGCTAGTAAGGAAACCACAGATTAAGACCTTTTTCAGTGTATGAATTGGACTTAGTGTGTGAATTTGAATTAAATATGCAGGAAAACTGACTGAAACATCTCATAACTTCTACCTCATAAGTCAGATGTACTTATGTGGGCGGCACAGTGGCACAGTGGTTAGCACTGCTGCCTCACAGCGCCTGAGACCCGGGTTCAATTCCCGCCTCAAGCGACTGACTGTGTGGAGTTTGCACGTTCTCCCTGTGTCTGCGTGGGTTTCCTCCGGGTGCTCCGGTTTCCTCCCACAGTCCAAAGATGTGCAGGTCAGGTGAATTGGCCATGCTAAATTGCCCATAGTGTTAGGTAAGGGGTAAATGTAGGGGTATGGGTGGGTTGCGCTTCGGCGGGTCGGTGTGGACTTGTTGGGCCAAAGGGCCTGTTTCCATACTGTAATGTAATCTAATCTAATCTAATCTACTTTGGAATTTGGTGGCATAAGTTACTCGGACTCACTACATCTTGGATCATTCTGGATCCTCATCTTTCATACACTGAGGTGTGAACGCTGCTCTGGATTACTGTTTCTTGCTGGTGAACGTGATCTTTAAATTAGAAAACTCTGCAAAATTTGTGCTTGTTATCATAATTGCCCACGGTCCTTTCTTGGCATCTACCGACAAGCAGCTTGGGGGGAGAGAGAGAAAAGGAAAGAAACTTCAAAGTCAGTGAAGTACTTTTAAGTGAATTTCCTATTTTATAGACTAATATGGGAACCAACTGTGCAGAGCAAGGTACCACAAGCCTTCATTGGTCAGAACGTTGACTATGAGTTGGGATATCATGTTACAGCTGTGCAGGATGTTGGTGAGGCCACTTTTAGAATACTGCTTACAATTCTGGTTTCCATTTTAGAGGAAAAATGTTGTTAAATTTAAGAGGGTGCAGAAAAGATTTCTAAGGATGTTGCTGGGACAGGAGGGTTTGAGTTGTAGGGAGAGGCTGAATAGGCTGGGGCTCTTTTCCCTGATATGCTGAAGTTTGAACTTATATAAATTGATAAAATCATGAGGGGCATGGATAGGGTAATAGCCAAGGGTAGGGGAGTCCAAAGCTGAAGGGCATAGGTTTAAGGTGAGAGGGGAAAGATATATTAAAAAAAAAGACCTGAGGGGTAACTTTTTCATGCAGAAGATAGTGCATGTATGGAATGAGCTGACAGAGGAAGTGGTGGAGGTGGGTAGAATTACAATATTTAAAAGGCATATGAATAGAAAGAGTTTAGTCGGGTTTGGGACAAATGCTGGCAGATGCGATTAGGTCAGATTGGGCTGTCTGGTCGGCAAGGATGTGTTGGACCATGCTGTACAAGTGATAAATGACCAAAAGCATTTGAACCACACCATTGCAGGATGTATATTGGTCAGGTCTTCTTTGAAGGAATTGGATTATTTTTGAGCTCATACAAACAGATCGATTAGTTTTAAGCTTTTATTCGGAAACCTCTCCTTTTTCTACTTTCTCACTTCAGTTCATATAAAATGTTTCGAACAGGTGTTTTCAATTCTAGGAGGAGTGAAAGTAGAAGCCTGAAAAAAATCTTGACTATGCCATCAGTAAAATGCTAAAAATTTAATGATTATTTGAATCCAGTGAGCATGATTTTGTTTGGGACTCAGTAAGTTTATTGAGACCTCAGATCTTCCCCATTGCAAAGCTACAAGTTGAAGATTCCACCATTCTGCAGTATTCAGCTCTTTCTGCATGTATTCCAGTCTGATTGCCCAATTGATTTATTGATAGATTAAACACCACTAATGTAAAGTTAAAACTTGCGGAAAGTACATTTTTTAGTAAGCAAATCAATGTGTGCTTCACAGGCACTTTCTCTTGCATTAGTGAGTCAAGGAGAGAAAGGGGGTGGAGGTGAGAGAAAGAATGTTTGATGTTACTTCACCTTTTTATTTTGGTTCACAGATCCAAGTAATAAAAGCCTTTGGCATTCTGAAGCGAGCTGCTGCAGAAGTGAACGTGGAATATGGTTTGGATCCAAAAATTGCAGACAGCATTATAAAGGCAGCTGATGAGGTAGGAACAGCCTGAGGGGTAAGGGTTTATAACTGACCTTATGGTACATTCCAAGGGGCAGCAAGCCACAATCCAGCACAGTTGAATTGACAAGCTTGGATAAATAAAAGAGAATTGTAAATGAGATCAGAGAGAGAAGTGAAAACAGACATGCTAGCACAGGGACAGACTGTGGTCAGTTGCAGTGGTAGGATGTGGGTGAACTGAAATGTCTATAGGGTTGCTTTGGAATTTTTGAAGCTCTGGGAAGCTTGTAGGGTGGCAAAGCATTTTAAAATAAGAGTAAAAGGAAAACTTGCTCCTTTTCTAGCTATTTACTTATCTTTACCAAAATGCCTGACGTACTTAAACTGAGAAACATTAAACATTGCCGTTAGCCAGATTAAGTCAGTTTAAAGTTGCACAAAGAAGGTTACTTTACTACTTTACAAGGAGAATATTATTTAATGTGATTTTATGGGTACCAGGCATAATTTGGCTGAAGTTATTCCACCTTTAGCATGGGTAAATCCTGTCAGAACCCTACCTAATTATTGAAAGTAAATTTAGACTTTTTTTATAATGAAACTCCTCTTTATGGAGGGTTGATATAACATCTTTTAATAGAACCACTGTCCTGGGAACTGATTTTAGAACATTTTAATATGGAAAAATTCAGTTGCGGGATGAGAGATGTGTGTGCATCTTTTCCATCTACATCTACATCTATTCCACCCAATCCTTTCAACAGACTCCCATTGAATGTCTAGAAGTACAATTTTCTTTGTACTGGGGAAAACCCTCATAGCGGTCTTAACTCATAATATTTCGTTAGGATAGAAATCGGTTCAAAGACATTATCCGTCTGATTAAAGAGTCTCTATAGTTCAGTATGCTATTTATTTTATTACATTAGCACTCATTTTACCAGCATGTCACAACATCATTTTGTGTCTCTTTTGCTCCAGAGTCACTCCAGTGACATCTGATGTGAGAGGGACTTCTTGCTTCCCAGAGCGTCTTAAAAGTACAAGTTATTTGTTCTGTTCTGCTAACTCACTAACTGGTTTTCAGAAAATGACATGAAAAGATCGAGAATAAATTTGCAACATTGAGATACAGACTATAAGTTGTTGTGGTATCTTACTGGAGGCAAAGGATCTAAATCCATTTCTTTTAAAAATAACATGTATATACACTTTGATTTGCACTGCACCTACATTCAGAAGGATTCAGGTGTAGTGCAAATTGGTTACTTCTGTAATCCTGTTTTATCAAATTTTTGAATTTTTTTATTCACTCGTGGGATGCGGGTGTTGCTGGCTAAACCAACATTTATTGCCCATTTTTAATGCTGAAAGGGCAGTAAGAGTCAACAATATTGCTGTGGGTCTGGAGTCACATATAGGCCAGACCAGGTAAGGATGACAGCTTCCTTCCCTGAAACTCTTTAGTGAATCAGGTGGATTTTTCCAACAATTTACAAAGGTTCACAATAATTTCAGACTTTTTTAATTGTATGAAAATTCCACATCTGCCATAGTGGGATTTGAAGCCAGGTCGCCAGAACATTACTCGAGACTCTGGAATAATAGCCGAGGGATAATACTACTCGGCCATTGTAAGGAATTTAAGAATTTTCTTCCTTGAAAATAGTTTGTGGCTTTTGGATCTTTGGATTTATGTTTCACTGGAAATTAGCTATTAAGTATTCTGGAATGCAAACAAATGGAAAAAAATAATACTTACCTCCACATCATTAGTGCAGGTATTACAGGCTTAAAGATATGATATACCTTCCCTACTTTCTGCTGCATTGGTGGAGCACAACGCTGGCTAATTGTCTGCTTTTGTGTTGTAATCTTAACGCAATCAGCTCCTCTTATCTGCCTAACCTCTAAAGAAAAATTCTTAACACTTGTTCACCTGTCTTGGAGAAGATAGTGCTTGGCTCATGGTAGCACCATGACAGTGAACAATTGCGCTTTAAGAATCGAAAATAAATATTTGATTATAAATAGTTTTTTGTTTTGAAAATTTCTCTAATTTTTTTTCTTTCCCTTCAATTGGAAAGTTCTTAGCAGTAGTTGTAATACTGTATTATAGCCAGTGGACGGTGCTTTGTAGTTGTTCATCAGTTCTCTACAGTGCTGCCAAGTGGTCAAGTAAGTAACAATTGTCTATCTTTGTTGATTAAGGAAGTTTGTTAGCACCACAACGTATCAATATCAGATATAGCAAAATATAACTATTACATTTAGGAATCCCAATGCCCTTGATTTGGGCAACATTCTGTGCTGTTTGCATTATGCTGTGAACACACATTGTCTTTGTCAGATAAATTAAATCAGGTGTTGTCCTGTCCACTTGGAACAAGGATCTGAATATGAGGTTTGTTGTTGTGTTTATTGTGCAGGTGCTTGCTGGGAAATTGGATGATCACTTTCCTCTGGTGATATGGCAAACTGGCTCTGGAACACAAACAAACATGAATGTGAATGAAGTGATCAGCAATAGGGCAATTCAGATTCTCGGAGGTAAACTGGGCAGCAAGGATCCTGTGCATCCCAATGATCACGTCAACAAGAGTCAGGTACTTGTCTAGAACTCATTTCAATGCCTTTGGAGTTTAAAGCTTATTTTTCCCCTGTCACAGTCCAAGGGAAGAGTGATGGGGATTTGCAATATAATACCTAGTCTGTCAAAACATTATTTGTCATCTCATGGAATAGAAAATATGTTTCTCTTTATCTTGGGAGGGAGTTCATTCAGAAATGAAACAGTCTTAATAGGCTAGAAATTTCAATTTTGTTTGATTGTAGTTCTTTCCAAATTGAAGTTGTTCACAGGGGACAAAGTGTAAACTATATTTTCACATAGCTTAAAAACAATTATGTGTCATTACAATATTTAACAGACCACATGTTCAGTGTTTAGTCATTTTTTTTTAACTGTTCTGCCCCTTCTTTCCTCATTGCCAGAGTTCCAATGATACTTTCCCCACTGCCATGCACATTGCTGCTGCGAAGGAGGTCCATGAAGTGCTGCTGCCTGGACTGCAGAAGCTACATGATGCACTTGAGAAGAAGGCCAAGGAGTTTGCCACTATCATTAAAATTGGCCGGACTCATACACAAGACGCTGTGCCTCTTTCGTTAGGCCAGGTAGATTGAGAGAAAACCTGTTCAAAGTGGTATGAATTCTCACTATTATGATAAAACATAGAGAGAGGTACAGTATGAAGATTTTGAGTCTATCCCTTTTAGAAAAAAGATAAATTCTTATAAGGCCCGTTAGGTCAGCTTACTTCTGGGGAGAAAAACATATGTTTTTGGTGGGATTCTTTAACATGTTTGGCCAGTCCATGTGAACAGTTTCTTCTGTTTGATGCTCTTTGGACTGCACCACTGAAATCTGAGGCTCACAATGTGGGATGTAGTAGGAAAGACTCTTCAGCCTGGATTGGTCTATCCACGTACTGTGTCACTGATCTGTCCATAAAGTTAAAGTCAATATTATTTTGTCATTAGCTCACTAGGTGGGGAGTTGGTTAGTTCTGTTGGCTGCATGGCTATTTTGTGATGCAAAATGATGCCAGCAGCACAGGTTCAGCTCTCACTCTTGCCTGAGTTCATCATAAAGGTCATGTCTTCTCAACCTCTCCCCTTGCTTCAGGTGTAGATAACCTCGTGTGTCTCTTTAATGACGGAGCAGCTCTCTGCAACTGTGACTGTAGTGTTGGTTTTCAGTTTTTTTTAGATTAGATTACTTACAGAGTGGAAATAGGCCCTTCGGCCCAACCAGTCCACACAGACCCTCCGAAGAGCAACCCACCCAGACCCATTCCCCTACGTTTACCCCTTCACCCAACACTATGGGCAATTTAGCGTGGCCAGTTCACCTAACCTGCACATGTTTGTTGAAACGACTGACTAGCTGCGAGGACTGACATGGTACGAGACACCTTGTTGGAGGCGCAACAAAGTTATTTCATGTGTATTTTTATTTAGCCGGGATCCATTGTAAAGAAAGTCGAACCAGGTGTAAAATGGCTTGCTAATCTGCTGTTGCCCACTTTGTGGTTCCACTGAAGTTCAATTTCACTCCATTTCCTTCCACTAGAGTTTGAAATCTGGCATGAATTTATCAGGCAACTTCTATTTACGGTGTGCCTTTTCAGCTGAGTAAAATGGACCAAGATGCTTCACAAGAGCATTATAAAACACTTGGACGCAGAATCACATATTAGCAACCAAACATTTGGTCAAAGATTGATTTAAGGAGCAAGAGGAGGCAGGGAGTGAATTAGAATTTTGGGAACTGAGCACAAGAGCATCATCTTTGCAACGATTAACGTCCCAGATGCTCAAGAGTCCAGAATTGGACTTGGAGAGTTGCAGAGCTAGAAGAGGTTATACATACAGGGATGATTGAAGTAATGGATTTTAAAACAAAGAACCAAAGCTATATAGATTAGCAAGCACAGGTGCCAGTTAGGATATGGGCAGCAGAGGTTTGAATGACCTCAGTTTTATTGACAGGAGAAGATGAATTATGGCTAAGGGTGCGTTGGAATAAGTATGTCAAGAGGTAACAAAGACATGGATGAAGGCTTTGGCAACAGATAACCTGAGGCAGAGGAAGAGGTGGGTGATATTACAGAGAAAAAATAATGCAGTTTTGGTTATGGTGCATTTCAGAGTTATACATGATGCAAAGGCTGTAAACAATGTGCTTCAGCCTCAGATCATTACCAATGAAGTCTGCAGTTAGTGACTAGTGAGCAGTTGGCGGGAACCAAAGGCAGTGGTTTTGATCTCCCCAGTACAGAACAACTTTGGTTATCTGAACGTCAGTTATCCAAATTTTGGATTATCCAAACAAGATATTAAAGTCCCGTAAAAACATGATCAGTTATCCAAACAAAATACTCCCTGCCAGCTTCGTTCGGATAATTGAGATCCTGTATTTGTTTGGAGACAATTTCATCTAAACCATGATTGGATGTTGAACAAGCAGTAAGATTGTTTTACTCGCAGAGGTTAAGAAAGATGATGGTGAGGCATCATTGGGTATTGTCAGAGTTCCTATGATGTCAGATGGACAAGTTTTTGTCCAATGTATACAGGAGTCTTTTCTGACACAGTATGTCAAAGGGCCGACAAGAGGGGAGGCCACAGTGGATCTGGTGCTTGGTAATGAACCAGACCAGGTGTTTGATTTAGTTATAGGAGAGCACTTTGGATAGAGTGACCATAATTCAGTTACGTTTAGTTTAGCGATGGAAAGTGATAGGTACATGCCACAGGTCAAGAGTTATCGATGGGGCAAGGGCAATTATAATGCGATTAGGCAAGAATTAGGATGCATAGAATGGGGTAGCAAAATACAGGGGTTGCAGACAATGAAAATGTGGAGCTGGTTTAAGGAACAGATATTGCGTGTCCTTGATAGGTATGTCCCTGTCAGGCAGGGAGGAAATGATAAGGTAAGGGAACCGTGGTTTACTACAGAAATTGAATCTCTTGTTAAGCAGAAGAAGGAGGCTCATGTGTTGATGAGGCAAGATGGTTCAGCTGAGGTGACGGAGAGTTACAGATCAGCGAGGAAGGATTTAAAGAAATAGTTAAGAAGAGCAAAGAGAGGACTCGAGCAGTCTTCAACAAATAGAATAAAGGAGAACCCGAACGCTTTCTATAGGTATGTGAGGAATAAAAGGATGGTTAGGGTAGGAATAGGGCCAATCAAAAACAGGAGTGGGAAGTTGAGTGTGGACCCGTTGGAGATCGGAGAGGTGCTAAACGAACATTTCTTATTGGTTTTCACTCAGGAAAAAGAGAATATTGTAGAGGAGAAGAATGAGGTACGAGATATTAGACTAGAAAGGAATGAGGTTAGTTACAAATAGGTGTTTTCAATTCTAGGAGGAGTGAAAGTAGACAAGTCCCCTGGGCCGGATGGGATTTATCCGAGGATTCTCTGGGAAGCTAGGGAGGAGATAGCAGAGCCTTTGGCTTTGATATTTGAGTCATCATTGTCTACAGGTTTAGTACCAGAGGACTGGGGGATTGCAAATGGTGTGTCCTTGTTCATGAAGGGCAGTAGAGATGACCCAGGTAATTATAGACCATTGAGCCTTACTTCTGTTGTAGGAAAGGTTTTGGAAAGGATTGTAAGAGATAAGATTTATAATCATCTAGCAAGCAACAATTTGATTTCAGATGGTCAACATGGTTTCGTTAAGGGCAGGTCATGTCACACAAACTTCATTGAGTTTTTTGAGAAGGTGACCCAAGCACGTAGATGAGGGTAGGGCAGTTGACATGGTATACATGGACTTCAGTAAAGCCTTTGATAAGTTTCCACATGGTAGGCTGTTGGAGAAAATGCAGAGGCATGGGATTGAGAGTGATTTAGCAGTTTGGATTAGAAACTGGCTTTCTGAAAGAAGGCAGCAAATGGTGGTTGATGGAGAATATTCAACCTGGAATCCAGTTACTAGTGGTGTGCCGCAAGGATCTGTTTTGGGACCACTGCTGTTTGTCATTTTTATAAATGACTTAGACGCAGGCACAGGTGGATGGATTAGTAAATTTGCAGATGACACTGAAGTCAATGGAGTAGTGGACAGTTTGGAAGAATGTTACAGGTTGCAGGGGGACTTGGACAAACTGCAGAATTGGACTGAGAGGTGGCAAATGGAGTTCAATGCAGCCAAATACTTGGTGATGCACTTTGGGAAGAATAACAGGAATGCAGAGTACTGGGTCAATGGAAAGATTCTTGGTAGTGTTGATGTGCAGAGGGATCTTGGAGCCCATGTACGTAGATCCCTGAAAGTTGCCACCCAGGTTGATAGTGCTGTTAAGAAGGCATATGGTGTGTTAGGATTCATTGGTAGAGGAATTGAGTTCCGGAGCCGCATGTCATGCTGCAGCTATACAAAACGCTAGTGCAGCCACATTAGGAATATTGTGTACGGTTCTGGTCGCCATATTTCGGGAAGGATTTGGAAACATTGGAAAAGGTGCAGAGGAGATTTACCAGGATGTTACCTGGTCTGGAGGGAAGATTTTATGAGGAAAGGCTGAGAGATTTGGATCTGTTCTCATTGGAAAGAAGAAGGCTAAGTGGGGATTTGATAGAGACATACAAGATGATCAGACAATTAGATAGGGTAGACAGTGAAAGTTCTTTCCTGTGATGATGACGTCAGCTTGTACGAGGGGGCATAACTACAAGTTGAGGGGTGATAGATTTAAGACAGATGTTAGAGGCAGGTTGTTTACACAGAGAATGGTAAGGGCGTGGAATGCCCTACCTGCTAACGTAGTTAACTCAGCCACCTTAGGGAGGTTTAAACAATCCTTGGATAAGCACATGGATGGTGATGGGATAGTGTAGGGGGACGAGCTGAGAATAGTTCACAGGTTGGTGCAACATGGAGGTCCGAAGGGCCTATTCTGCGCTGTATTGTTCTATGTTCTATGAAAACTATTCCTGTGTATTTCACATGGTGCTGCCGAAGGGCAATCTGTAGATGAGAAATGGGAAGAATAAAGGACTGATCTTGGGGGTCTACCAGAAATAACTGTGAGAGCAAACAAATACATTATTTCATGTGGTTAGATCAATTAGAATGTAATCAAGCTTAAGTGCGCTCCCACCCAATTGGATGACAGTAGAGACTTTGAGGAAGAGCAAGTTGTGGTCCTCCTGTCAAATGCTGCAGATGGATTAAAATGAATGAGGGGCATTTCCTATCAATGTCTCAGCTCTGTAGGGTGTCCTTTGTGACTTTGATAAAGGCAATTTCTATCTGGCAGGGGCAGAAGTCTGAATGGCAAGGGATTCAATTGTTGAGTCCATGAGGTTTGTTCGTACATTTGTACGGTGTGGCTATTTCTTGTAGATGCTCATTATTGTTTGGACTTGCCTTGTCCCACTGACATTATTATTCTGATGCATCAATCTGGCACCCATCTCCTTATGTTGCTAGTGTTCCCATGGTGTTGAAGTTTGCTGTTTTCAATGGTGTTACTCATTGCTTATTGATGAATTGCTAAAAATAATCAACAAAGAAGGAAAGCACACAACGGATGAAAACACACTTTGCTTTTCACCTTGTCAACAAATCAAAGGTTAAAGTACGCAAATGTTGTGCAAATATGAGTATTGAGATCATATACCCAACAATAGTGCTTATTATTCATTTTCTATTTGCTAATCAAAAATGCAGTTATCCATACCATAATTCCCATTTAGCTGTGTGTAACTAGTGGCTAATTGATTGAAGAACACAATTAAAGTGAAAGTGGGGCTTAATTTCCATTCTGTAGCTATTAAACTGAAATTATTTGGTGCATCTGTCTACAGAGTTGGAGAGAAACTATTTGTTTTTTTCAATCATGCAAGGGATAATAGTGCTGATGAATATTTACCCATTTAAGCACCCAGTTTCATTACCAAATAATCTCTCGTTAAATTTTATAAATGTCTTGTCTGAAGCTGTTTCTGCTGTGTTGTAGCATTGTGCATTAATGTAAAATTCAGCACAGTTTAATTGTTGTAGACGTCTCTCTTCCCACTCCACCCTTCTGCCTCCAGAAACGTTTTTTATTTACTCATGTGGGCATCTCTGACAATGCCAGCATTTATTGCTCATTCCTAATTACCCAGCAGGCAGTTAAGAATCAACCAAATTGCAGTGGGTTTAGAGTCACAGTTAGGCCAGACAAGGTAAAGATGACAGGTTCCATCCTGAAAGGACATTAGTGACAATTGGCAATGGTTTCATGGTCATTATTAGACCCTTAATCCCAGTCTTGACTGAATTCAAATTCCACCATCTACCATGACAGGATTTGAACCCAGGTCCCCAGAACTAGCAGTACTTACTGCTTCTTGGAGTCAAAATACTAATTTGTGGAAAATTGTGGCCAATTTTGGGTTGAGTCTCATGCCAAGAAATGGACTGAGATCACTCAAGTGAAAGAAAGCCATCATTCTCACCAATCTCTGTGGACTTGAAACACCACTGTCAAGGTTAGTTTGCTAAACTAGTCTTTAGAAAAAAAAAGTGCTCTCAAAGTACTGTGACAATGGTGTCCTCCTGTGAAATAGTTTTTCAAATTGACTGAATTTTTGCTTTAAAATATTGATTGAAATTCACTGTCTATTCTGTTTCTTCATATTTAGGAGTTTAGTGGCTATGTACAGCAGATAAAATATAGTATGGAACGGATTAAGGCTGCACTGCCAAGAATATATGAGTTAGCCGCTGGTGGGACTGCAGTGGGAACAGGATTGAACACAAGAATAGGGTTCGCGGAGAAGGTGGCTGCCAAAGTCTCAGAGCTCACAGGTCAGATACATCATTATACACAGTAACCTATGCTGTAACCTTTACTGATGATGCAATTCCATCTTACTGTTTTCTGTCATGCTCAGCAAAAATCTATTTGAAGCAAAAAGAAGGACTCTATAAGAATGATGAGCCACCTGTGGTTATCAAAGACTGTTAAGGAGAGTATTCAACCAAAAAGTAAACTATACAAATAGCAGAAACCAGTGTTCGGTCAGAAAGTTGGAAATTTTTTAGATACCAGGAGTGGACAACCAAAAAAGAAATTAATGAGAGAGAAAATTGATTATAAAGTAAGTTGACAAGAAATATGAAAACAAAGAATAAAAACTTCTATGGTTATATGAAAAGAAAGAGAATAGCTAATTGTAGGAGCCTTGACACCTTATTATCTTTTTGGAGTGTTTACAATGGGGAGGAAAGCTCTTGTAACAGTCTGTATCACCTGGAAAAGTCATGATTTGGAGGTGCTGGTGTTGGACTGGGATGTACAAAGTTAAAAATCACACAACACCAGGTTATAGTCCAACAGGTTTATTTGGAAGCACTAGCATTTGGTCCGCTGCTGTTGAAGGAGCAGTGCTCCGAAAGCTAGTGCTTCCAAATAAACCTGTTGGACTATAACCTGGTGTTGTGTGATTTTTAACTTTGTTCACCAGGAAAAAGTATTGAAACTAAAGGTAGGAATGTTGTCAGGACCTGATGCCTTGCAACCAAGGGTTCCAGCAGATTGGAAAACTGTAAATGTGATGCCCCTGTTCAAAAAAGGGAAGGAGACTGGAGACTATGGGTCAGGTAGCAGAATACCTGTTGCAATAATTCTAGAGTCCTATGTTAAGGAAGAAATAGCAGAGTACTTAGAAAGGTTTAACACAATCCATTAGAGTCAACATGGTTACCATTTCACAAAACCATGTTTGGCAAATTTGCTAGAGTTACTTGAGAATATAACAAGCAACATGATAAAGGGGAACCAGTGTTTCTAGTGTATTTGTATTCTCAGAAGGCATTCAACAAGCTGCTTCGTAAAAGGCTATTGCACAAGAAAGGAGCTTGTAGTATTGGGAGTAATGTATTAGCCCGGACTAACATAACAAATGACAAAGGACTGGGATTAATTAGTCTTTTTCAGTTTGGAAAGACTTAACTGGTGGATTGCCTCAAGAATTATGCCTACGGCCTCAATTATGTACTATCAATGTTAATGACTTGGAAGAGGGGCAGATTACAATGTGACCAAAATTGATAACAGTACAAAAATAGTGGGAAGGCATGTTGTGATGAGGACATAAAGAATCTGTAAGGGGACAGAGAGAGGTTGAGTGAATGGACAAAAACTTGGCAGATTAAAGTTTCACATTGGAAAATGTGAGGTCATGCACTTTACTAGGAAGAATCATATTGCAGCCTATTATTAAATTGAAAAGAGCCTCCAAAAAAAAACTGCACCACAGCAGATTTTAGATATTTTGTGCTTGTTACGCAAAAAGTTAGCATGCAGATGCAGCAAATAATTAAGAAGGCAAATAGGCCTTTGACCTTTATGGCTGGGGATCTGAGTTTTAAACAAGGAGTGTTGGTGAGGTCACACTTGGAGGACTGATATACCTTAATCAATATGCATTGATCATGTAGAATGGAGCCTTCATACAAGAGGTACACTAAATCAATCACCACACAAAAGAGGAAAAAAAAGAGATTAATGCCTCTGAAAGCCCCAAGCATCCTATATTTGGTTCCTGTATTTAATCAAGGATTTACTGGCACAGTAGGTTGTTCAAAAAGGATTACTAGACTGATTCCCTGGATGAACACATGACTTATCAAGAATGGCTAAAAAGGTTTGGTCTTTATTCATGAAGGTTTAGAAGAGTGAGGGTGATCTTATCAAAACATACAAGCTTTTGAGGGGGCTGGTCATGGTAGATGCTGAGAAGATATTCCCATGAGTGAGGTGATCTCTAGCTGGGAGCTTACAGAATAAGGAGACCCTCATTTTAAAACTGAGATGCTAAAGAATTTCTTCTTTCAGAGGCTAGTGAATGCCTAGAATTCTTTTCCCCAGAATTGTGGAGGTTAGATCATTGAAAGTATTTAAAGAAGAGGTAGATTTTTGAATATGAGGAACCTGAAAGCTTTGGGCTACCAGAACAGGGGAGTCCAGGCCTAGGGCAGATTAATCATGATCTTGATGAATGGTAGAACAGGCCTCTCCTATTTCTATTATTCTTTTATTTGTAGACACATTGTGTGAGGCAAACAAATCTAACATTCACTATTGAAATAGCTGAAAAGAAACCACACAAATGAAAGTCTGAATTAAAAACACAAAAAAATGCATGGGGCTTTCAGAGGCATTAATCTCTTTTATTTTCCTCTTTTGGGTGGTGATTGATTTAGTGTACCTCGTGTATGAGGGCTCCATTCTACATTATCAATGCATATTGAATAATATATATCAACAATGTGGTTACCTGTGTTAGATACATCCTGCCACAGCATTTTTGTCTCATTTATTTTGAGGTAGTAATGATTAACAAAATTAGAAAAGTAGACTGAATTCTGACAAGTTAAACACTGAGATTGTTATTAGACATTTCCTTCTTGGGATAATCTAAGTATTTAATCGTTTTTTTTGTCTTTGCTATTTTTCTGTTCCTTTTCTCCAGCTGTCCTGTGTTTAAAAATAACATCCCTGCACCTCTGGTTCACAGTAAAACAAAACCAATCTTGCTTTGATTAGTAAGAGGTAAATCTGTGTTCAGTGGGATCAAGCTGTCAAATGATGGCAGGACCATCATTATCTTTTGTACGGTGAAATATTTGGGTTTTCTGAAGTTATGCTGGCAATAGGTGGTATTCAGTACACATCAGAATGTATGCTTATAGCCCAAGTGGCAGGTGGTAAACTAAGCTAGTGCAAACCAGTGACAGAAAATAAATTTGCCTTTGTTTTATTTCAGGTTTACCATTTGTGACTGCGCCTAATAAGTTTGAAGCTCTTGCTGCACATGACGCCTTGGTTGAGCTGAGTGGCGCCATGAACGTTGTTGCCTGCAGTTTGATGAAGGTGGCTAATGACATTCGTTTTCTGGGATCTGGACCTCGCTCTGGCTTGGGTGAACTTACCTTGCCTGAAAATGAGCCAGGAAGCAGCATCATGCCAGGTACTCCTACAATCTACAGAAAGCAAAATGACTGTTTGTCTGAAGTGGCTATTGTGGTTATGTTGATGCCATGTTGTGTGGAATGCATGCATGACACTGAATCTGTAACTGGTTTAAACTTTATGTAACACGTTTTTCAGTAACTCATTGGGGCATGGAAGCAGCTGTCTGCCTATAAGACCAAACAAGCACCTACAGAAATCTTAGTTGAATCGAAGAATGTTTGTACTTCAAAACCTGTCAGAAGAATACTTTGACCACCTGAGGCACTGTTCACTGCAAAAACCCTGACATTCTAGCAATATGACTGAAAATGTGTGCTCCAAAACTTGACACATCCCAAGCCTAGCTGTTCCAGTACAGCTATAACATTGTTCCATATTGCTGTGTAAATACCATTGTCTGGATATGGGTTGTACACAGAGAATAGAGCAGACTCAACCCAGTCAATTGTTAACGCATCAGCACACTCTTGATCATTAAGAATGCTACCAAACAGCACTTGAATAGCATTAGCTTACTGATGCTCATTGAATTCTGACCTTGTTACAGCATTGGTACTGACATGAACAAAAATGATGAACTCCAGAGAGGAGCATGATTGCCCTTGATGTCAAGATCGCATTTGTATAGGTGTGGCATCACTGAACTCAAACAAAACTAGAATCAATGAGAATTGGTGAAAACTCTCCATCGATTAGAATCCTGCCAAGTACAAAGTAAGATTGTTGCGGTTGTTAGAGGTCAGTCATCTCAGCTTTGGACATTTTCAGCTGTTTCATCAACGACCTTCCCTCCATCATAAGGTCAGGAGTGGAAATGTTCACTGATTACTGCACAATGTTCAGCACCATTCAGACCTCCTCAGATACTGAAGCAGTCTGTGTTCAAAATGTAGCAAGACTTGGACAGTATCCAGACTTGGGCTGACATTTGACAAGATACATTGACACTACCCAAGTGCCAAGCAATGACCATGTCCACCAAGAGGGAATCAGACCATTGCCCCTTGACAATCTTTGTATTGCCATTGTTGAATCTCCCGGTATCAACATCCTGAGTTTTACCTTGGACTAGAAATTGAACTGAAGTAACCTATAAATATAGTGGCTATTTGAGCAGGTAAGAGGTTGAATCCTGCAGTGAGTAACAGTGTCCACCATCTACAGTGCACAGTGAGGTGTGCAATGGAGTTTTCCCATTGGTTCAATGAATGCAGCTCCAAGAAGCTTGATACCATCTATCCAGTGCCTGCTTGATTTGGCACTGTTTACACAGTCACTCTCTCCACCATTATAGTACAGTGACAACAGTCTGTGCCACTGACAAGATGCATTGCAGCAATAAGGTTCCTGATACAGAACCTTCCAAACCCACTACCACTATTATCTAGAAGGACAAGAACACCTACAAACTTTCCTCCAAGCTACTCTGTAATCTGACTTGGAAATGTATTGCAATTCCTGCAATGTGGCTGAGTGAAAATCCTGGAACTGGAGCACTCTTCCTAACAGTATTGTAAGCTTACCTACACCAAATACAGTGCAGTAGTTCAAGAACGCAGCTCCCCACCATTTTGGGGACAGCTAGATTGTGTCCAGCTAATGAAGCACACATCTCGTAAATGAATAAAAAATACACAATCATACAGCACGGAAACAGACCCTTTGGTCCAATTCATCTGCACTGACCAGACATTCCTATCTGACCCAGTCCCATTTGCCAGCGTTTAGCCCAAATTCCCCTGAACCATTCCCATGCATATGCCCATCCAGATGTCTTTTAAATGTTACATTCATAATGTGTGATTTGTACCCTCCACACTTCCTCTGGCAGCTCCTTCCGTACACTCATCACCCACTGTGTGAACAAGTTATACCTCCGGTCCTTTTTAAATCTTGCCTCTCTCACCTTAAACCTATGCCCTATAGTTTTGGACTCCCCTACCCTCGGAAAAAGACCTTGGCAATTCACCCTATTCCATGTCCTTCATGATTTTATGTACCTCTTTAAGGTCTCCCTCTGCCTCCAATGCTCCAGGGGAGAGAAACCACTGCCTATTCAGTCTCCATAGAACAGAAACCCTCTAGTCCTAGTAACATCCATGTAGATCTTTTCTGCACCCTCTTAAATTTAACAACATCTTTCCTATAGAAGGGCGACCAGAGTTATATGCCGTATTCTAAAAGTGGCCTTACCAATGTCCTTTACACATGCAACATGATGTTTCACCACCCTGTCTACTTCTGACTCCACGTTCAATGAACTGTACACCTGCACCCCGAGTTTTCTTTGTTCGGTAACAGGCCATAGTGTCCTACTATTAACTGTATAAGTCCTGCCCTGGGTTGCCTTACTGAAATGCAACATCTCATATTTATCTAAATTAAACTCTATCTGCCACTCCTCATCCCGTTGGCCCATTTGATTAAGGTCCTGTTGTACACTGAGATGGTAATCTTCACTGTCCACTACACTACATTTTTGTGTCACCTGCAAACTTATTAACCATACCTCCTATATTCATATCTGAATTATTTACATTTTAAAGCTCAGGGAATTGGATTACTGACAGCAAAGTGCTCCCCCATTGATATCTCATCACTTGACTATCTGTTGGGAAATAAGTGAGGGCAAATATTGCTCCTTCGGTAGCAGGTACATCCACATACTTGAATAAGAAAGTTTTCTTGTATATGCTTAACAGATTTCTCGCCATCCAAGCCCTCAATGTTATGACAGTCCTAGTTTATGGAAAGTTAAAATCCGCTGCCATTACAACCCTATTATTCTTACAGATATATGAGATCTCCTTACATATTTGCTTCTCAATTTCCCACTGACTATTGGGACTATAGTCCCAACAAGATTATCATCTCTATCTTGATTATCAGTTCCACCCATATATTTTCACCAGATTATCTCCTAGGAACAACCTCCCTAAGTACAGCCATAAAGTTATCCGTAACCAAAAGCATTATTCTCGCCACCAACTCACCCGCCGCTGCCTCCTTTTCTATCTTTGGTTTAGAATACCCCAAAACATTAAGCTGCCAGTCCTGTCCATCCCTAAGCTCTGTCTCTGTAATAGCTATGATATCCCAGTCCCATGTTCCCAACCATGCTGTAAGTTCATCTGTCTTCCCTGTCAGGCCTCTTGCATTGAAGTAAATGCAGTTTAATTTATCAGTCTTACCTCATTCTCTGCCAAGCTCTTGTATGCCTTAGCTATTTGACTTGCTCCCCTCACCAACCTTTATTTCTCACTGTTGTTTTGTTCCCGTTCCCCGCACTGGTTTAAAGCCTCCTGAGTAGCACTAGCAAATTTCCCCGCAAAGATGTTGATCCCGTTCCAATTCAGTCATTAAGTATATCTCAGAGAAGGGTGATGACGTTTAATATTGGCTTTAAAAGTTGATTATCATGGTATATAATTTATTTATGCAAATAGTTGCACTGATCCACTCAACTCAAATGTTGACGAAACCTTGATCATGCATTCATCAGGACAAATGCAGTTACTTATATTGAGGAGGATATGGGCTGCTGATTGGTTGGCAGCTTGACTCTGAGTGACTGTGTGCCATTGTCAAAGTAACAAGGAACAGTAGGCTCTTCATGCTAATAATTGAACAACCAATTTAAGATAACCTGTCAAAATTGTAACGTGGCTCAATTACATTTACTAGGAGCTACCAAATTGCAGGGACCTATTCTCCACAAATGGAAAAAAATATATTGTGCTGTTTTTGTATTACCCCAAAGTGTTGGGAAGTCTTTGGTTCCTTGTTGTATTCTCTATGCCAAAGATTCAACCAGTCAGAGCTGATTTGCCAACCCGTTTCTTCTGCAGTATAAATTATTGTGATCATTTTTAATTAGACATTTTGGTTGGCCTGAGAAGGATATGTCAAAAGATTTTGGAAGTAAGTCTTTTGATTCAGAAAGATTTAATTTCTGTACAATCTGTACAATACAATTTAATTGTATTAATATTTTACTAAAGTAATAGATGAATATCTTGTAGCTCTCTTCTGCTAAATTAAGCAACTTCATTTTCAAACAATAGTTTTAATGGCTGGCTGTTAAGTTTTCCATTATGAATTTTATTGCTTTTTAATTGGATTTAAAGTTGATTTCCTCTTCTTTGCAATACCTTGTCCAGCAAATTAGTTAGAATTGCACAGTGCACTGTTTTGTCTTTTTATCAATTCCAGTTTTGTTTTCTGTTTGCACTAATGGCCTATTTATCATATAACATGCCTCAACCAACAGCTCAGATGGGGTAGCCTAAACTTGGTTCTTCTGTAATTGCTGTTATGTTCTTTTAATAGATTCTGAAACAGCAGTGCTCAACCACTGTGCGTCACTTTCCTTTTTTACTTAACTGGTGCTGCAGTTGTTAATCGAGGTGTGCTGAAGGCCACAGAGTTGCAGTTCCCATAGCAGTAACATGAAGGTTGTTTGATTCTGTCAGCTTAGACGGAAATGAAGCCTTGAAAGCAAAACCAATAAAAAACATCTCTGTCTGGCACCATTGGGTTTTTTAAAGACTATCACTACTATGTGTGAGAAGACTCCACTGTTATCAGCATTTGGTCAGTGCAAAAATGTAAATTGTGGGATATGAGAACAACGTGAAGTCACCTGTACTTTAAAAAAAAATATTTGATAAAGTGTTGACACCATTGTGTCAGTTGGTGAGGTAGGACTTCTGGCAAACCTACAGTGTGCAGTCTATTTTAAGACACAGTCTCTGCACCCTTAAAGAAAATGGACTATATTTAAACAGAGTCTGTTCAAATTAAAGCAAACAACTCTGTGACTGAAACTCATCTGATTAAAGGAAGATTATCCTTCAAGCAAACAGCATTGAGTGTTAGGTAGTGACATTATTCATTTTTTGTAAAATCAGTCTACGTTAGTGCTGATGTCACAATATGCCTACATTTTTATTTCCTTTTTCACCAAGAAGGGAGACATGTTGCAGAAGCTTTTTGTCTTCCAGTCACCACAACAGATGCAAAAATGCCTGTTTCCTTTTTTCCATCACTTGCCTAAGTCAGTGCTCTTCAGAAGATTTATATTTGGGAAACTACATGTGAGCCTGATTGGCCTTTGTGTTAGCACACCAAGAAACTGCATCGAGGCAGAACGTGCTTGACAAATACTCAGAAAGTCAAGTAGCATCCGTAAGAGAGAGAATGTTTCAAGAATGTGACCTTTCATCAGAACTGTGAAAAGTTACTAATGATGTCTGCAATAGCCTGCTGTTGTACTAAATTGGAAAAAGACTTAAAACCTTGCCTCCAATTTCCAACCTTTCCTCCATTTCTCATGGTCCGCATTCAACTCTTCTCTTTCCGTCCTTGACTTCTCTGTCTTCATTCCCGGTGATAGGCCATCAATTAATTCATTATTTTCCCACAGCTAATTTGACTACGCTTCTGTGCACTCAACTGCCATAAGGATTCCATTCTATTCCCTCAGTTTCTCAGTCTCTATTGCATCAGTTCTTGTGATGCAACCTTCCATGACAGTATTCTGTTCAGGTGAGAATCCTCCCTAATTGTAGTTGAGAGGGCTGTTGACGAATCCAATCTACTTTCTGCACCTCTGCTCTTAACCCTTGCCCTCCCAGAACCGCAAGAAGGTTCCCCCTTGTCTTTACCTTCCACCCTAACACCCACCATCACCTGATGTCAGGTGGAATGAAAATACTAGAGTCCGTCTAAAAAATAAAACAGCTGAGTGCTTGGCAAATAGTGAAAGAATTGGACAGAGTCGGTGTGGATTTACAAAAAGGAAATTGTGGTTCACAAACCTACTTGAATTTTTCAAGGATGTAATTAGTAGAGTTGATAAGGGAGAGCCAATAGAGCAATTTACTTGGACTTTTAGGAAGTTTTCAGTGAGTGCCATGTGAGATATTTGCCTGTAAAATTAAAGTGCTTGAGCTTGGAGTACTGATCTAGATAGAGAACAGGAAGCAAAGAATAGAAATAAACTGATCTTTTACCATGTGACAGCCAGTGATTAGTTGAATAGCGCTTGCCCCCAATTATTCACAATATATGTTAATGGTTTAGATGAGGGAACTAAATGTACTATCTCGCAAGTTTGCAGATGACACAAAGCTGTCTGGGATGTTCAACTGTTAGGAGAATGCAGAAGCTCTTCAGTGTAATTTGGACAGGGAGGGAGCAGATGCATGCCAGATGAAGTCAAATGTAGATAAATACGAGGTTGTCCATTTTGATATCAAAAACCAGAAGGCAGATTCTTCACTGAATAATGATCAGTTGGGAAAGGGTGAGGTGCAACCGGACTTGTGCATCTTTGCACATAAGTCACTGAAAGTTAAGCATGTGGCTGGAGTAAGTAGTGAAGAAGGCAAATGTATATCTGCCTTCATTATGTGAGGGGTCAAGTATAGGAGAGGTGTGTGTTTTAGCAGTTCTACAGGGCTTTGATGAGACCACACCTGGAGTTCTGAGGAAGGGTCACTGGACCCAAAATGTTAACTCTGATTTCTCTGCACAGATGCTGCCAGACCTGCTGAGCTTTTCCAGCAACTTATGCTTTTGTTCCCGGAATATTGTTTACAGGTTTGATCTCCTTATCTGAGGAAGGATGCCCTCTGTCTATGGAGGGAATACAACAAAAGTTGACCAAAAGAGAAAATGCTGGAAAATCTCAGCAGGTCTGGCAGCATCTGTAAGGAGAGAAAAGAGCTGACGTTTTGAGTCAAACTGACCCTTTGTCAAAGCTGGCCAGACTGATTCTTGGGACAGCAGGACTGATGTATGAAAAGAGAATGGATCAGTTATTCACTGGAGTTTGGAAAAGTCGGGTGGGAAGTGGTCAAGTCTCATAGAAATGCACACAATTTGAACAGGATTAGATACATTGTGACGGAAAGAAAACCCTGATTATTGGGGAGCCGAGAACCAAGTGTCGCAGTTTAAGGATACAGGGAGACCATTTTGGACTGAGGTGAAGTGAAATTTCTTCACCCACAGTGTGGTGAGTCTGTGGATTTCTCTGCCACAGTAAGCAGTTGAGGCCAAAAATCAAATGTTTTCAAGAAGGAGTTGGATTTAGGTTTTAGTGCTAACGGGATCAAAGGGTGTTGGGGGGGGTAAGCAGGAACAGAATATTAAATGAATGATCAGTAATGATCATATTTAATGGCAGACTAGGCTCAAAGGGCCAACTGGCCAACTCCTCCTCCTTATTTCTGTGTTTCTTTGTTTCCATATTCCATATTATTTTCCACTACCTCCAGTGTAATGAGTCATCCAAATACATCTCCCCCTATTCTTCCCTTTCAGTATTCTGTAGGCACCATTCTCTCCATTGTATCTTGGTCCAAGTCACCTCCAACATCCCATAACCTTCCCATAAATTTGTTTAATGCAAGTGCTGAAGATATACTAGCAGCACTTTTATCTTCTCACTCCTTACCATCTAAGGCGTCCAATCTTCCTTCCATGAAAAGCAGAGATTTGTGAGTATTCCTTTCAATCTGGTCTATTGTATTCACTTCTGACAATATGCCCCCTTCTACACTGTGGAGAGCAAACACAGATTGGTTGAATACTTTGTGAAACACCTGCTTTCACATGCCAAACCTCATGCCAAGATTCTGGCAGGCGTCATTTTAATTAACCACCTTGCTGTTGCACTGACAATTCTGCTGTCTGCTTACTCCAATGTTTCAGTGAAGGTTAACATAAGCTTGATGAACATCATCTCATCTTTCAGTTAAATAATTGACCATCTTCTGGAATCAAAATTGAGTTCAGCAAGTTCAATTGATTACCCCGGCCCCATTTTTGTTTCATTTTGTTTGAGTTTAATTTTTTTTTTCTTTCTGACAGTATCACATCTGTTCTAGGCACATCTTGCTTTGTTTCTTTTCTTGCATCATTACCATTGACCCTGGAAGGCGAATTCTTCAAGTGTTCATTCTCTTCTGTCTTTCACCATAGTGCAAACATTCCTTTTGTCCTTGTCCCACTCTCACCCCTTGTTCAAAAAACATTTTCTAATGTAAGGTCACCCACCTGAAACATTATCTCTCGTCCCTCTCCACAGATCCTTCCTGAAATGCTGAGTACTTCCAGGTTTATTTCAAGTTGAATATCTGCAGGATTCAGCTTAAGAAAATAACTGCACCACTAGGTTTTTGGGAACCACAGCTGACTGTAAGAATGTTAAGTCTAGACATGACAATTGCTAATCAGAAAGCAGTTTCACTTCAAGTTGCTAACAAGATCATCTTGTACGATCATGCATTTGCAGTAAGGACGTAATAAAAATTCCTATTTCTGGTAATGTGTGATTGTAGCTTGTATGGCAAATGTTAATTGCATTTTTGTGTTTTGACAGGTAAGGTAAACCCCACCCAGTGTGAAGCTATTACCATGGTCGCAGCACAGGTCATGGGAAATCATGTTGCTGTTACTGTTGGCGGAAGTAATGGCCACTTCGAGCTGAATGTTTTCAAACCCATGATAGTAAGTGCTGGGAGATCTGATAATATTCAAAAGAATTGGCTACTGTTAAATATGTAGGTCCATATGCATTTCTACCTATACAATGATTTAATATTATTGTTGAGTGGCTGAATAATTGATTTTCTTCGAACTCCAACTGTTATTGATATACAGTCCTTTTTTGCCGAGGCATATTTTAAAATAACATATTAATGCTCAAACTTCATTTCCTGTTAGATTGTGTTTTGGGTCTTGAACTGATTTCTAGAATGATAGTGCATTCTGCATTGCTAATGCTGAAATGGGGAAGAGCAAGAGGAATCATTAACTTTTGATTAGCGGTAGGGGAAGGAGGACACTACAATTCCAATTCAGGACTTCAAATTGTCACTGTGTGTCACCAGGGCTTCGATATCAAAGCCAAACAGATTCAAACAACTAATCTTAAAAAAGTTGGTAATGATAATTTATGAGGGACCTTGCCATATCCAAGTTGGTGGTTGTATTTTTCTGTATTAACAGCAATGACTACACTTCAGAAGTCCTTCTTTGGTTGTGAAGGGCTTTGTGATAACTTGAGGTCGCAAAGCTAATTCCCTTTCCTTATTTATGTTGCCTTTCTACTGCTGCCCTCCTAAAGCATGTGCAAGAAAGGAGTTATATTGCAAGTTTTTGAGACTGGTTGTTCAAAGTGCAAAGACGAAAACAATTGGCATGGTCAGCCAAGTTTGCCACTGTCAGAATTTAGTGTTTCTGTGGCTCCTCACAGTTACTTTGTAACAGAACCATTGAATTATTTCGAATTAATATGTCATTATTTCTCTGCTGGTGTTTTATAAGAACTAAGAGCAATTCAGCTCTTTGAGCCTGCTGTACCATTTCGTGCAATCTCAGCTGATCTCATCTTGGCCTCAACTCCACTTTGCTGCCCACTCCCCATATTCCTTCATGACATTACTATTTAAAAATCTGTCTATCTCTCCTTCAAATTTACTCAGTGCCCCAGCATGCGCCCCACACAAGCCTACTCCTACTCTGTTTACTTCATTTCATCCCAGCACATTCTTATTCATTTTTTTCCCTTATCTAACTTGCCATTAAGTGTTCTCAACCATTCCACATGGTTGTGAGTTCCATATTCTCAACACAGTGAACTGTATTTTTGTTTTTTAAGAAGCTTCAAAATACAGGAATCCTGCATTGTCACTGCTGTTCAAAATATAGTCTGTGTAGTAAATAGTACTAGGTCTCAACAGACTTTTTGTTTTGTAGTCAGCCCTCTTTTTGTTTCTGAGCAATGTGATATTTAAGCTCTTGAAAGGTTGAATTTTCTGATGCAGAGGAGGAAAAAGCAACATGCAATTGTACAGCACTTCGCATAGCCATCAGATGTCTCAAAGTACTTTTACAGCCATTGGAATCATTTTGAAGTCTAGTCACTAGAAACATAGCCAATTTGCAGACAGCAAGCTCCCACAAACAGAAACAATGACAACCAGATAATTGTTATTGTGATATGGATTGAGTGACAAATATTGGCAGGACAGGGATAATCCCCAGTTCATCTTCAGATTAGTGCGGTGGGATCTATCCAACCCACCCAAATAGATAAATGGAGTCTCGTTTTAGGGCGGCACAGTGGCTCAGTGGTTAGCACTGCAACCTCACAGCACCAGGGACCCGGGTTCGATTCCAGCCTCGGGCAACTGTCTGCGTGGAGTTTGCGCATTCTCACCGTGTCTGCGTGGGTTTCCTCCGGGTGCTCCAGTTTCCTCCCGCAATCCAAAGATGTGCAGATCTGGTGGATTGGCCATGCTAAATTGCCCGTAGTGTTTGGTGCATTAGTCAGAGGGAAATGGGTCTGGATGGGTTACTCTTCGGAGGGTTGGCATGGACTTGTTGGACCGAAGGGCCTGTTTCCAACACTGTAAGGAATCTACTCTCTGATCTAATCTTGTTTCTCATCCGAAAGATGGCATTTCTGACAGTGCGGCGCTCTGTCAGTACTACATTGGTGTTCCAGGCATAATTTTTCCACTCAGCCTTGGGGTTGGAGCTGGATAGACAATAGACAATAGGTGCAGGAGTAGGCCATTCTGCCCTTCGAGCCTGCACCACCATTCAATATGATCATGGCTGATCATCCTTAATCAGTGTCCTGTTCCTGCCTTATCTCCATAACCCTTCATTCCACTATCCTTGAGAGCTCTATCCAACTCTTTCTTAAATGAATCCAGAGACTGGGCCTCCACTGCCCTCTGGGGCAGAGGATTCCACACACCACCACTCTCTGGGTGAAGAAGTTTCTCCTCATCTCTGTCCTAAATGGTCTACCTCGTATTTTTAAGCTGTGTCCTCTGGTTCAGCACTCACCCATCAGCGGAAGCATGTTTCCTGCCTCCAGAGTGTCCAATCCTTTAATAATCTTATATGTCTCAATCAGATCCCCTTCAGTCTTCTAAACTCAAGGGTATACAAGCCTAGTTGCTCCAGTCTTTCAGCGTAAGGTAGTCCCGCCATTCCAGGAATTGACCTCGTGAACCTACGCTGCACTCTCTCAATAGCCATAATGTCTTTCCTCAAATTTGGAGACCAGAACAGCGCACACAGTACTTCAGGTGTGGTCTCACCAGGGCCCTGTACAAATGCAGAAGCACCTCTTTGCTTCTATACTCAATCCCTCTTGTTATGAAGGCCAGTATGTTATTAGCCGCCTTCACTATCTGCTGTACCTGCATGCTTACCTTCATTGACTGGTGTACAAGAACACCCAGATCTCTTTGTACTGCCCCTTTACCTAAATTGATTCCATTTAGGTAGTAATCTGCCTTCCTGTTCTTGCCGCCAAAGTGGATAACCATACATTTATCCACATTAAACTGCATCTGCCATGCATCTGACACTCACCTAACCTGTCCAGGTCACCCTGTAATCTCCTAACATCCTCCTCACATTTCACCCTGCCACCGAGCTTAGTATCATCAGCAAATTTGCTAATGGTATTATTAATACCATCTTCAATATCATTAATATATATTATAAAAAGCTGCGGTCCCAGCACGGATCCCTGTAGTCCCAGCACGGATCCCACTGGTCACTGCCTGCCATTCCGAAATGGAGCCGTTTATCTCTACTCTTTGTTTCCTGTCAACCAACCAACTTTCAATCCAAGTTAGTACTTTGCCCCCAATACCATGCACCCTAATTTTGCTCACTAAGCTCTTATGTGGGACTTTATCAAAAGCTTTCTGGAAGTCCAGGTACACAACATCTACTGGACCTCCCTCGTCCATCTTCAGAGTTACATCCTTAAAAAATTCCAGAAGATTAGTCGAGCATGATTTCCCCTTCATAAATCCATGCTGACTCTGACCTATCCTGTTACTACTATCCA
>NC_057718.1:25051954-25058340 GCF_004010195.1 Chiloscyllium plagiosum | reverse complement strand
AGTTCTGCCTTCAGCCACTGTTACCTCAGGGAGATTGTTTGTGTCTTCCCCAGTGAACACAGATCTGAAGTACCAATTCAATTCTTCTGCCATTTCTTTGTTCCCCGTAATATATTCCCCTGTTTCTGTCTTCAAGGGCCCAATTTTAGACTTAACCATTTTTTTTGCCTTTCACATACCTAAGAAAGCTTTTACCATTCTCCTTTATATTTTTGGCCAGTTTACCTTCATACCTCATTTTTTTCTCTGCGTATTTCCTTCTTAGTAATCCTCTGTTGTTTTTTAAAAGCTTCCAAGTCCTCCGCTTTCCCACTTATCTTTGCTATGTTATACTTTTTCTCTTTTAACTTTATATGTTTCTTAACTTTCCTCGTCAGCCACGGCCACCCATGCCTCCTCCTAAGATCTTTCTTCCTTTTTGGAATGAACTGATCCTGCATCTTCTGCATTATACACAGAATTATCTGCCATTGTTCCTCCACTGTCATTTCTGCTAAGGTATTGCACCATTGAACTTTGGCCAGCTCCTCCCTCATAGCTCCATAGTTCCCTTTATTCAACAGAAATATTGTCACTTCTGATTGTACCCTCTCCCTCTCAACTTGCAGATTGAAGCTTAATGTATTATGGTCACTACTCCCCAATGGCTCCTTCACTTCGAGGTCCCTAATCAATTCTGGTTCGTTGCACAATACCAGATCCAGAATTGCCTTCTCCCTGGTAGGCTCCAGCACCAGCTGTGCTAAGAATCCATCTCGAAGGCACTCCACAAAGCCTCTTTCTTGAGGTCCAATACTATCCTGATTCTCCCAGTCAACCTGCATGTTGAAATCCCCCATAACAACTGTAGTAACATCTTTGCGACAGGCCAATTTCAGCTACTGATTCTACTTGCATCCGACATCCAGAGTACTGTTTGGGGGCCCGTAGATAACTCCCAAGAAGGTCTTTTTACCCTTAGAATTTCTCAACTCTATCCATACTGACTCGACATCCCCTGATTCTAGGTCCCCCCGCGCAAGGGACTGAATATCATCCCTTACCAACATGGCCACCCCACCCCCTCTGCCCGTCAGTCTGTCTTTACGATCCCTTTATTTTTAAGACAACATAGTGTTGGGGAAGGAAGAGGTGTTTCTCATCTCATCAGTCATCATCCCTGATTTGGATAAATTTGATGGGGACACAAAAAATGAGCAATGTTCAGTTCTTTACATTTGTTGCATTTTCTAACCAAGATGTTTCAATATATTTGTTCCTCTCTTTCAGATCAAAAATGTGCTTAATTCAGCCCAACTGATTGGAGATTCATGTGTATCCTTCACAGACCACTGTGTGGTTGGAATTCAGGCTAACACACAAAGAATTGACAAGTTAATGAATGAATCACTAATGTTGGTGACAGCACTTAACCCACATATTGGTAAGACAGTAGTCTGTAAATGGATATTATTGCTTTTGTTTTTACTTTGGGAAATAGCTGTTCTGAGGAAGGGTTACTGGACCAGAAACGTTAACTCTGATTTCTCTCCACAGATGCTGCCAGACCTGCTGAGCTTTTCAAGCAATTTCTGTTTTTGTTTCTGATTTCCAGCATCCACCGTCCTTTTGGTTTTACTAAGTAGTGTTGTTGATTTGAAACAAAAATCAGTCTGCAGATATGTCTTTGAGGTCTTGTTAGGTTCAGTCTGTTACGATTAAGTCAACTCAGTCAGTCAGTTTTGAATATGTACGTTCTCTGTTTGGAACACATACACTCAGTGCATTCTCCAGGTGATGTTCAGCATGAAGGATTGAGGGAAGTTGATTATTGGCAACCAGTAAGTTGGTTCCCACGTTTCATAGCCCGCATTGTACCAGAATGGATGATGCCTTGTGTGATTTGAAGTTTGAATTGAGAACCCCCCTCATTCTTCAGTTTATATTTATGATCAACAAATTTGAGCATTTTGTTTTTGACTATAGGCAGTTGAGAATGAAGTATATTTGCATGAATTGCTCTGTGGGGTTCTCGTAAAATTGGAATAATTCTGGATTATTTGTAACCAAGGAATAACTATTTATGTTTCTACTTGCAGGTTATGACAAAGCAGCAAAGATTGCCAAGGCAGCCCACAAAGAAGGTACAACATTAAAAGAGATGGCAGTCAAGTTGGGATACCTTACACCAGAGCAATTTGAACAGTGGGTCAAACCAAGTGAAATGCTTGGCCCCAAGTAATATTTAACAATACTTAAGCTCTCATTGGTCTACAGTAATGGAAAATAAACTTTATTTTTGAAAACTGCCAGCTGCAGTCCTACTGTGCAATCTTTATTGTTGTGTCCAGAATTCATTGCCATGCACAAACTTTATTCTCCACAACTTTTCCTCTTAACTTTTGAGTTCATATGAATAGTATCCACTATTTCTTTTTATTTCTGCAATGTGTGTGGCTAAATGAACAGATGTACCTGAGCGTAAAACCTTTCTACATGCTTTGGATAAATCTAAACTGCATTTCATAACCAGAGTATATTAAACAACATGGCAATGAATTGCTGTGTATGATTTATCTGATCATTTAAGAATGTGTTGTATTTCCTTATGAAGGAAGGCGAGACAGCTAGGCCTGTTTCCTATGAAATTTGGAAAAATCAGAGGTGACTTAATTAAACAAAAAAGATCCTGAGGAAACTTGACCGGGTGTTAAAACGATATTCTCTCTTGTGGGAGAATCTAAAACTAGGGGTCATAGTTTAAAAATAAGGTGTCTCCTATTTAAGACAGATGAGGGAACATTTTTTTTCTCTGAGGGTTCAGAGTCATTGGAATTCCCTTCCTTTAAGGCAGTGGGTGCAGAATGTTTTCATGTTTTTAAGGCAGAGATTGCTAGATTCTTGATTATTAAGGGAATGAAAGACTATCAGGGATATGAAGAAATGGAGAGTTGAGATTACAATCGATCAATCATGATCTTATTGAGGCAGAGCAGGCTTAAAGTGCTGAGTGGCCTACTCTGGTTCCTAGTTCATATATTTGTATGTATCTGCACAAGTTTGTGATTTTTAAAGTTTTAATAGTCTTGGTGTTTTTGGGATCAGCAACCCAAACATTCTAAATTTGGTCTTAACTGCAACATGTTGAAAGAATGATATGTGCTTGTTGTGGCTTTGAGGTTTGGAACATGAAACAAGTACACATGGCACTGAATGTAGAATGATAACCATTGTATTTTATGCGTTCAGATCAATTTTCTATGTGCCTTGGATTTTTGAAGATAACAGCAATGCTAAGAAACACAGAAACAGATCTACATCATGTCCATTTTGATGAGGTTGTTGAGATATTAAAGACAAGGCTTCCACAAGTACAGTACTTACAAATAAAAGTTATTGTAGAATTGTGCAGTATGAGAGAGAACAGATGACAATGTCATGTCTGCCGGCTCTTTGAAAGATTTATCCAGTTGGTCTGCTCTCTTGCTCCTTTCTCATGGTTGTGCAAAGCTATCAAATAAACTAAAAACGAATGAAAAATGCAATAAGCTTTAGAGCTTTACTATTTGCAATCAAGGATTCATCTCTTCTGCTTTATAGTATTGACATCTGCTTCTCACTTTATTTACTATTTCCTTTTATGTCTGACTGGTTGCCATTCTGCTGTGTTGTTTCCTTCTATGATCTCCCATAACACCTTGTTTACATTCTAAATGCCAAAGCAACCACATAACATGATCATTTATTCGACTGCTACTTCAGAACAATTCAACAGTCCTCCCAATAACACACAATGAAGACACCCCGCATAATCGCAAAAATATTGAGAATACCGTACTGGTTCTGATACGGTTAAGATATTTAACTGCTTGGCCCAACTTAACACAACTTTAGTGTTTGTGGTCAACCCTACACCTGATTTAGTCATTCTGGGATTTTCTGTAAGGTTCTTGGGGAGTCATGTGTTTTGATTCCATTATTAGTGACCATCACATAACTGAGTTTAGTGTAAAACTATGGATCAATAGTCAAAAAGTGACATTGTTAAAGTGGATCCCACTGACAAAACCTGAGCCAAATTCATTAAAGGTGTTATTGGCGACGGAAATAAATGTTGAAATGTATTTTATATGTACTGAAGTAATTTGCTGGTAGTGAGTCCTGAACAATATACAGACTTAGGCTGATAATTGGTAAGAAATATTTGTGTTATATTGGTGCCAGGCAAGATCAACTCCAACAAGAAAATATGGCCAACTTCCCTTGATATTTGATGCCATTACAATCACTGAATCCCTCATCATAGATGTCCTGAGGATTATCATTTACCAGAATGAAAACTGGATCAGCCATATTATTATTGTGTTTGCAAAAGCAGACCAGAAGCTGAGAATTACCTGACAAGGAACTCGACTCCTCAAAGCTTTTGCTGACCTGCAAAGCAAAAGTCCAGAGTGATGGAATATTCTTCAGTTCCCTCAATGAGGTTTAACTCCAAGAAACCATTTTGAAGCTAAGTACTGTCTGAGATATACCAGCCTGCTTGATTGGCATCCCATCCACCACCTCCTCCTCCTCTCATGTCACTAAATGTATACCATCTGCAGAATACAGTGCAGCGATAAACCAAGGCTTCTTAGGTAGCACCTTCCAAACCTGTTACCTCTACCCCTTGAAATGAAAAGGCAAACACCACCTTTACAAATGTATGCACCATCCTGATTTGCAAATGTGTTGCTATTCACCATTGCTGGGTCCCAAACAATCCCATGGAAAGCAACAATTTGAGAAGGCTGCTCACCATCAAAAGGAATTAGAGATAAGCAATAAATCTTAGCCTGGCCAGGGATGCATTCCATGATTAAAGAAAAAAATAATAAGCTTGATGGAAATGTACATCACAGAGTAGGGCCACTAAGTAGAGGATGGAAATTGGGACAGAGTTTGCAATGATGTGGAGAGCATTGCAAACAGTTGATGTTAAGGGACTTGACTCTTAATTTCTTTTGAGAGATAAAAGTTTTGAGAACTGAACTAGTTTGATTCTTTTTGTTATTTCATTTATCCCCCTTCTAATCTTAATATGTTGTATTATAACATGAAGGAATATTTGGGCCCAAAACTCCAAATGTTATTCTAGTCAATAACTAACAGTTAAAAAAGGCTTATATTCACATATAGTGCTTCACATAACCACTGGACTTTGAAGTGCATTACATTCAATTTGAAATGTCATCACTGTTGTAGGAATACTGCAGCCAATTTGCTCATTACAAGCTCTCAGAAGCAGCAATGCAATAAATTACCAGATTCATAGAGATGTACAGCATGGAAACCGACCCTTCGTTCCAACCTGTCCATGCCGACCAGATATCCCAATGTAATCTAGTCCCACCTGCCAGCACCCGGCCCATATCCCTCCAAACCCTTCCTATTCATATACCCATCCAAATGCCTCTTAAATGTTGCAATTGTACCAACCTCCACCACATCCTCTGGCAGCTCGTTCCATACACATTCCACCCTCTGCGTGAAAAATTTGCCCCTTCGGTCTCTTTTATATCTTTCCCCTCTCACCCTAAACCTATGTCCTCTAGTTCTGGACTCCCCGAGCCCAGGGAAAAGACTTTGTCTACTTATCCTATCATGTCCCTCATTATTTTATAAACCTCTATAAGGTCACCCCTCAGTCTCCGACATTCCAGGGAAAACAGCCCCAGCCTATTCAGCCTCTCCCTGTAGCTCAGATCCTCCAACCCTGGCAACATCCTTGTAAATCTTTTCTGAACCCTTTCAAGTTTCACAACATCTTTCCGATAGGAAGGAGACCAGAATTGCATGCAATATTCCAACAGTGGCCTAACCAATGTCCTGTACAGCCGCAACATGACTTCCCAACCCTGTACTCAATCCTCTGACCAATAAAGGAAAGCATATCAAACGCCTTCTTCACTGTCTTATCTATCTGCGACTCCACTTTCAAGGAGCTATGAACCTGCACTCCAAGGTCTCTTTGTTCAGCAACACTCCCTCAAACCTTACCATTAAGTGTATAAGTCCTGCTAAAATTTGCTTTCCCAAAATACAGCACCTCGCATTTATCTGAATTAAACTCCCATCTGCCACTTCTCAGCCCAGTGGCTCATCTGGTCCAGATCCTGTTGTAATCTGACGTAACCCTCTTCGCTGTCCAAATCACGTCCAATTTTGGTGTCATCTGCAAACTTACTAACTGTACCTCTTATGCTTGTATCCAAATCATTTATATAAATGACAAAAAGTAGAGGGCCCAGCACCGATCCTTGTGGCACTCCACTGGTCACAAGCCTCCAGTGAAAAACAATCCTCCACCACCACCCCCTGTCTTCTACCTTTGAGCCAGTTCTGTATCCAAATAGCTAGTTCTC
>NC_057718.1:25014773-25048609 GCF_004010195.1 Chiloscyllium plagiosum | reverse complement strand
GCCATCCATCACATACTGTTGCTGTTGCAAATTCCTCATCGCTCCTATCTGTCTCTCCAACCGATCCATTCGATCTGATAAGATTCGCATCCAACAGCATTTATGGCAGATATAATCTGTAGTAACCCTTAAACTCTCTTTAAACTCCCACATCTGACAAGAAGTACATATCTTATTTATAATTTTGGTTGAGGCAGGAATATTTCTGACCAGGACCCTGGGGATAATTTTCCTACCATTCTGCATGGTATCTTTTGCATCCAACTGAGAGGACAGATGTAGCCTCAGTTTTATGTCTTATCCAAAAGTATGCTCACCAGAGCAGCCCTCCCTTTGCATTGCATTGGATTGTCAGCCTTGATATTTATCCTCCCATCTCAGAGTGGTACTTGAACCTGGAGTCTTGTGATTCAGGGACAAGACTGTTCTCCACTTCCAAAGACTAGGGTTCTCTGTGCAGAAGGAATGTCACTACAAAGAAAATAGCAGAGCTGTTCTCAATGCCACCACAGTTGGGGCAGCAACTGTGCATGTACGTAAGGAGGTTTACAATGACTGCAAGAATCAATAAAATGTGGATCTGGGAAAAGCACAGCAAGTCAAGCAGCATCAAAGGAGCAGGGAAGTCAACATTTCAGGTCTGATGAAATGTTCTGACCTGAAACGTTGACCCTCCCGCTCCTCTGATGCTGTTTGGCCTGCTGTGCTTTTTCCAGCTCCACACTTTATCAACTCTGACCTGCCAGCATCTGCAATCCACACTATCTCCAAGTTACAGTGACTGCAAAGCAGCTGCCAGGTATAAAGATGGTGCTGCCCTTATAATCACATTGCAACTTGCGGCTGTTTGGAATAAATACTTGAGCATTCACTCAGCATAAAGTTAGCTCCGATTGTGCACAGAAATAGAGACAGGAATAACGCTGCAATGCAACCACAAGCCCGAGAGTGAAACAAGGCAACCTGTGACTCTGTTTTAGAAAGAAATATTTTTGCTTGTTTTGACTGCTTCAGAGCTGTCTTGTTCCTGACATTGGGTCAACAGTGCCTTGTATCGAAGTGGATATAATGCAGACAGTGAACCTCTGCCTCTCTGAAAAAGTGTTTAATACACCTTAAGTATCCAGATATATTGGCTCCAGTTAAAACAGAAATGCACACATTCCATGCAGTGCATTCGAAACACACCCATTAAACACTGTATATATGTATGTGTTTGACTCAGGCTTCCCTAGGTAGACAATCCATACTTGTTAGCGAATGATTGCTGACAATGATGTCGATGCCACGTGTGTAGATGTCTTTTGGATTAGGGATATCATCAGACCCATTTTGATGCATGGAGTCACTTTTTCTGGAAGAAAATAATGGGTATGAACCAGCATCCTCCCACATTCTAATAACTCATACTGAAGCTCCTATATTCTGTATTACACTGGTGAAATGTTATATATTCAGCTTTTCTCACTGCTCTTACAGAGTATGATAGCTTTAACTAATATGAATTTTCATTAACAATAGCAGGGTCTCAGAGTGAGTGAGTAAAATTAATTCACTTAGTATTGGCATCTAGTTTTCAAAGTAGGAATAACTACACGTGACTAAGTCATTATACATTCCCTCATAGGGGTGTTTTTCACAGTTGATTGCAAAGGAAAGACACCTGACAACGCAGTGCAGTAACAATGGTTAACAATATAGGAATGCTTTTATGAGGTTGTGTGTAATTGCGCAAAACATTCTGGAATAGTGATATTTCATTTTGAAATATGTATTAATATTTTTAAGGATGAACTTTATGGACATAATTATTTTTAACTGACTGACAACATCCCAAAGTGTTTGATAGCCAATGAAGTAATTTTGAAGTGAAACACTTTGAGAGGTAAATACTATCCAAAACACTGAGAGAATTCCCATGCCCTCCTATTAGTCTGAGTAATGCTCTGAGATCTTGTGTGGTTACTCATGAGGGTCATAGCCTAATGTGTCATCTGAAAAATGGTACAACTGCACATGAAGTACCAATATATCTTTGCTGGATACTGGTTCTGTAATGGCATGCTATGATGAGACAGAGACAGAACTAATCAAATGAAATTGATTAGCTGTGATTATGCCATTAACATGATTATTTTGCTTAGATGTACGCCATTCACTACAGATTTAAGAGCCATTGAAGACAGTCATTAATATTTTTAAATTATTCAGCATTACTGTCACGTGATTTATGAAAGCTGTCATTAACCATATAGCTTAGTAAAAAAAAAGCTGAAATCGGCATGATGTTGCTGAAATGTCTAAGGCGATGGTGCTGTATGAATTTCATTATAATTTGCATAAATTATAATAAGTGAATAATTCAAAATATTTATGCAATCTTGAGCAGTTTCTGTGCTAAATCAGTGCTGTACAATTATGACAGCTTACTCTGAATAATATAATCAGATATTAATTTAAATCTTCAACAAGTGAACCCGTTTTCCACTATTAACATTGAAAATACAACTCTATTAATATAATCTGAATTGTCCAGCGTTGGTCCGAAACAAAAACGGAATTTGCTGCAAAAGCTCAGCAAGTCTGCCAGTGTCTGTGAAGAGAAATCAAATTTCAGGTCCAGGGACCCTTCCTCTGAGATGCTGCCAGACCTGCTGAGCTTTTCCAGCAACTTTTGTTTTTGTTTCTAGTTTACAGAATCCGTAGTTCTTTCGGTTTTTGCCAGCATAGGTCCCAACATACACCCTGATACTGATAAATAAAACTACTGTACACCGAAAAGTTCGCGAACTGAATCGATTTTTCCCATTGTTCGGATAGCGTAAGAATGCTTGGACGTAGCAACGAACGCTGTTCACACCGTACGCGCCAAAGACGAACTGAATGAGATCACGCGGGGCCCGAGAGCTTTTGCGTTCAACAAGCGCGTAGCAAAGCAGAACAATGAAACCACGTGGTCGCACGCGGGCTTTTTGCGTTCGTATTTTCGGTCGTACCTTGAATTTCGTACATACGTTGAAGCAAAATTTTACATACAATCCTGTTCATAATCAGATATTAATCTGTTCATTTGTTTGTGAACGGGGTCGTTCGTATGCCGAGGCGCTACTGTATATGCACATGAAGTAGAATACTCATTGCTCTGGACTGGGGAGGCATTGATGAGGTATCATTGAAGGAAGAGTCATAAAGTCACAATGTAATATGGCACAGAAACAGACCCTTCAGTCCAAACAGCCCTGCTGACCACCATCCCAAACTAAACTCATCCCACCTGCCAGTGCTTGGCCCATATTCCTCCAAACCTTTTGTATTCATGTAACTTATCCAAATGTCTTTTAAACATTGCAACTGGACCTGCATCCACCACTTCCTCTGGAATTTCATTCCACACACCAAATACTCTGTAAAAATAATCACATTGCATGTCTTTTTAAAATCTTTCTCCTCTCACCTTAAAAAAATGTCACCTAGTCTTAACACATTCAGAGCACTTGTGAAGATGGAGACAGTGAGATCTGCAGATGCTGGAGATCAGAGTTGAGAGAGTGTTGCTAGAAAAGCACAGCAGGTCAGGCAGTATCCGAGGAGCAGGAAATCGACATTTCTGGCCGGAGCCCTTCATCAGGAATCTCCCGCCCAAAACGTCGATTTTCCTACTCCTCGGATGCTGCCTGACCTGCTGTGCTTTTCCAGCAACACACTCAACCTTGTGAAGATGGGTCATTGGTCCTGAAATGTTAACTCTAATTTCTCCCCACAGATCCTGCCAGACCTGCTGAGATTTTCCAGCAATGTCTGCTTTTGTTTCAGATTTCCAGCAACTGCAGTTCTTGCAGTTTTTTTCGTTGACTAATTATAGTGACTGATTCTGAAATCATTTTTATTAAGTTTGTTTATAAAATAAAGCTTGAATTAATGTTTTTGTTTGTTATCTTTGAGTTATTTATATCATATAAAATATATCACTCCAAAACTAATTTGTAGATGCATAAAATTTGGTTTGCATTTTCAATTAGATTAGAGAGGTGATTCCGATTGGTTGATTCTCCTCATAGAAACTGACAGCAGAAATGGTTTCAGTAACCCTTTAGCTATCTGTTAGGTTCACAATACTCAGCATTCTATGATTTCACTATGATGTATAAAAATGTTAGGATTGATTTTAAAATCTTGCCTCACCCGATATCTGGATACATGAATCAAATACATAAGATACTGAAGAACACAATTTATTTTTTTGATTTGTCTCTCGCGAAAGAAACTGCAGCCTGTAATTCTATTTTACTGGGAGATGTTTCTGAGTGGCAAATAGAAGTAGGCTTCGTGAGCTTGCCTAGATTTAGATTAAGTAATATTTCCATTGGTAGCTCATGAGACCATACATAATTTCAAATTCACATTCACTTGATCTGTATTGTGTGATTCTTCTGGCTTTGAGATGTAGTTTCTACACAGACACACGTACACTTTGAGCATTCACATGGAAACAAATCTGTATGAGCAAATAGGGTTCCTATTTTCTTTAATATGACTCTAAAAAGTGTAGCTTATATAGAACAACCCTATTCCAAGTCTAATGTCATCTATGTTCCAGAAGTGAGAAATTTTCCGTCAAACATCAGATTGAAATGAGAGAACCGAAAGAAAGAAAAATTATAGGGATAATGCCCTTATTATATCATTCATCTTCCCATTTTGAGCTAGCAGATGCACGATCCTTATCTTCCTCCATAGTTTAAAAGCTTTTCTCCCAGATGTTTTCTCATGTCCTTTTGTGAACGGTAATTATAATTATTTTGGTTGTCTTCATAATCTGCAAATTCAACAAAGAAATGGGAGGATGAATGAGTGATATTTATGCTTCAGTCGTGTCATAAATACAAACATTCCGCCAACATATTTTAACATTATGAATGTGGTAAACAAGGTGATAATGACCAGATAATCTGCTATTGTGATGTTGATTGAGGGGTTGGTATTGGACAAATCAATTGCCCTACTCTTGTCTCAGATAATTCTTTTATAAAAATCTGAACAGGCAGTTAATTCCTTGGTTTAGCATTTCATCTGAAAGATAGCACTTTCAGCAGGACACTGCTTTTCCCTTGAATGGAACTTCTTTTTATTTAGTAGAAACAAGCCGTGAAGTGGGATTTGAACCTGCATCAATGCTCAGAAGCAAGACTGCTACAGGTTCCTCTGCAGCTTCTTACATCTCTGAAAGCCTATAGAAAATTACACAATTTACTCACATGTGATCTGCAAACCTGGATACATTTAGATAGTGACCAGTGATAGTGCAAATTTTTACAACTGACCTAATGCATTAATACGCAATTGCAACTTATCAAATTCAACAAAATACAAAGTCCTCTCCTTAGCTGTAGAACTTTTATTTTCTCATTCTTTTACAGGACATAGGCATTGCTGGCTGGCCAGTATTATTGCCCATCTCTAATTGCCCTCGAGAAGGAAGTGGTAAAATGCCTTCTTGAATTACTCTAGCCCATGTGCTGTAGGTAGACCCACAATGCCTTTAGGGAGGTAATTTTGAGATTTTGATCTAGTGTATTGAAGAAATGTTGATATTTCTTAGGATGATGGGTGGCTTGGAGGGAGAATTTCAGGCAGACATTCCTGTGTATATACTGCCTTTGTCTTTCTGGAAGGAAGTGATCACTATATAGAAAATGCTCTGTCCAAGGATCTTTGGCAAATTTCTGCTATGTGTCTTGGAACTAGTTCACACTGCTGCTACTGAGCATTGGTATTAAGGGATTGGATGTTTGTGGATACAGTACCAATCAAATGGGCTGCTTTGGCCTGGATGGTGTTAAATTTCTTGAGTGTTGCTAGAGCTGCATTCATTCAAGCAAGTCGGGAGTATTCCATTACACTCCTCACTTGTGCCTTGTCGATGGTGGACAGGCTTTGGGATGTGTTACCCATTGCAGGACTTCTGGCCTCTGATCTGCTCTTGCAGCTATTGCATTAATATGTTGAGTTTCTGGTCAACTGTAACCCCCAGGGACATAGAACAGAGAACATTACAGTGCAGTAGAGGCCCTTCGGCCCTCAATGTTGCACCAATGTGGAACCATCTGAAGCCAATCAATCCTACACGATTCCATTTTCATCCAAATGTTTATCCAATGTCCATTTAAATGCCCTTAAAGTTTGCGGGTCTACTACTGTTGTAGGCAGTGCGTTCCACGCCCCTACTACTCTCTGAGTAAAGAAGCTACCTCCTATATCTATCACCCCTCAGTTTAAAGCTATGTCCCCTCAAACTAGTCATCACCATCCGAGGAAAAAGGCTCTCACTGTCCACCTATCTAACCCTCTGACTATCTTATATGTCTCAAGTCACCTCTCAACATTCTCCCTAATGAAAATAGTCTCAAGTCTCTCAGCCTTTCCTCATAAGACCTTTCCTCCATACCAGGTAACATCCGAGTAAATCTCCTCTGCATCCTTTCCAAATCTTCCTATAATGCGATGACCAGAACTGTACACAACACTCTAGGTGTGGCCACACAGAGTTTTGTACAGCTGCAGCATAACCTCGTGGTTCCGAAACTCAATCCCTCTACCAATAAAAGCTAACACACTGTATGATTTCTTAACAACCCTATCAGCCTGGGTGGCAACTTTTGGGGATCTATGTACATGGACACTGAGATCTCTCTGCTTATCTACACTACCTAGAATCTTACCATTAGCCCAGTACTCTTTATTTCTGTTGCTCCTTCCAAAGTGAATCACCTCACACTTGTCTGCATTAAACTCCATTTGCCACCTCTCAGCCCAGCTCTGCAGCTTATAAATGTCCCGCTGTAACCTGCAACATCTTTCAGCACTATCCACATCTCCATCGACCTTAATGTCATCCGCAAATTTACTAACCCATCCTTTTGTGGCCTCATCTAGGTAATTTATAAAAATGACAAACAGCAGTGGCCCCAAAACAGATCCTTGCAGCACACTACTAGTAACTGAACTCCAGGATGAACATTTCCCATCAACCATCACCCTCTGTCTTCTTTCAGCAAGCCAATTTCTGATCCAAACTGCTAAATCACCCTCAATCCCATGCCTTTGTACTTTGTGCAATAGCCTACCATGACTAACCTTATCAAACACCTTACTGAAATCCACATACACCACATCAACTGCTTTACCCTCATCCACCTGTTTGGCACCTGCTCAAAGAACTCAGTAAGGTTTGTGAGGCACAACCTACCCTCACAAAACTGTGTTGACTATCCCTAATCAACTTATTCCTTTCTAGATTATTATAAATCCCATCTCTTATAACCTCTTCCAACACTTTACCCAAAACTGAAGAAAGGCTCAATGATCTATAATTACCTGGGTTGTCTCTACTCCCATTCTTGAACAAGGGGACAACGTTTGCTATCCTCCAGCCTTCAGGCTCTATTCTGTAGACAATGATGACACGGAGATCAAAGCCAATAGCTCGGCATTCTCCTCCCTGGCTTCCCAGAGAATCCTAGGATAAATCCTAGAATAGCAGTGGTTAGCACTGCTGCCTCACAGGCCAGGGACTCATGTTCAATTCCAGCCTTGGGCAACAGTCTGTGTGGAGTTTGCACATTCTCCCTGTGTCTACATAGGTTTCTTCCGCGTGCTCTGGTTTACTCCCACAGTCTACATATCTGCATATTAGGTGAATTGGCCATGTTGAATTGCTCAAAGTGTTAGGTGCATTAGTCAGAGGGAAATGGGTCTGGGGGGTTACTCTCCGGAGGATCGGTGTGGACTTATTAGGCTGACAGGCCTGTTTCCACACTATATGGAATCTAATCTAATCTAATCTAATCCCAACTGGCCTACGGGACTTATCTATTTTCACATGTTCCAGAATTGCTAACATCTCCTCCTTGTGCACCGTCTAGTCTAGTAGTAGCCTGTATCTCAGTATTCTTCTCAACATTATCTTTTCCCAGTATGAATACTGACAAAGAAATATTAATTTAGTGCTTCCCCAAATTCCTCGGGCTCCGTGCACAACTTTCCATTACTATCTCTGATTGGCCCTAATCTTACTCCAGTCATTCTTTTATTCCTGATAAACCTATAGAAAGCTTTAGAGTTTTCCTTGATCCTATCTGCCAATGGCTTCTCATGTCTCCTCCTGGCTCTTCTTAGCTCTCTCTTTAGGTCTTTCCTGGCTAACTTGTAACTCTCAACTGCCCTAATTGAGCCTTCTTCTTCTTGACAAAGATTCAACTTCTTTAGTAAATCATGGCTCCCTCACTCGACTACGTCCTCCCTACCTGACCAGTACATACTTATCAAGGACACGCAGTAGCTGTTTCTTGAATAAGGTCCACATTTCAATTGTGCCCATTCCCTGCTGTTTCCTTCCCCATCCTATGTATCATAAACCTTGCCTAAACGCATCATAATCACCTTTCCCCCAGCAAAAACTCCTGCCCTGCAGTATATACTTATCCCTTTCCATCATTAAAATAAACATAACTGAATTGTTTACTGTCGGAAAATAAAGAATTAATAAAACTAATCACCTTACCAATCCGGCACACAGAACCTTTTTTTTTGGCTGGAGGTGAAGGATGGGTGGGAGAAACTACCTAGGTAGTGTTTCAGGTAATGCAACCTTGATAGTGGGGGATTCAATGATGGTAACACAATGGAATGTCAAGGCTGGTGGTTAGATTGTCTGTTTTTGGAGCTGGTCATTGCCTGGCATTTGTGTGGCATACCATTTGTCAGCCTAAGCCTGTATGTTATTCAGATCTGGTCACATTTGAACAGTATCTGAGGAGTCACAAATAGTGTTGCATGTTGTGAACATCTAACTTTAACCTTATAATGGAGGGAAGGTCATTGATGAAGCTACTAAAGATGTTTGGGCCTAGGACACTACCCTGAGGAACTCCTGTCGAGATGTCTTGGAGCTGAGGTGACTGATCTCCAACAATCAAAACCGATATGCTATGTATGACTCCAACCAGTGGGGCATTTGCTAACCAACACCCATTGATTTCAGTTTTAGTGGTAGTTGATGTCACACTGAGTCAAAAGTTCCCTTCATGCTCAGGGCTGCTATTCTCACCTCTCCTCTGGAATTCAGCTCTTTTTTCCATGTTTGAATCAAGGTTGTAATGAAGTCAAGAGATGAGTGGCCCTGTTGCAAACCAAATTGGGCATCAGTCAGCAGCTTATTAAACAGCAGAGTGCTGATTGATAGCACTGTCAGTGATATCTTCCATCAATTCACTGATGATCGAGAATAGATTGATGTGGCTGTCTTTGCCAATTGGTTTATTCGACATATTGGTTATGAAATATTCTACAGTCATGGAAGAAAGTTAGAACACAATCATTCTATTTTGCACATCTTTTGATTTTTAATTCTATTCTCTATAGTTATTATAATACTGTATTAACTTGCCTCTTCCACATTGTACTCATTTTCCTCACAAAGAATTTTTATAACTCTCGGGTCTACTTCAGCTGCATTGGCTGTTTGTGTAATTCTGATCTGACTTCATCTAGAAAATCATGACAGGCTACTGGAAATTACACTATTTGCAACAGCCCTGTAAGGTTTATTAAGTCACTTTGTCTCTGATGTCCAAGAACAGATCCAATTTTCCACATATGTTTTCAGATGAGGATGACAAGTTAAGGCTGTACAGGATGGCTTCCCAACTTGAACCTGCTGCTGTCAGTTGCTGCCTTTCTCATCTATTTCTCTATTCCAGTGTCAGTCTTCAGGGCACTAAGATTCCTATTCCTGGTTTCTCTTCCTTCTTCAGAACACTGTGGTCTTGTATTCCTGTTGACTGCAGTTCAGTTTCATCTTGTACCATTTGGACTTAACCAATCTTCTCTCTGTACTTTTCCATACTTTCTTGCTTGCTGACTACTGTGCTATGTTTCTGCCGTAAATGTTGCTTTCTTTACTCAATTCTGTGTTATTGATAAAATTGTTTTCCAGAAGTACACAGTTTATGACCCCACTCAGAACCAGAGTTACAATAATTCTAAACAAGAGTATTATTTCCAGCAATTTTAAAACTGTCATGGAAAAGTCAAAATGGTGAATATTTTCTCCAACAATTTATTTGTGGATTTTCCCAATAACCCACCACTGTAGAAGAATGGCTGAAAGAACAGACAAATGTATATTAAGATCTTGTGACAAATTTTGACAAGGTTAAGTGAGCAATTAGGAGGACACCCTATGCAGACACAAACTAGAGGCATTTGGGGTGATTATTTTTAGCTGAAAATGTGTTGCTGGAAAAGCGCAGCAGGTCAGGCAGCATCCAGGGAACAGGAGAATCGACGTTTCGGGCATAAGCCCTCGGTGATTATTTTTAAGAAGGGCAGCATACAGATTGTGTGTACAATGGAAAGGATTACATTTCTGAGCTCCACACATGAAACATAAAGTTAAAGGATGGCATCCTAAGAAAAGATTATCAGTAGAATATATATAGGCAATAGAATATATATTGTCATCTGTTATGTTGTCTAATCTTGATGTTATGCTTATGATTAATTGGGAATGAATTTTGTTTGTCACCAGTGACGCTGTAAACAAAGTTAGAAAGATGTTCACTTGTCAGTGTTTCAGTGAAATTGTAAACACAACCAAAATAAGCCTTTTTAAAACTTCTGCCAGTACTCCAAAAGCCACTCAATGAAATCAATAATTTGGCTATAAAAGTTACATTTATTTATTCCTTTATGCTTTGTTCAAGAAAGAATATGACTCATACAGCACTTTACTATGTCCTCAGGATTTTCTAGTTGATTACTCCTAAAGTGCAGTACTGCTGTGTGCCAAATCGTAAAATGTAACATGTGCACAGAAAGGTCCACCGAATCGTAACTGAATCAAACAATGAATGACTAGATAATGGGCTATTAATAAGTGTTCAGAGATAGGTGGGTAAATACAGTGCATGTTTGGAGGAGATGGCAGAGAACACTTGTATTGTTATCATCTACGTGGCAATTATGAGATGCCAGCACAACCCAGCAGGTATAAATTAGGTATTGCTGCAGGTTTGTAAAGTTTTGCAGTAACTAAAATGGGAAATGTCTTGTATGCACAAAAGCAGGGAGTTTTAGAGCTGCAGGAAGCCACAAGTTAATGTTCGCAACTCCCTGAGGTTTTCAGATACAGCACTGGGGATGCTGTTGGAGAAGGTGGACATCCGAAAATAAGTACTTGTATAAGTTAGGTATTGCAGAAAATTAGTGAACAGCAAATGCTAAACTAACTTTCAAAGGAAATTCAACCAACCTTTGAAAAAGATTAATTTTCAGCATTATGAGGTAAGATCAAGAAAGCGAGACTGATCGAATACATTTTTCGGAGTTGGTTCAAATATCATGGGCCAAGTAGCTTCCTTCTATGCCATGATTTCTACATGATGAGCAGCAACATTGAACGTGAATGTTAACTGCATTTTAGTTGTGTTCCTGCTGTTTGCTGAAAAAAGTGGAATATTTTCCCCTAAGTACAAAGGCAACGTTCTATTTTTGACACAGGACATCAAGGATTCTCTCCAAGCCTCACTAATGACTGATCGTAGGTTAAAAGAAATTTTAAAAACTAAGAATGTCCCAAAATGTTTTACAGCCAACTAAGTACAATTGAAGTGCATTTACTGCTGTAATGTAGGAAACATGCAAGTCAATTTCCATGCAGCAAGGAACCAACAACAGCAATAAATAACCAGATAATCTATTTTCGTGATGTTGATTGAGATAGAAATCTATTGCTCTTCTTCATATAGTACCAAGGGATCTTTAATATTTATCTGAGAGTTCAGTCAGTTTAAAATTGCATTCAGAAGGCAGTGCCTCACTGCTAATGCAACTTGTGTCAGCATAGATCTTGTGCATAGAATTGAACCAACAAGTGTTTGACTCTGAGTTAAGACTGTTAGCACTGAGCCATGGTTCACACTAAGTCAGCAGGAAATAGCACAGCGTGACTCACTTCTTAACGAATTGACACCTTCAGAAACCATCTTTACTCTAATAAGTATGTCTTACCTTTGGTTGCTTCATAATCCTGTCCATATTATGGTAAGATGACTTCGAATTTGCCTTACTGAACACAGGTACAACACACAGCATTTCATGATGAAATATAAAGTCTTCAATCCATGATTGCGCCTCCATATAGCTAGTGTAAAACCCAAGAGTTCCTAATGTCTGGGCATCTCTACGAACAAACACCTGCCTGGGGCAGATTCTCAATGAGCCTAGAATGTTTTTTGTTGCTTCCTTAATAGGAGGGGAGTGCTTTCAGAGTGTGCTCTCTGCTTCACCTTCATGAAAATGGTTGAGGTGAGGCATGTTTTTTTTGGTCCCATCTCTATTTAGTTCTGTGTCAGACCATTAAAATCTATCCTTAAGTGTCACAACCACATCCTAAACCCTTTTTTCTAGGTTAAGAGGCAACTCATTTGCTGCTGCTTGACAGAGTAATGAGAATAACTGTTGACCATCTGCTCAGCACAAAGCATGGACTGCAAACTAACTAATATTATGTATCACCAGAAGAGAGATTCTTAACTATAGTGTACTTCTCAAATCAATACGGTCCTTATAATCTGATTATAAGGTATCATAATTCTGTTACTTATATGGCACGTGCAATAATACTTAAGTATAAAATTGAATTGGCACTTACAACAAAGCTCTAGTGGTGATTAGTTAGAAATTCAATGTGTTCCATTTTTGAGTCCTGTCCTTTCAACCTTTGCAAATCCAATGTCTGTACTGCTAGTTTTTAGATATTTTCTCACAAGTTCCAAGTAACAATCCATACAATTCTGCATTACAATCTAATAATGCTTTTTAGTAATACTACAGTACTATAATAACAAATGACTCCTAATTGTATTAAAATACAACTCTATATACATGAATAAAAGTTAATAGTTCTTCTAACTTTACCAGATAATGGTGGCATTCAACTCCAAAACTTTATTAACTTCAAGATATTTTCATTCCTTTTGCATATAATTGCTCTTTCATCAACTTCAACTTTTAATCATAATTCTTACTTTGGTTTCACCTGAGTCAATCTCATGCTCTGACAAAACTCCCAATTAAAACATTATGCACATATCCAGATGTTTTCATTTGAAGAACTGTTTTCCTTGCCCTTGTTATTAACTGATTAAAATTATCTACAGCATATGAATCACTATACACTAGTATGTCTTTTAATTATGCTTATTGAAGCATCTAGAGTGCCCATAGTTTTAAGGTCAGTGTTAGTTAAACAGTTTAATGGTCATAACTTCTAAGTTGACTAATACAAATATGCTAATAAGCAAAGCTGAAATCCTGCAATATAGAGATCAAGACTGGTATGCCTTTATCATAGGATCATAACAGGCCATTTTGCCCATTGAGTTCACAATGACTCTGTAAAGAACATCCCATCCAAATCTGAAACCCTACATTTCCTGTGACTAATACACTTAGCCTGCATAATATGGGCAATTTAGCATGTCCAATTCACCGAACCTGCACATCTTTGGACTGTGGGAGGAAACCCATGCAGACACATGAGAATGTATAAAGTCCACACAGGCAATCACCCAAGGTTGAAATCAAACCCGGGTCCCTGGTGCTGAGGTAGTAGTGCTAACCATTGAGTTGAAACTTTATTGCTGGAACAGCACAGCAAGTCAGGCAGCATCCAGGGAACAGGAGATTCGACGAGGGCCTTCTTCCTGAAGAAGATAGTTAATTGGCATATCCTGAAGTAAGGTCTGCTATCACTTTCTCCTCCTAACCACTGAGTCACTGTGCTGCCCTAGCAGACCTTACTTCAGGATATGCCAATTAACTATCTTTACACAAACATTTGGTGTGTAGTTTTGATGAAGCTAGAGGCAAGTGTTGAAAATGTAGTGCCCTTGACTGCACAGGTAATGCTGTGCTAACTGTAACATTTGGCTGCAGGTCTTTTTGCTTGATGTGACCCAAGAGAATCAAAGTTTTCTTGCAGAGTGATCCTCAGAGAATTGTAATATGTTGTTCTGGGATTTCTTTGGGCTGATAAAGATTCCTTTAAGCACGACTCCAGCTGCAAATGTTTACTTCTTCCTCTTGCTTTTCCTCCTGCTCTCTTAGTGAGATTTCTGAAATATCTGTACCAGAAAAGTTTGATCATTGTCACTGCACCAAATTTCAAAAATCTTTATATCGAAGAAGTTTCTAATTATTGCAAACAAAAGCATCTTCAGAAGCTCCACATCTGACCACTGTTGAGGACGTCATTGGCTAGCATGGGCACTTCAAATCCTCTGTAACGTTTGCTTGTTGGGAGAGATAGCAATTGAAATTAGTCAGATGGTGAATGACTGTTAGAAACTGGCTTTTGTACATTAATAATTATTTACATAGACTTCATAGTAATGACAAAGCTTTCAGCGCTCATTATTATTACAGGGCCACCCAACCATTAATTTCTGGCATCTGTACATGTGGACATGCAGAAATTGCTATCAGAGAAATTCTGCCTCTCCGCATGTTATGACCAATAGACTCAGCATTGAAATCACAATATGAACTGGTGGTGCTTACACAACGGTTCCCCACTGAAGATTAGATTCCCTGCAGTGTGGAAACAGGCCCTTCGGCCCAACAAGTCCACACCAACCTTCCGCAGAGTAACCCACCCAGACAAATTCCCTCTGACTAATGCACCTTACATTATGGGCAATTTAGCATGGCCAGTTCACCTGACCTGCGCATCTTTGGACTGTGGGAGGAAACCGGAGCACCCAGACACAGGGAGAATGTGCAAACTCCACACAGACAGAATTGAACCTGTGCCACCCCAGATCAATGAAGAATTTGGGGATAGTGCATTCAGACTAACCAAATCCTAATGGTATAATAACAATTGAATGGCATCTGTGATCCCAGAAAATTAACGTGACAGGTGTGAAGCCTCAGTCCTTTAAAAGGACATCAATGCACAAAACTATCCATTTCCTGCAGGATTCCCAATTTGGGATATGCTTGAGGTTCCAACACTGTACTTTGTCTGAAGCAGTAACATGGATTGACCAACTACTAGGAGTAGTGAATGAAGGACAGCAGGCTCTTTCTCAAGGCCAGAGGTTCAATTGGAGATGCTTCAAAACTAAAGAAGCTGCAATTCCATTTTAAAGCACTCTCTCAGTATTTTTAACATATCTGGAATAAAAATAGCCTCAGATATCAGTCCACTATTTTCAGGAAGAATGACTGCTCATGGAGTTGCTGAATTAACTATTTTTTGCTCTGTCATAGGGTGTTACCATCATTGTCAAGGTGAGAATTTCCCATTCCAACTAACCCTTGAGACGTTGCTGGTGGGCTGTCTTTTTGAACCATGGCAGTCCAATTTTATAGCTGCACCAAGCTACTGTTATGAGTTCCAGGTCTTTGACTAAGAAACAAAGAAAGTGCAGTGATGTAATTATAAATCAGGATAGTGTGACACTTTGAGGAGAAATTATGTCTGGTGGTGTTCCCATGCAACTGTTATGATTGAGATAATAGAGTTCATGAGTTTTCAAGGTGCTATTCATGAGGCTTGGAGAATTGTTTCCTATTTTTGGCAGAGCACAATTCATGCTGTTACAATCAATTGCAATATGTTAGAAGAGCAGGATAACCCATATTGATAGAATTATTTTTGGTACTTAACTTGAACCTTCTAGAGGATACTAGAAATAATTAAATCAACAGTATTTTCTGTGCACTGTTGCCGAATGATGGTTTTGTTATTAGTCAGAAGACGATGCCTCTGATTATTTGCAATAAGGCAATGGACTAAATATGGACTGTTGATGTTCGAGTCAGCCTTTGGCAACAAAATTGGTGGTGAGTCATCGTCCTTTGAAGCCTGTCCTTGGAATCACCCAAAGAATTTTACTGATGGTGGAACAGGCATTTTATCCCAGAGAGGCAATATATTGTACTTCTGCTGTATTTAGAAAATCATGTGATAATCTGTGCTCAAGTAATCAAATCTAAACTAACAAAATGTCTTTTAAATGTATCTTAAGATTTGATTTATGTAGTTAATAATAGCTTTACACAGTATGATAATTAAGTCAATTGCAAATATTACAATTAAAATTATTTTCCTTTCTCATTCTTGCAAATGTGCAACGCATAAATGCAACCACAAATTATAAATGTATTAATGGCTAATATTTAGTACGCATCACAATGAACAAAAGAAAGTGAATATAACATAAACTTGAGTGAGGTTAGTAAAATCAGATTTTATCTGAATCCCTTTTTAACATTTCACTTCTTTCTAGCTGCAGTATTTAAATGTGGAAATAGGTCTTTACTAAACTATTAGGTTTCAAGGTAAGAGTACTCCTCTTAAAATGAGGGAGGATAAGAATACTGAAATTGAATTAGATTTGTAAAGTTGCTTGTAATGAAGTCAGTGCTGTATTTGTCATTGCTGTAATAGTTCTTTTACAAAAATTTAACTGATGGGATTTAATAAAAACATTAATCAAAGTGGTTCATTCAATGCAGTGTTAAGAATGCACAACAAATTCAAATTCTGAAAACTGTATTCTGTGTCCCATAAGATATAGGGATAAAATAGTTGCATGGTACAGAGAGATTCTTAAGGACACAAAGAACTTGAGGTTTATGTTCACCAAAACCATAAAATATCGGGGCTGCAGATGATCATTTAACTGCAAGATGGCAGTGACGATATGATAAGTTTGAACTCCATGCAAATATCAAAGCAAATATTGTTGCTAATTATACTGCAAAAACTGCAAGTTTGAAAAGTGATCAAATGGCTTACTTTTCAGAAAGTAATTTTTTCAGCCTCATTTTACTGGTTCTAGGGAAATTCATTGAGAAACTTCAACATAAATTCCCAAAACAAACAATCCCTGCATGGCCTAGAGTCTCTCTGTTGATGACATGTATAAAAGCAGACTGAGATCTATTTTTCACAAAGGCATAAAGCTACTGCATAGCTAAAGGCATTTTGTGCTTGACCTACTTGACGGAGAACTCAAACATGATTATTGGCACAGTCAATATGTTTGGCAACCATAATTTCAATGGTTGCTTGTCCTAAAAAGAACCTGTTTAAAACTGAATGGCCACCAAGGATATTAAATATCTGACTAATACTTTGATAGCTATTAACTGCTTTGACATATCCTGAGGATGTTTTTAAGTGTGGTCTAGTCTAATTTCATTTGCAGAAATCTAGAAAATGACAAACAAAAACTACAATGTGTCCCCAAAATAATAACTTGAAAGCTGTCAGATCAGCAGACATTTTGTGAGTCATACAGTTACTTAGCCAGTGCAGCTCCATGTTAAATATTTAAAAAGGGTGGAATCATACCAAGTACTTGGCTCACACTCACCAATTTAATCTACAGTGCATTGGCTATAAAAGACAAAAGGATGTCAAGAGGTTTTGCTGCATAAGCAGTGACCTATTTCTGCAGAGGAAGTTTCTTATCTGCCTCTGTCCTCACTCCATGCTCCTGGACACTTTGTCCTGTGAATACAAGATTAAGTAGATAGCGAACATGTGGTAGTATAGTATTATGGTTTGTCACTGAATTGTTAGTTCAGAATAAAACAAGAAAATGATGGAAGTACTCAATGGCTCTGGCAGCATCTGTGAAGAGAAAAGCAGAGTTTACAGATGGAATTTAATTATCTCTCTAGTGGTGGCAGGGGTCTATTTAATCGGACAGGATGATCTCAAATGGTGACACTGCATCTTGCCCATTTCTATCACAATTAAATCTGTTGTAGGCAGGCCTGGAAACAGCCTACCACCAATTGAGGCCCTTAATTGAGCAATTCTACCCATTTAAGGCCCTCAAAGCATTCCCCCAATATTAACCAAGCAGGAGGTGGATGACCCACAATGCTGGGAGCATAATAAACAAATCAGTGCAGGGTTACTTTAAGGTACCCTCAGGAAGGCAAATGAAGCATTGGTTTTTATTTAAAAGTGATGGAGTATAAAACCGGGCAGCTTTTGCTTTAACTACACAAGGCACCAGTCCAATATCACTGGAATAATGTGAGGAATTTTGGGCTCTCTACTGAAGGAAAGATATACTGGCATTGCAGGAGATTCAGAGAAGGTTTACCAGGTTGATACCGGGTTTGGAGGAATAGTCTTATGAAGAGAGGTTGAGTTGATTGGATCAGTACGTATCTGAATTTAGAAGAATGAAAGGCAACCTTAATGAAATGTACAAAATGTAAAGGACTTGACAGTGCAGTTATGGAGAGGTTACTTCTCCTTGTGGGAGAGTTTAGGACCAGAGAACATAATCTCAGAATAATTGGTTACACATTTAAGAAACATGAGGAAGGATCTCTTCTCTGCCTGTAGTGAATTTGTAGAATTCTTGACCACAGAGGGCTGCTGAGGCTGAGGATAATTAACTATATCCAAGACTGAGAGAGATCTTTAATAGCAAGGGAATCAAGGACTATGGAGAAAAGGCAGGAAAATGGACATAAGGATTATCAGGTCAGCCATGAGCTCATCGAATGGGAGAGCATACTCAATGGGCTAATGGCCTACATTGCTCCTGGATCTTGTGGTGTTTTAGTCAGCATTCAAAAAAAGAGAGAATCTAATATTTCACATTGGACTCCATACAATTTAATTGATTAGTTTTACTTATATTGTCAACCTAGCTTTCTTTTCAAAATTTTGTCCATTTTGCTTTATCACTTCTGGCATTTGGGAAAAAAACAATTCTCCTGTTTCTTTTTGGGTGCAAGTTCCCCAATCCCCTGATTATTGCTGGGCCCAATCACAATGCAGCAACTGGAGATATGTGATAACTTACATCCCAGGTAGCAATCAGCAATGAGCTTTACTTTACTTCCTCAGAGGACATAAGATGTGCTGCAATGTTAAGAAATATGGGACAAACATCTGATAAACTGACCAAGGGAAAACTTGGTAGTCATCAGTTGTTAGATTAGATTCTCTACAGTGTGGAAACAGGCCCTTTGGCCCAACAAATCCACACCGGCCCTCCGAAGAGTAACCCACCCAGACCCATTTCCCTCTGACTAATGCACCTAACACTATGGGCAATTTAGCATGGCCAATTCACCTGACCGGCACAGCTTTGGATTGTGGGAGGAAACCAGAGCACCTGAAGGAAACCATGCAGACACGGGGAGAATGTGCAAACTCCACACAGATAGTCACCCAAGGCTGGAATCGAACCTGGGCTCCTGGTGCTGTGAGGCTGCAGTGCTAACTACTGAGCCACCGTGCCGCCACTATGTGTTTTATTTGCAGACTATAATATTTAAAAGGCATCTGGATGGATACATGAATAGGAAACATTTAGAGGGATATGGGCCAAATAATGGCAAATGGAATTAGATTAGTTTAGGATATATCATTGGCATGAGTTGGACCGAAGAATCTGTTTACATGCTGTATAACTCTATGGCTCAATGATTATTGATTTGATGCAGTTTCTTTCATCTTCACCCAGAGATTTTTACTTTAGAAATGGTAATGTAAATGTAGCAGTTGACAGGATGAACAAATCTAAGCCATCCCAATGAGACTGGTCGAAATTGAGGACTGCAAATGCTGGAGATCAGAGTCAAGAGTGTGGTGCTGGAAAAGCACAACAGGGAAGCCCTTCAGAATAAGCCGTCCAGAATAAGCCCTTCATCGGGAAGTGTCTATGCCCGAAACATCGATTCTCCTGTTCCTCAAATGCTGCCTGACTTGCTGCACCACACTCCCAATGAAACTAGGAGTCATTTGTGGAGGAACATCCTTAACTACTTGTGCCAGTCACAATACAAAAGAATTAATGTAAACTTGGTTGGGATTGAACTTGCACCCAAATTTCTGTCTAAACTGATATGTTAAAATTGACGATGGAAATGATGGTATGACTCTAGCATCACAGGAACCCAGCATGGTTGAAGATAAACATTGTAATAGATAACTGTGTTCATTATAATGTACATCATAGTACAATGTATTAGGCTATGTGTAATGTGCCTTAGGCAATGTGTATTAGATCATTGTGGCCAGATTGAATATGGCTAGTTCATGTTGTACAGATGTACACATTAATTGAAGTCATTCTCAGAGTAATAAAATGAAAACAAGCCACGTGCTTCAGGTTGGGCAGCTTCAGTGAGAAATTGCTATGAACAATGTAGAACACATGTTCTGCATAAATCAATTTCATAACTATATCATTGTGAGCCCCACATTCCAGTGGAAACTCCATTAACTGAAACAAATCACTAAATGTCAAATGTGCACTGGGGTGCATGAATCCGCATCTCCAATTTCATGACTGGTGTCTGCATTAGACAACAGCTGAGATTAGGATTACTGTTAGTATGGGGGCCAAACACCAAGACCGACTGCTTCAGCTGCAATTTCTGTGTATACCTCTAGTGTTATTTGAACCTTCTTAATTCAGTGTTTGAGTCCTTTAATCTGTACTCAGGATCTAAGCTAAACCAGTTACTTATATCTGCATTACTCATTTTCTTATGAAATTGCTTCCATCATAATTCTTTCAGTTATCTTTATAATATATCACTTTCAGTCCCAGCCTCATCCATTTGACCTTTTCTGGTCACTTAATGCATCAACATCTCCTGGAAAGTAATACGGTACATATATTCCAGAAATTGCCTCAGTTGTTGAAATGTACACAACTTGCTTTAAAATTATAATGAAATAGTCTTGATGGCCATTTCATATCAACTAGATTTTTTTTGTAAACAACAAAAAATTCCAAATTACCTTTCCCATTTTTACTAATGGAATTTCAAAATATGGTCCTTTTGTTGAATATACATTACCAATCCCCATTGTCCATTACATTAAGCCTCCAATTTAATAACAACAAAGACTTGTTGACAAGTGATGATTGGAAATTTTAAAAAATGGCTAACTATTTCAGCACCAAATATATTTATTTCACAAAAATCAATTCCACAGAAAATAGGTCACCAGGTCAATTTTGCATTGAACAAACTGCACTTTGCAAAGGAGTAATAGACTTGGAAATTATTCTGACAAACATTAATAATTTAGAAAGCAATCCCAGCAGAATTTTACTTGAATGGTTTTGCACTATGAATGATGCAAATAGTATGGATATTTCTCCACTAATTAGTACAAATCATACTAATGACATGTTCTATTGATGGAAGTAGGTGTTATTAGTGATGGACTGGAAAGGTGGTTTGAAGCTTATTTTAGATTTTGAGATGACGCAAAGATTTTGCACTTGTAGGTTCAGTCTGCGTGAGTTTGCCAGCTATCAGTGTAGGCTAAACAGGGTAGTTTTGCAGTATTTTTGACATGGTCACACCACAGCATGAGAGTCTGGAGGAAGGAAGGGAAGGGGTGACCATGAGACAGTCCAAGAGACATGGGGTGCTAATGTAGGAATCTTCTGGCATTTTGCTCACAAATCAGTTTCCATTCTTGAAACTGACGCGGGTGCTGATGTCTCAAGGGAGAGCTGTCAGAGACTCAATTCTACAGCAGCAGATGAATAATAAGAAGAAAAGAGGAGCAATAATGATAGAGGGTTCATTAGCGGAAAAGACAGGCCTTTCTGTGGCCATCAACATAACTCCAGAATGGTAGTGTCAAGGATTCACAGAGCAGCTGCCAGACATTCCTCTGCGGAGAATGAACAGCCAGAGGTCATGGTTTATGCTAGTGCCAATAACCTGGGTAAGGAGGGAAATTTGGTTCTGCAATTATAATTTAAGAAGCTAGGTAGCAAGTTAGCATGCAGCATCTTAAATCTTGTAATCCCTGGATTGCTTCTAGTGTCACACCTTCTAGTACAGAAATAGGGGGATAAGGCAGAGGAATGCATGGCTGAAAAGATGATGCATGAGTGAGCGCTTTAGATTTCTGGGATACTGGGACCGCTTCTGGGGAAGGTGGCACCTGTACAAGTTGGATGGGTTGTACCTGAACAGAGATGGGACTGAGTTCCTTCATTTTGCTACTGCTGGTGGGAAGGCTTTAAACTAACTTGACAGGGATGTGGGAATCATTAGAATCCACAGAATCCCTACATTGTGTAAGCAGGCCATTCAGCCCATCAAGTCCATACCGACCCTCTGAAGAGCATCCCACCCAGACCCACCCACTGCCCTTGTAACCCTGCATTCCACATGGCTAACTCACCTAGCCTGCACATCCCTGGACACAATGGTCAATTTAGCATTGCCGATCCACCTAACCTGCACATCTTTGGAATCAAGAGAGGATAGCAAAGGAAAATACCAGGGTTCTCAGAATACTAGCAAATGCAACTGGCATTAGCGTAGACAATAGAAAGTTAGGTGAAGTCAGAGTAAAGAAGGAAAAAAGAAGTCAAAATTAAGGTCACTGTGCATATATGTGAATGAATGATATATAGGAGATAAGATGAGGAGTTACAGGAGCAGATTTCCAGGTAGAATTTTGATACTGCAACAATAACAGCGACCAGGGCAAAGGTGGACATTCAGGTATTCAGAAAAGATAGAAGGAAGGGAAGGAGAAGTGGTAGCAATACAGGTAAATGAACATATTGCTGTGCTGAAGAAAGAGGATATTTTAGACATTCCAAGCACAGAATCCATTTGTCCAGAATTAAGGAACAAAAAGGGCACAATTGCATTGCTAAGTGTAGTCTATAGACCATGAACTAGTGGAAAGGATGTGGAAAAATAAACATCCATAGAAATTATAGAGATGCCAAAATTATTTGATACCTGCAGTTCTAATGAGAGTCTTCAAATACCGATAGACTAGGATACTTATATTGTACAGAACAGTGATTGCAAGCAAGGGAGCTCTCGACCACAGTATGTGTCCAGCCTAACATGAAAGAATGCACTTTTAGAACTGATTCCTGTAGTTGAGGTGGGTCAAGTGGATCAAGTATCAGTTGGGTAACAGTCAGGAGACAGTAATCATTGTATCATAAGGTTCAGGATAGTTGTGGAGAGTGGCATGCAACAACCCAGAGTAAAAAAACTCAACTAGTGGAGAGCAGACCTCAAGAGGGCAAAAATAGAATGGAGCAGAATTGACTGGAATGAGACGTTGATAGGAAAAACAGTAACCAAACAATGGGCTAGCTTAAAAGAGAAGATGGTATGGGTGTAGCCAAGGTATGTTTCTTCAAAGGGAAAGGAAGAACAGACAGATGCAGAGTTCCTTTAATGACAAAGGAGATTGAAATTAACGTCAAGAAGAAAAAGGTGTCTTTATGACAAGTATCAGGTAGAAAATAAAATTGAGAACCAAGAGCAATATTAAAGGTTCAGAGCAGAAATACCAGAAAGTGGTTTGAGAGGTGTCCCAAAGGACATATGAATAATAAAACAGCAATAAAAGAGGAATAGGGCCAATTGAGGACCAAAAAGAGAATTTACACCTGGAGGCAGGCAATGCTTTAAGTGTTAAATGAATTTGCATTTCTCTTTACCAAAGAAACTATAGGCCGGTGAGTCTCACTTCTGTTGTGGGCAAAGTCTTAGAGAGAAACACCTGGAGGCAGGCAATGCTTTAAGTGTTAAATGAATTTGCATTTCTCTTTACCAAAGAAAGATGCTACTCAGACCGTGGTGACAGAAAAGGGAACTCAGTCACAAGAAGGCATCAAACTTGACAGAGCAGAAGTGTTAGATGGTTGGTACTTAAATTGACTAGACACCAAGAATGGATAAGATACTTCCAAGAAACATAGGAACATTGGGTCAGGAGCAGGCCATTCAGCCCTTCAAGTCTGCTTCACCTTTTCATAAGATCATGGCTGACTCTATATGGGCCAAGGCAGGTATATCCCTCAATACCCTTGTTTAATTTTAAAAAATGTCTATCTCAGATTTAACTTTAATAATTGGAATATCATTGACTACCATTTGAGGAATTGCAAGTAGTGTTTTTCTCCCGGATTTCTCCCAGATGACCTGCCACTAATTCTTAGACTATGCCCCCAATTGTAGAACTTTCAACCAGTCAAGATAATTAATCATTATCAATGCAGTCTTTCCTTATTAATATCCTGAATACCTCAATTAGATTCATCTCTTAACCTTCTAACTTCTAAAATCTCTCTTCCTGAAGTCCAAGTATCATCCTTTTGAACCTGCATTGAACACCCTCCAGGGCCAAAACATCTTTTCTGAGGAACGGTACCCATAGCTGTTCACAGTACTCTAAAGTAGTGTCTAATGAGGGGTTTATATAACTCCAACATAATGTCTGTAACCTTGTACTCCAGCCTTTAGATATGATGGCCAACATTCCATTAGCCTTCCTGACTATTTTCTGCACCTGTTTGTGGCATTTTAAAGAGCTATGCACCTGAACCTACAGATCTTGATGGACATCCTTGTCTCCTTCATTCTCTAAAATGTGTCACCTAAAGAAAAAACCTTGATCCATCCTTTTTTCGATCCAAAATGGATAACTTCACACTTGTTTATATTAAAATCCATTTGCCACAGCTTTGCCCATTCATCTAATCTATCGAATTCCTGTTAGAATTTTATACTGTCCTCAACACTGTCTAAAATGCTGCCTAATTTAGTGTCGTCAGCAAATTTGGATATTTTACTTTTGGTGCCATTATCCAAGTTGCTAACTAGTCTGTAATTCCCTCTGTCACTTTACTTAAAGAGTGGAGGGTCATGAGCAAATTTCCAATCCAGAGGTACAACTCCTGAAACCAGGGAACTATAAAAGATTATGGTTGGAGCATCAACAATATGCTGCTCTACCTGTTTTAATACCCGAGGATGGAAACCATCAGATCGTGGAGATCTTTCACCCTTCAGTTCCATTAATTTCCCCATTATTGATGATTTACTTAAGCTAACTTTATTTCAACCCTGTCCCTGATCCTCTGTGAATTTACTTGGACATCCAGCAAGCTATCCTGCTTTTCTGATGTAAATACTGAAGCAAAATTCTCTAAACAAGAGCAAAAAAAGCACCCAGCTCAGGAACAGGCCCTTCTGCTCACCAAGCCTGCACTGACACATGATGCCTTTCTAAACTAAATATTTTTTAACTCTACACAGTCCTTATACTCTACTGCCTGCTTATTCACGTTTCTGTCAAAATGCCTCTTAGACTTTGCTATTGTATTTGCTTCTACAACCTCCTTTACCATCCTCATTGTGAAAAAAACTTGCCTCTTGCATCTCCTTTAAATTTTTCCACTTTTACTTTAAGTCGATGTCCCCTAGTAATTGACATTTCTATCCTGGAAGAAAGACTCTGACCATCTATTTTAACCTCTATCAAGTCACCTCTCAGTCTCCAAAATTCAAGTGAAAACAAAGTTTGTCCAATCTCTCCTCATAGGTGATCCCCTCCAGACCAGGCAAAATCCGGATAAACCATTTCTGCAGCATCTGCAAAGCATCCACATCTTTCTGGCAGTGTCACAATCAGGACTGTACATAATATTCCAAATGCAGAGTAGCTAAAGTTTAATACAGCTGTAACATTACTGGCTAATTTCTATACTCTGTTCTGACTAATGAAGGCGAATATGCCAAATGACTGGAGACTTGTATTACCACTTTCAGCAAAGTGTGGACCTGTAAGCATCGATCCCTGTATATGTTGATGCTACTAAGGGTTCTGCCATTTACCATTTATTTACCCAGCTGTATCAGAGCTTCCAAAATGCATGACCTCGCATTTGTCCTGATTATATCCCATCTGCCATTTCTCCACCCAAGTACCCAGCCTATCAATATCCTGCTGTATCCTCTGGCAAATATCCTCACTATCTGCAGCTCCCCAATCTATGCATCATCTGCAAACCTACTAATCAGACCATCTCCATTCTCCATCAAATCATTTACATATATTACCAATAACAGGACTCATAGCATTCATACCTGTGGAACACCACTGGTCACAGATCTCCACTCAGAAAAAACACCCTTCATCGCTACTCTCTGCCTTCTATGACAAAGTCAGTTCTGCATCCATCTTACCAGCTCAGCTTGATCTTCACCTTCCATTCAACATGCCTGCCACTACTCCATGGTCATTAACAATATCCTCATCCTCAACTTTCAATGAACTAACAGTACTCTTTCCCTTCTATATAACTATGAAATCTCTTATTATCTTTTGTGCCCCTTGCCAGTTTCTTTTCATAATTTTTTTTAGCTGTTCTTGTTAGCTACCTTGTAGCCCTTCGATGGTCTTTGCATTTGTCCCATTCTGTGGGATCTGTGCTGTTTTTTGTGTTTTTATAAGGTCTTTCTTTCGAAGGAAATGAGAGTGGGAATTGCAAGGGCACTGGCTACATTTTTTCAGCCTTTCCTCAACTAAGGGCAGATGCCAAATGATGGGAAAATTGCAACCATCATATCCATGGATTGGAAGGTTAAGCTCAGTAGTTACAGACCAGTCAGTTTAACATCAGTGGCAGGAAAGCATCTACAGATATCTATTTGGGATAGATTTAGTAGCTATATGGAGAAAGGTGGCTGATTAAGAAGAGTCTGTAGGGATTTCTAAAGGGGAAATCACATTGAGCAAAGTTGCGGAAGTTTTTTGAACAGGCAACAGAAAGGCTTGATGAAGATAATGTCATTGATGTGGTGCACATAGACTTTCAGAAAGTGCTTGATTCAATGCCATGCAACAGACTTGTGAGGAAAGTTACAGATCATGGAATAAAAGGGTGAGTAGCAACACAGACACAAAATTGGCTGAATGATAGGAAACAGAGTAATAGTCAATGGATATTCTTTGGATTGGGGGGAAGGTTTGTAGTGGAGTTCCCCAGGGATTTGTATTTGGACCCTTGCTTTTCCTGATTAATTATTAGTGATCTATATCTTGGTGTGCAGGTGGAAATTTCAAAGTCTGAAGGTGACTCAAAACTTGGAAGAATTGTAAACTGTAAGGACAGTGTCAAACTCCAAAGGTGTTATCATCCCCTCAGCCCCGCACCCACCTTCCTATTAATCTCTCAGCCCCTTCCCCCTCCACATTCCTGGTAAAGGGCCTATGCCTGAAACATCGATTCTCCTGCTCTTCAGATTCTGCCTGACCTGCTGTGCTTTTCCAGCACCACACTTTTCGACTCTGACTCTCCAGCATCTGCAGTCTTCATTTTCTTTAGGTTGGTGGACAGGGCAGATAGGTGGTAGATGAGTTTTCATGCAGTGAAGTGTGAGGTGGTGCATTTTGATAGGAAGAACATTAAAAGATAACATAAAATATAGGGTATAATTGCAAGGGGAATGCAGTAGCAGAGCACCAAGGTGTCCATATATATAGACCATTGAAAGTGATGGACATGTAGAAGCAGCAATCAATAAAGCAAAGTGTCTTCAGCTTTATTAGTAGGAACATGGAGTACAAGGGCAAGGACATAATGTTGAACTTGTATAAGATACTGATTAGGCCACAGCTTGAGTATTATACACAGGTCTGGAAACCAAAGTATTGGAAGGAGATGAATGCATTGGAGAGAGTGCAGAATTGATTGACAAGAATGGTTCCAGCAATTATGAACTTCAGTTATGAGGATAGATTAAGGAACTTGGGTCAGCTCTCCTTGTAGAGAAGATGGCTAAGAGGAGGTCTGATAGAGGTTTGCAAAATCATAAGTGAGAGTAGATAGGGAAAGTTGTTCCTGCTCACAAAAGTAGCAACAAGAAGACACAAATTTAAAATGATGTGCAAAAGTAGCAAGGGTGTAATGAGGAAAGACATTTTCACTCAGTGAGTAGATGGGTATGGAATGTGCTGCCAGGAAGTATGGTGGAGGCGCGATTTTTTGAGGCATTGAAGAGGGCATTGGATGATTATTGGACTGAAAGTAATTTGCAAGGGAATTGGAGAAAAAGCTGCAGATTGGTAATGATGATCATTTAATGAGCTGATGTGAGCACGATAAGCCAAATGGCCTCCATCTGCACCTTAACATTTCTGTGACTCTGTGACTTTGGACTGGACAAAGTTCTAGCTCCTCATTGATGTTAAATCATTCCCATAAGTACAGGAATAAACTCAATCTTAATTATCACCAACAGAGGTCAAAAACCAAGCCCACAACTTGTTCCACTTGTCAGTTTTTTTTTAAACAACTTACAATCGTTCCAATGATCAGATGTGGTATTCCTCCATGCACCCACATAAATCACTGGAATCATCATGAACAAATACAACTGATTCCCTGCAAAAGTCTACCAGAGTATCAAATTCTATGTGAGAATTTTAAGATGAAATAGATACTTCTACTTTTAAGCATTTGGAATTAGTTTCTCTACTTAGCTGATTTATTTTCAATTTGCATGTGAGAATATTTCTCTTACTCCAGCTACAAATTATGTTTTACTGCACAACTTCCCCAAAACCCCCAGCACAGATTTTAATTAAATAGAAAATGAATCAGCAGGAATATCCTCTTAGGACAGCTGTTGTGGACTGCAGGACAGAGACCAAAAGCTGCTTGTTTATGAGGTATCCAGTCTGTTTCTGAGCATGTGACCAATATATTAGGAAATAATGTGTGCCATCTAAAACAAAGAACTGAGGCTTAACAATCGGGAAAAGAACCTAAAGTGAAAAAATATAGTAGCATCCTAACCATATTTAAAGATTGAATGCAGGATCATTAAGTAGTTAAAATCCAAACTTGCGATGATGGAGAAAAATATTAGTTATCTTTATTTCATGTGCTCAGCACAAGAGAATTGCTCATTGTGTTAATTATTGATTTTTGTGGAAAATAGTTGACATGTGTTACTAACTAGCAGAAATTACTACTTTAGTAGGCCACCTATTGTTCCTCTTACGTATGGTGATAAATGTCACATTTAAACTAACAAATTATTAAAAAAGTAACTCTAAGTAGCTGCTTTACTATACCAGGTCCTCTGCATTTGCTGATAGATATCATTCATGTGAAAAAAATAATTATCCTAATTCTCCAGATGATACAGGTAAAAGCTTCTTGTCAAACAGGCCGTTCTTTCACTAGGCAGCAACCATTGTCTCCCTTTGTGCTCTCTCTCCTGCCTCGTTTTACTGAAACTGTTGGTGTCAGTTCTTCACTGAATGCTCCCATCATATCCTTTCTGTGTTTCCAAATCACATTTCTGATTCACCTTTCTCCTGTTTCCTCAAGATATATTGCAAAGTCACATCGTAACCGATGGTTATTGCAGATCTAAGCACACTAAAATGGCTGACCTCAACTTTTAGAAACATAGACAATAGGTGCAGGAGTGAGCCATTCAGCTGATCAATTTCAATATCCCAGTCATGCTTTCTCTCCATACTCATTGATCCCTTTAGCTATAGGGGCCATGTTCAGCCCCAGCTTGAGTACATCTATCAAACTGGCCCCAACAGTTTCCTGTGGTAGAGAATTCCACTGGTTCACAACTCTCTGTGCGAAGAAATTCTTCTTTATCTCAGACCTGAATAACTTACCCCTTATTCCCTATGTGACCCTCGTTCTGGACTTCCCAAAATTTGTAACATTCTTCCCACATCTAGCCTGTCCAGTTCCATTAGGATTTTATATGAATCTATGAGATCCCCTCTCATTCTTCTACGTTCCAGTGAGTATAAGGCCAGTTGATCTAATCTTTCTTCTCTGTCCTGCCATCCCAGGAATCAGTCTGGTGAACCTTCACTGGACTCCCTAATAGCAAGAATGTCCTTACTCAGACTAGGAGACCAAAAGTGCACACAATACTCAAGGTGCACCTCAACAAAGCCCACGATAACTGCAGTAAGACATCTGTACTCCCATACTCAAATCCTCTCACTTTGAAGGCCAGCATGCCATTAGCTTTCCTCACCATCTGCTGCACCTGTATGCCAGTCTTGAGCAATGTTCCACTATGACACCCACGTCTCGTTGCACCTCACCTTTTCTTAAAGTGCCACTGTTGAGATAATAATCTTTTTTCTTATACCCTTCACAGTAGTGGTGTTTCCTGCATCTCTGCCTTGGCCATTTGCCTTTTTTATTCTCTCAGTCAATTACCATGGGTAAAACTTGAAGAAGAAACAACTGTGGAAGTAAATATTCATACTTTATATCACGGATTAGAGAAAAAAAACATAAGCTACAATGGATAGGTACTTGACTGTTTGATACCCCAATGTGCAGCAGAGCACATGGAGGAATTTTAATTTGTTCATATCATTTTGGCATCAATGTCAAGGCAAGCATTTCATTGCTTATCCCTAATTAGTTTTGAGAAGATGCTGATTAGCTGCCCTGTTGAACTACTGTAATCCACGTGCTGTAGTTGCTTTCACAGCGCTGTCAGGGAGACAATTCAAGTTATCAGTTCAGCAACAGTGAAGGAATGGTGAAATAGTTCCAAATCAGCATGGTGTGTGGCTTCGAGGAGAATTTGAAGGCAGAGATTTTTCCATGTGGCTGCTGTTTACATTCTCCAGATGGTACAGGTCACAGGTTCGGATGTTTGAAGAAAGTTTAGTGAATTGCTGTAGTGTATCGAGTTGATGGTACTGCTCCCACCCTGGTGGAAAGAGTGAATGCTCAAGGTGGTGGATGACGTACCGATCAGGTGGGCTGATCTGCTAATTTGATATTAAACTTCATGAAAGTTGTTGCAGCCATATCCATCCAAGTAAGTGGAGAGCTTTCTATCACATTCCTGATTTGTGTCTTGCAGATGGTGGACAGATTTTGAGTAGTCAAGAAGTAAGTTATTTGGCTCAGAATATCTAGCCTTGGTCCTGTTATTGGAGTCAGTGCATTCATGTGATTGGTCAGTTAAGGTTCTGGCCATTGGACAGTTTCCTCACATACCTGAAATGTAATACAGTTGCTGAAGAAGTTCACTACTCTTCAGTTTTCTTAAATCAATTTACAACATTATAAAGTCAATATCAATGTTAAATATTGTGTTTTACCAGACACTTAATCTACTATTTTATCCATCAAATGATAATGGACACAAGGTTTCACACCCATGCATTTATAAGATTTTACTAAATATTGCTGGCATTCACAATAGGGACAATCACAGATATTGTTGTACTGATATTTATTTGCAGATAACAGAAAATATTTATTTTGCAGTGAATTCTCATATTGAGGTTCTGTCATCCCCAATCTGGTGCTTGAATGCTTTGGTTATATAGACTTGATTGTGAGAGATTATTTCCTAGTTGCAATGCTCTCCCATTTCTCTGATGTTCTTGACACTTTGGCATATTTATTTCCTTTTTTGACACTATCTTTTGACAGCCTTTTGCGGTCGATAGTACTGCTTCTTTACAAGAAATGAGAACTTGAATACACAGTACATTTTCATTATATGAACTTCCATTGCATTATGCCCTGAATCTGTCAGCTTATCATTTTTCATTTTTTACTGTTAGGTAAGGGACTTCATTTCAGTCATCAGGATGGCAAAACTCAATCATTTCAAATTAACTCAGTTTACGTGGTTTATTTTGAAGTTGATAGCAGATAAAAATCCAATGCAGCTGAAAGTGGGTGTTACTGGTGTTCTTGTTGCCATACATCATCGCAGATCTATCAATGAATTATTATGCCTGACAGTTAAGAACAGCCTCCAATAATTACCTGTGCAGCTTCACCACTTGCTTTTTGACTTCATATCACTTAGGAAGTCTTTGTATGTGTATTTTCAATACTTGTAACAGATTATCCAAAGCACTGGATCAGCTAAAGTCATTGTTCGATTCATGTCATGTGTTGACTGTCCTTTTCAGATCGAATGACGTGATGAAGTCTGTTACCAAAATTCAAATCAGTTACATGCAAGAATTTTTCTGCGGTTTTGATATGAAATCTCTTGTTGGGAAAAAATTTACAGTTCTTTTTTCAGTTGACAATCTTGTAAAAAAAAGTCAGGTTTTCTACTTTTATAGGAGAACCAGATGTGCCGAGTATTTTTTAGATGGTTGGAAAGAGGCTGGAAAGTGTAGATTTACAAAACAAGCTGGGTGTTCTTGTGATAAGTCATTGAAGATTAATATGCAGGTACAGCAAACAAAAAGTGGTGGTGGTGGGGTAGGGCGGCGGGGGGGGGGGGGGGGGGGGGGGGTTAATTGGATGTTGCCTTTATTGAAAAAGCATTTGAGTACAGGAGTAGTGAAGGGTTGCTTCATATGTAAGGGTTGCTTCAGTTGTATACGAACCTAGTTAGATTGTACCCTAGTTAGATTGTGTCTGCAGTTTTGGTCTCCTTATCTCAGGCACAAGAAAAAGTGCTTCAAATATGTTCCTGAGACGGTGTAACTACTCTATGAAAAGAGATAAGCCAAACATGGCCTGTATTCTCTGCGTTTTGAAGAATGAGAGGTGACCTCATTGAAACTTACAAAATACTTGAAAGGATAGACAGGATAAATGCAGGCAAGATGCTGTCCCTGTCTGGGGAGTCTAGAATCAGACAGTGCAATTTACAAAGGAAGAGGATGCCACCTAGGACCAAGATAAAGAGTTTGTTTTTACTCAAAGGTTTGTAAACATTTGAAATACTCTACTACAGAGGGCTATGGAGTCTCAAGTATGTTTAAAGTAGAGATTAATAGATTTCTGATAGCCAGTGGGGTGGAGAGTTATGGGGATTGGATGGGTAAAAGGCATTGAAGTATTCAATCAGCCATGATAGTGGTGAATGGCGGAGCAGGTTTAATGGGCTGAATGACATACTCCTGCCATAGAATTATAGAGTTATACATCACAGAATTAGACACTTGGGTCCAATTTGTCTGCACCAACCAGATATCCTAAGCTGATCTAGTCCCATTTGCCAGCATTTGGTCCATATACCTGTAAACCTTTCCTATTCACGTACCCATCCAGATGCCTTTTAAATGTTGTAATTGTACCAGCCTCCACCATTTCCTTTGGCAGTTCATTTCCTCTGAATGAAAACATTGCCCCTCAGATCCTTCCAAATCTTTCCTCCCTCAGTTAAACTTACGCCCTCTAGTTTTGGAACCCCTCCCCTGGGGAAAAGACTTTGCCTATTCACCATATTGATGCCCCTCATAATTTTATAAATCTCTACATGGTCACCCCTGAGTCTCTGATGCTCCAGGGAAAAAAGCTCCAGCCTATTCAGCCTCTCCCTATAGTTCAAACACTCCAATCTCTGCAACATCCTTGTAAATCTTTTCTGAACCCTTTCAAGTTTAACAACATCTTTCCTATAGCAGGGAGATAAGAATTTAATGTTGTATTCTAAAACTGGCCTAACCAACATCTTGTACAGCCGCAACATGACCTCCCAGCTCCAATACTCAATACACTGAAATGAAATCTTTGAGGAGAAAGTGAGGTCTGCAGATGCTGGAGATCAGAGCTGGAAATGTGTTGCTGGAAAAGCGCAGCAGGTCAGGCAGCATCCAGGGAACAGGAGAATCGACGTTTCGGGCATAAGCCCTTCTTCAGGAATGAGGAAAGTTTGTCCAGCAGGCTAAGATAAAAGGTAGGGAGGACGGACTTGGGGGAGGGGCGTCGGAAATGTGATAGGTGGAAAGAGGTCAAGGTGAGGGTGATAGGTCAGACTGGGGTGGGGGCGGAGAGGGCGGGAAGAAGATTGCAGGTTAGGAAGGCAGTGCTGAGTTCGATGGATTTGACTGAGACAAGGTGGGGGGAGGGAGAATGAGGAAACTGGTGAAATCCGAGTTCATCCCTTGTGGTTGGACGGTTCCTAGGTGGAAGATAAGGCGCTCTTCCTCCAACCGTCGT
>NC_057718.1:24957198-25014153 GCF_004010195.1 Chiloscyllium plagiosum | reverse complement strand
GGGGTAGACCATTTAGGTCAGAGATGAGGAGAAACGTCTTCACTCAGAGAGTGGTGGCTGTGTGGAATGCTCTGCCCGAGTGGGCAGTGGAGGCCCAGTCTCTGGATTCATTTAAGAAAGAGTTGGATAGAGCTCTCAAGGATAGTGGAATCAAGGGTTATGGAGATAAGGCAGGAACAGGATACTGATTAAGGATGATCAGCCACGATCATATTGAATGGCGGTGCAGGCTCGAAGGGCAAAATAGCCTACTCCTGCACCTATTGTCTATTGTCTAAAGGAGAACCAAATGAGTTTCTCCGAAAATCAACAACAGTTTCGTGGTCATCATTAGACTCTTAACCCTAGATTTTGTTTTTAATTAAATACAAATTTGACCATCTGCCATAGCAGAATTCAAACCTGGGTTTCCAGAACATTACCAGGGTCTCAGGGTTAACACTGCAGCGATAATACCACAAGGCCCCTGCCTCCTCTACATCTCCTGACAGTGCAGCGAGAAATGTCAACATGTGTGAGGTGCTCAGGTACTAAAGTGGGTCTTGAACTCTTAACCGCTGTCTCAGGGAAAGTGTGCTACCACTGAGATAAAGGACAATTTCCTCCATGTTTAGGTCTTCCGCGGCGTTGGAAAGTTTGACTTTGAAAGATAAAAACCCATGACAATTCTGCAAATCCCTGCCTTTGATCAGTGTCATTAAATAATACAGCAGATGCCCACAGAACGTGATTTGAGACTGCGGTGTTATTCACTCCATTGTCACTGCTGTTTTCCAACAGCTCAAAGTCATTTAATAACTGAGTCATTTGTCTCAGTCAAATCCATCGAATTCAGCACCGCCTTCCTAACCTGCAATCTTCTTCCCGACCTCTCCGCCCCCACCCCAGTCTGACCTATCACCCTCACCTTGACCTCTTTCCACCTATCACATTTCCGACGCCCCTCCCCCAAGTCCGTCCTCCCTACCTTTTATCTTAGCCTGCTGGACAAACTTTCCTCATTCCTGAAGAAGGGCTTATGCCCGAAATGTCGATTCTCCTGTTCCCTGGATGCTGCCTGACCTGCTGCGCTTTTCCAGCAACACATTTCCAACACTGAAATGAAAGCAAGTATGCCAAACACCTTCTTAGCTGCCCTATCTACCCACGACTCAACTCTCAAGAAACTATGCAGCTGCACCCTAAGGTCACTTTGTTCCTCTGTTGTCTATATGTTAGCATATTCTTTGTATTGCCGGGTGCATCATCTTTCCTCTTTCAATACAGCAGTTAGCTATTTTTCCCAAAGTTGAAATGAGTTACCATGCAGCTTTTATTTTTGGCTGTTATTGTGTTATCCCTCATCGCATGGAATTAATGTAATTTACTCCATCTGTCAACAGTACAAACACTCTTTCACTCTTGCCTCTTGTAAACAAGTACATGGTTAAGGACAATATACTTCACGTATAAATAAGAACTTTAAACCTCTCATCAGCATTTTAAAATAATATTAATAGTTACTGTATCAAACAAATGCACTCATAATATATCTTTGGCAGAGTATATCATTGATTTATCCACTCTCTGCACTTGTGTTTTTATGCCAGATGGGTTGAAGCAGCCTCAGTAAATTTGTGATAATTTACAGCATTCTAGCATTTTGAGCTGTGAATTTTAAAGTCAAGTTCAATTTTTTGTTTTTCGTTCAACTGAAAAAGATTGTCAATAATGGAGATTTTATTTTACATATAAACATTTCAATTTACTTCAAACTTCAACCCACAAAATGTTTGGGACCAAGGTAAGATTTGGGAACTGGGGAGAAACCGTGGCAGATTAAAGCTGATGCAAATAAGTACTGTCACATATTGAAAGATGGAATGGGGACACATATCCTGAATGATTGGTTTTGAACTAGTTCACAGAGAAGTTCGTAACTTGGGTTTTCTGTGTAAAGTGTGCCAATAGTGGGACTCGAATGCAATAAATTAATCAATCCTCTACATTTTGTCCTACACATTAAAATTTACATGTTTTATAAATTATTTAATAAATTATTATTAAATTATATTATATTTGAGTTTACTGTCATCAAATCTAACTGGGAACACTTTCATTGATGAGCGGGATTTTACAGGTGTCATGCAATGTTATATGCTATATTGTTACAGCTATTTGTAAGTGTTAGTCAGCATAGGCCAAGTAGAGAGAGGGAATAGACTGGTGGTGAATTTAACTTGAGGGTCACCACACCCCAAGCCCCATTGAGAGGCAAGAGTTTTCCTGGTGACTTCAACTAGTGTGGGAATTGAACCGACACTCTTAGCATCTCTCTGCCTCGCAAACCAGCCACCCAGCCAATTGAACTAACTGGCCCCTAAGTAGCCACCTAAAAATATGATTGAACATGGAAGGCACACATTTGACCAATAAAAGTGGCTGACAACAACATTCAATGAGAAAAAGCGGAAACAAATAAATGTTGGCACAAAAAATATGAGGCAGAGAAGTTGCATTTTTGAGAAAATGCCATAAGACTCAAACTGTGTACATTGATATTCAAAATGCAGATGCTGCTTATTGCATTGGCTAAAGGGAAGTTTTGTGACTCCCATTTCAGTGCACCCTTACCACATGGCAGTGAAACATGAAAGTGACATCCAGAGACAACACAATGTATTCAGTGAGATCATGGCTGATTGATAATTGTTATGGACTGGGCCAGATCCCCTCAAAACGTTTTAAGAAGGTAGCCCAGAGCCTAACTTTATTTTTCTTTCAGACAGATGTAAAGTGGATATTCCAGGGATGATGGGGCTGGTCAAACCACTTAGCTTTAAACAAAGCAGAATTTATTTAAACATAATGGATGAAGCATGAACGAAAGGAAACAGTATTTGAAACAACAACTTATCTGACAACCCAAACAACATGATATCACAACTTAACAAAACTGTTCCAATCCCAACACAGCCCTTGGCAAAAGGTAAATTCAAACACAGGTTCTTACAGACAGGAGATTTCAGAGAGAAGGTTCAGACGAGATCTCTGTTGAAACATGGAACCTCTTTTCACTGTAGCTGCTTCTCTAGGTCCTCAATAGTTTTCAACTCCCTGATAAAAGCTAAACCAAGCTAGAAAAAAAAACTGAACTGGAAGACCTGGCCACTCCCCTGCCATTGTTCAAAGTAATCATTTCCAGACAAATTGGCACCTCTGCCTTACAGCCCCTCTTGGGAAAAAAACCCAAGGACAACCAAGGATAACCTTGTTAAAGGGCAGCATTGTCACATTATCCTCTATTCTGTCTTCTTGCCTTTTCCCCAAAACCCTTGAATTCCTTACTAATTAAAAATCTATTATCTCACCCTTGGAATACACTTAATGACTCAACCTCTACCACCCTCCATGGGACAAAATTACACAGGTTGCTAAAGGGAAGTTTTGTGACTCCCATTTCAGTGCACCCTTACCACATGGCAGTGAAACATGAAAGTGACATCCAGAGACAACACAATGTATTCAGTGAGATCATGGCTGATTGATAATTGTTATGGACTGGGCCAGATCCCCTCAAAACGTTTTAAGAAGGTAGCCCAGAGCCTAACTTTATTTTTCTTTCAGACAGATGTAAAGTGGATATTCCAGGGATGATGGGGCTGGTCAAACCACTTAGCTTTAAACAAAGCAGAATTTATTTAAACATAATGGATGAAGCATGAACGAAAGGAAACAGTATTTGAAACAACAACTTATCTGACAACCCAAACAACATATCACAACTTAACAAAACTGTTCCAATCCCAACACAGCCCTTGGCAAAAGGTAAATTCAAACACAGGTTCTTACAGACAGGAGATTTCAGAGAGAAGGTTCAGACGAGATCTCTGTTGAAACATGGAACCTCTTTTCACTGTAGCTGCTTCTCTAGGTCCTCAATAGTTTTCAACTCCCTGATAAAAGCTAAACCAAGCTAGAAAAAAAAACTGAACTGGAAGACCTGGCCACTCCCCTGCCATTGTTCAAAGTAATCATTTCCAGACAAATTGGCACCTCTGCCTTACAGCCCCTCTTGGGAAAAAAACCCAAGGACAACCAAGGATAACCTTGTTAAAGGGCAGCATTGTCACATTATCCTCTATTCTGTCTTCTTGCCTTTTCCCCAAAACCCTTGAATTCCTTACTAATTAAAAATCTATTATCTCACCCTTGGAATACACTTAATGACTCAACCTCTACCACCCTCCATGGGACAAAATTACACAGGTTCATTACCAACTGAGAAAAGAAGTCATCTCTGATGTAATTGGATGAGCATTATATGCCAAGCAGAGAACTTGCCACAATGTCATTAGATAACCTTTTTGCTCATCATATTTAACCATATGTACACTAACAAGGTGCTCGCACATTCAAAAGGAGGTAGGGCAGTAATATATGAATACCACTATAAGCACTCTTGAAACTTCCAACATTGTCATACACTTTAAACGTTTACAGGATAAGTTTGCTCATGACCTAATGGAGTGCATCAGATTGATTGATTAATTTATTGTCACATGTACTGAAATACAGTGAAAAGCTTTGTTTATGAGCAGTACAGGGAGATCATAGTCAGCAAGGATGTACAAATCAAAAAGACTGAGACAAAAGCATACGGGTTACATTGCACAGAGTGTGCACGAGGCCAGATCAACATTAGCAAGATCAGCATTATTTGAGGCTACAGAATCCAATCATCATTCTAATAACAGCTGGGAAGAAGCTGTTCCTGAACTTGCTGGTGTGTTTGTTCAAGCTTCTGGATCTTCTGCCTGACAGAAGAGGCTGTAGGAGAGCATTACTGGGATGTGATAGGTGTTTGATGATGTTGTCAGCCTTTCCACAAGAACAAGCCATGTAAATGGAGTCCGTGGATAGAAGACAGGTGTCCATGATGCTCTGGGCTGGGCTCACAATCTTCTGTAGTTTCTTTTAATCCAGACAGAGCAGTTACTGCACCCGGCCATTATGCATCTGGACAGTATGCTTTCTATAGTGAATCTGTAGAAGTTGGTGAGGTTCCTTATGGACATGCCGAATTTCCTGAGTCACCTGAGGAAAAGGCATTGTCATGACTTCTTGACCATTGCATCTAGTTCATCCTCTTCCTGAACAGCATCTCTTTTAACTCCTCTCACTTTCTTCAGGTCAGAGGGGTGGCCAGAGAATAATTAACCACCATTTCCATCAACTTCAGCAAGATGCCATCACCAGACACATATTCCCCTCCCTTGTCAGCCTTCCGCGAGGACTATCCCCTCTCGGACACCCAGGTCTACTCCTCTTGCACTCCCAACATCGCACACAGCCCCACGGCACCTTCCCCTACAACCATAGAAGATGTGACACTTATCTATTTACTTCCTCCTTCCTTGGTATCCAAGGGCCCAAACACACCTCCGAGGTGAAGCAGCACTTGACCCGCACTTCACTCAATCCAGTCTACTGCACTCACTGCTCACAATGTGGTCTCATCTACATTAGGGAAATGAACCATTGACTGGGTGGCCGCTTCACAGAACCTCTACATTCTGTCTGCAAAAAATGACCCTGAGCTTCCTTTTGCTTGCCAATTCAACACACCACCTTGATTCCTGGCCAACATCTCTGTCCCAGGCTTGCTGCCATGCTTCAGCGAAGCTCAGCGTGAGCTGGAAGAACATGTTTCATCGCCTCTCCCACTGACAGACTTTCCAGGACAGATCTGACTGACCTTGGCGCAATCGCCCAAACTGAATTTGCAGGATATCCCCGGCTGACTGACTGGCAAAACCCAGTCTGATTTTGGTTGATTCATAAGACTGAGAGCGACCTCTATGCTCAGACTGAAATAGAGCTGATCCCTGGACTTGTGTTGAGCCAACTGGCTAGTTGCCCATGCCCAATCCCCACAAATTAAAAATAACCCATGACTGTGGTGGAATCCCCTCGCTAGCTGGAGTCCATCCTTGCCTCTCTGTTCTCTTTCATATATTTCTATGCTCTTCATATACATACAACGCATTTGCCACATAAGCTGTTGGAATATGCACCACCTCTGACATTTTGTGCAACACTATAACATACAGTAAATTGTCCCCTTCATTTTACATTGCTCCATTGTAGTGCCAGCTCAGCTGCCATTATGATGTATATACTCTGGCATTGATACCAGGAATGGCAGTAAAACTTTTCAATACAAGAAGTATTGAATTTTCAAGAACGTTTCATGGTCAACTTTGGTAACACAGCAAGATTGACACTTGTTTTGCCATTTCCTTGTTTCCCTATTTTCATGTCAACTTAATTTGCTCAACATTACATCTTTGGTTCTGAACGAAGCGGTACAAAGATCTAATAGAAAACAGCTAAAGATCTGTTAACAGGACACCTAGAAAATACCAACCGGATTATATAAAGTCAACATGTACTCATGAAAGTGAAATCATGCTTGACAAATTGATTGGAATTTTTTTTGTCAACGTAACTAGAAATAAGGATGAGTTAAGACCGGTGAATGTGGTGTATTTGGATTTAATAAAACCCATATAAGGGATCATTATGCAAAAATCAAAGCACCTGGGATTGGTAATAATATATTGACTGGATTGAGAATTAGTTAGCAGATAGGAAGCAGAGGAGGAATAAATGGGTCTTATTCAGAGTAGAAAGCAGTGACAAGTGGGATACTGCAATGCTGAGTGCTTTACCCCAGCTATTTACAGTTTATACCAGTGGGTTGGATAATGGAATAAAAAGTAACATTTCCTAGTTTGCTGATAACACAAAACTAAGTTGGAGTATGAGTGGTGAGGAAGATGTAAAAGAACCTTCAAGGCAATTTAAACAAGTTGAGTGAGTGGATAAATGCTTGGGAGATGCAGTATAATGTAGACAAGAATAAAATTGTTCACATCAGTCGGAAAAACAGAGTGGAAGACTATTATTTAAATTGGGTGATAAATTGGGAAATGTTAATTCACAAAGGGACCTGGGTGTCACAGTCACTGATGCAAACATGCAGGTGCAACAAGCAGTTAGAAGGGTAAACGGCCTTCATTGCAATACAGTTTGAGCTCAGAGCAAGAAATACTTACCCAGCTGTACAGTGCCTCGGAGAGATCACACCTAGAGTGTTGTGTGCAGTCTTGGTCTCCTCACTTGAAAAAATATGCAATTATCATGGACAGAGTGCTGCAGAAGCTCACCAGATTTATTCTTTAGATGGCAGGTGTGTCTCTTGAGAAAATATTGGATTTACAGGGCCTGTGTTTGCTGCAGTTTAGAAGAATGACTGCAGATATTATTTAAACATTTATTCTGAGGAAGATGCACAGTCTGGCAGCAAGGAAGATGTTTTCACTTGCTGAAGGGGTATGGAGAACAATGGATCACATTCTCAGGATATGATAGACCATATCAGACTGAGATGAGGAAAAATGTCCTCACTGAGATGATTAGATTAGATTACTTACAGTGTGGAAACAGGCCCTTTGGCCCAACAAGTCCACACCGACCCGCCGAAGAACAACTCACGCAGACCCATTCCCCTACATTTACCCCTTCACCTAGGACTATGGGCAATTTAAAATGGCCGATTCACCTAACTTGCACACTTTTGGACTGTGGGAGGAAACCGGAGCACCCGGAGGAAGCCCACACAGACACAGGGAGAATGTGCAAACTCTACACAGTCAGTCACCTGAATTGGGAATTGAACCCAGGTCTCTGGTGCTGTAAGGCAGCAGTGCTAACCACTGTGCCACTGTGCTGCCCGTAATGATGGTGGGCTTGTGAAATTCCCTACCTGTCAAGGTTGTCAGGGCCAAGTCTCTGAATATGTTTGAGAAAGAAATAGATATCTAGTACTGAATGTGTCAAGTGGTCAAATTACGATCAGCTATTATCATGTTGAATGGCGGAGTAGTTTCAATAGTCCTCGTGACCTCCTCCTCCTATTTTCTAAGTTTCTAATTGGAAACAATATATTGCATTCCCTTTATCCTATATTTTCTGTACCTGTTGAATTTCCCCCCGCCATCTGAGGCTGGAAGACTGTCAATGTAGTAAGTGAAGGCACCGGGAGATTTGTCAGTGACCTCCTCTTATCACAATATATTGCCATTGATGCACATATTTGTGGCACAGCTGCCCATAATGTGATCAACTCAGCAATTTAACGGGCGAATTAAAGGTCTTTTGTCATCACCATGAACACTTTGCAAATGTTGAGAGGGCCCATCATAGAGGCCTTCTAGGGGGTTCCTATGGCGAAGCTCACTTTGATGGGAGCTCAAGATCCATGGTTGCCTTCACAAATCAGTAAACCACCTTATTCCTTAACTCAACCCTCTCCCGCCCAAAGTCAGGGCCTTCCTTCCTGGTCCCTGTTTTCCACAGGAAAAATAGGCAAGCCATCAAATGCACCACAGCATTGAGGAGCCATGTCCCTTAAGCTGCAGCCAGAGCTTCCATTTTCTGCCCTGGAATCAGGACCTCATTGGAGTGGACAAAATTCAATCTCCGTTGACTTATTGTGTATTCAAACCTGCCTACAAAAACAAAAATAAACTCCATGCTAATCCCTGTGTCATATCACTTGCAATCTGCCTTCAATCAAAGCAGCTATCCTGTTTCTTTCTTGTTCACCAATCAAGTTTCTAGCAAAGCTGCTTTGTTACCCAACATATGCCAGCTTTTTTCTCAAAATCATTTTGGCAAAGCTTCTGAAAATCCCTTTACAGTATATCCATTCTACATCCTTCAGCTGTTTACACGATCCCCACTTCATCAGAAATTCTGTGTGATTTACCATTCAGTGCAGCCTGATAAAGCTGGCCTCAAATAGACATTGAGCTCTCCATATGCACTCAGCTGAGTACCTGTCATGGATCCTGTAACTCTCACTAACTTGGCTGATTTAACTCTTCCAAGTTGTGCATGCACACTGCCCACTCTATTGGATACTTAGACCATGTCTCATATCCAGGAAATGATTTGTCAAGGTTGATGGGAGTAGAACAGATTAAGTCAACCTAAGCAACATGGTGATAGTTTGCACGAAAGCAGCCCAAAATGGGGGTAGTGGCTCCCAAGTGTCAGCTACAATTTGGGTGTTGTGGGATCTGCATACCAATTTATAATAATAACAGTTCTCACTGAGGGCTTGCAGTGGTTTTCATGTTTCTAAAAGAGGTACAAGTGGAAAAAGTTTGGGAAGAATCAAGTTTACACTGAGAGCATGTAATTTCAAGGAACTGAATGTTTAAAAAATGGGATAATAAGCAAAATGAATGGATAGGGTTGGATTGTGATAAAAAGAAATGATTGATTTGATGATTCAGAACGTCAAAGACCCTCTGAACAATGGAAAATTAGTTTGAGAATAGGCTACTAAATATATCACAGAGTGACCAATGAAGAAAAACAAAATTATTTTGTGCATGAATATAACATTAGTGGATAACCATTTGATGAAAACTGACCTAGAAGTGTACAAGTTGTAAAGAAGAATAAAATATAAGCAATTTCTAATAACTAATGTGATTTCAGACTGAAAACAAAAAAACCTATTTTAAGCTCAAATATATGTAAACCCAGGGAGAGCTGCAAACTGATTCTGAATTTTTAGCTGAATGTTACCCCAGGTATTTCTTAAGCAGTATGCTTTTTTTTCTTTTTGCTTTAAAACAATATTCTGGTTAAACACAGGTTGTTTGAGAACAATCTAACATTCATAAGGTTTTGGATCAATTGATAAATTTTTGAATTCTTAATAAAAAGAGTTTTGGAGCTAAATGAGCTTTCCTTCATGATATCATATCATCAGCATTATAACACTTGAATAGAAAATAACAAGTACAATTTAGGAGTAATAACATTCCTGCGAGATATCAGCTCCTTTCCATGCCAGCAGTTCTAATAACCTAAATAAACCATCATGCGATTGGTCTATAAATGAAAAAATTGCTGCTATCACCAAAATTATTTGACAGAAGGAGGATTTCAGATGCTTAACATGTGAATAGTTATTTAACAATGCTAATATAATAGAAAATCTGTACCAAACAGTTTTTAATGCACAATGCAACTGAAAATAAAGGAATGGCAGTTTATAACATATACAATTTTCTGCAGCGATATACATGTTTCCTATATATGGTTTTATAAGTTCAGGACTATTTTATCACTTCCCATATGTTATTAAATATTATACATCTGGAACAGTCTATAATTTGTTTGTCCCTTTATTGGTACAGGATCTAATTTCCATAATGGATACAATATGAGTTGAGTTAGTAAACAATGACTTCTCTGTAGACTGCTGTTTGTTCATCATTTGTTTCTTCCTGATGTTTAAAGGTTATCCTTGCACTCATGTACACTTGGAAAATTATTCAAGTGCTTTCTGTACATCATCCAGATATTGGAGTGATGCTCCTGCAAATGCCAATCTCAACAAGTTCTCCTTGCGCCTGATTCACGAGGTATTTAGGGATGCTACTCCCATTGAATGTGAAAAGAAATTGCCTCTTCATCCTGACCATCACATTCAAGTAAGCTTCAGCGAATTTAATGGTTGTAATTTGTGACAAATCGTTTTCTTGTTCCATCATTTCAACTGCGACAATATTCAATAGGTGCAGGAGTAGGCCATTCAGCTCTTTGAGCCTGCACCGCCATTCAATATGATCATGGCTGATCATTCCTAATCAGTATCCTCTTGCTGCCTTATCTCCATAACCCTTGATTCCACTATCTTTGAGAGCTCTATCCAACTCTTTCTTAAATGAATCCAGAGACTGGGCCTCCACTGCCCTCTGGGGCAGAGCATTCCACACAGCCACCACTCTCTGGGTGAAGAAGTTTCTCCTCATCTCTGTCCTAAATGGTCTACCCCGTATTTGATAGAGGGGAGTCAGTGGATGTAATAAATTTAGATTTTCAAGAGGCTTTTGATAAAGGCTCCCAGCAAAAGAGACTAGTTCAAAAATTAAAGCATCTGGGAGATGGGAGGTAATGTCCTGGCACAGATTAATGATTGGCTGACAGAAACAGAGTAGGAATGAATGGGTCATTGTCATGATGGCTGACTTTGACTTATGGGGTACCACAAGGCTCAGTGCTTGGTCCCCAGCTGTTCACAATAAATACAGAAAGGAGATAGAGGGCTTGGTGACATGGGGGTGCATTGAGAACACCCTCTCAATCAATGTCAGCAAAACTAAAGAACTGACCTTTGACTTCAGGAAGAAAGGAGGAGTACACGTCTCCATCCACATCAACAGAGCTGAGGTTGAGAGGGTGGAGAGCGACAAGTTCCCAGGAGTGACGAAAACCAGCAACCTGTCCTGAACTTCCCACGTAGATGTGATTGTCAAGAAGGCACAACGCCTCTTCTTCCTCAGCTGGCTCAGGAAATTCGACATGTCCATTAAGACCCTCGCCAACTTCTCCAGATGCACCATTGAAAGCATACAGACCAGATGCATAACGGCCTGGTACGGCAACTGCTCTACCCAGGACCATAAGAAACTGCAGAGGGTTGTGGGCACAGCCCAGACCATCACAGAAGCCAACCTTCCACCCATGGAAGCTACCAACATCATCAAAGCCCCATCGCACCCTGGTAAAGCTCTCCTACAAGATCTTCCGTCAGGGCAGAAAATACACAAGTTTGAACACGTACCAGCAAGTCCAGGAACAGCTTCTTCCCTGACAAATTTAGACTGATGAATGGACTCTCTCACGTCAAATAATGCTGATCATGCCAATGTTCATCTTGCCTAGCATACATCCTATTCAAAGTAACCTGTCTGTCTCAAGTTTTTTCCCCCCACTCTACAATCTGTATGTCATTGTTTACAGATACTGCTGTCGTTGATCTGCCTGTACTGCTTGTAAACAAAGCTTTTCACTGTATTTAGGTACCCCACTGGTCACTGCCTGCCATTCCGAAATGAAGCCGTTTAGCACTACCCTTTGTTTCCTATCAGCCAACCAATTTTCAATCCAATCTCGTACTTTGCCCCTAATACCATGCACCCTAATTTTATTCACTAACCTCCTGTGTGGGACTTTATCAAAAGCTTTCTGAAAGTCCAGGTACACCACATCTACTGGATCTCCCTCATCCATCTTCAGAGTTACATCTAATTAAAATCTGGTTTCAAGATATGCATGATATTTAAAGATGTTCTACTGAGAAGAGACATTCCATTTCAGGAGTTAAAAATTCTTGGATGATTGTTGGGGGCATCTGGTGAGTTTCAAACACATTCTGCTGCTCACTGCCCAAAATCCACCTGGAATTAAAACTGTGTTTCTTCTCTTTCAACCTGTGGCATACCTGCCACAATTCTGAAAAGATAGTGGAAACAGTTACTGTTCAGCAGTTGTAGCAAGGTTAGCCAGGTTGACCCACATAGAATAGAGTTCCCTCATTCAAGCAGTTAGCCTGGTTCAATCTGGGAGCCTTGGCTGACAGATATAAACAAGTATGTCAGACATTCTGCCCACTCTGAGAGCTGGCTCTGATGGGGCGGGATCAGTGTCAGGGACTCTCCAAGTGTAAATCAAGGGTGACTTGGTAATGGAATACCATCCCTGGTGGAGTTATTTCATGGTAGTAACTATTCATAGGAAATTGGATATGCACTTGGAAAGGAGAAATTTGCTGATTTATGACAGGACAGGAGAATGAGAGTATCGAGATAGCACTTTCAAAGTGATTGCAAAGGCAGAATGAATTGAGTAGCCTCCATCTGTGTTGTTATAATTGTATAATTCCTGTAGTACAAAAATGACTTCAGCTTGGATGGCATTTTTCTGACTCACCACCTCTTAGAGCCTCTTCAGCCCCTTCTCCACGCAGGTTGAAGTGGGAATCAAAACAAATTATAATGTTAAAAAAAGAAAATTCTCCTCCAGTCTGTCACAACCATATGTGGCTGTTACTTGCATACTCATGTTATCATTCCAGATGTTTCATGCTTTGAGTTCATTGCCTTGCCTCATAGACATTTGAAATCCAAGAGATCAAATAATTCCACAAATTTGTTCATATTGGTCTTCACATTAGGAATCCACAAAAATTGACTGCAGAGATTCTATACTATCTAATATCATTGCCGTCTTCAGCCATTACTGATTTAGCTTTTGTAAACACACCTCAGTGGGATTGATGTCCACAATGGGGCTCACAGATCAGTAGGTATGACATAACTTTCTACCTGTTACTATTTCTTGCTACGAATGAATCTTTTAAAGATTACAATACAGATTTTTCCATTCTACTGCTAAAAGTTTGCAAAGAAGATTGACAGAAACAACAATATTTATTTTGATATTCCTACAGAACTTCAAGCAAATTTATGGCAAGAGGTCAGGAGAATCATTTTGTAAATTATAGGTGGTATTATTGCATCATATTGAACATAGTCAACTGGTGATTCAGAGCCCTAGATATAAAATGCTTTGGATGTGTTTGCATTTGGATATTTTGTCTCCCTCTTACAGATTCAAAAACTAATTAAATAATTCATCAACTTGTTTTATGAAGAGATAACTAGTCCATTTCAGAAACTCATTTATTTACAAAAATTCTTTGCTGCTTGTCAAATGAACAGATTTATGGAGGAAACCACTCAACAATGATTTTTGTGTTTCAGGCATATTTTTTACTTTATCTTGATAATAGTGGAGTAGTTCATGCATGATCAAACATAGAAAAAAGGACACAAACTATCTAAGCAATCTTCTCAGCCTGTTCATCACACGGTTAGTCTCCTCCCTCTGAGTCATAGAATTTCTTTGCTGAAAGAAGAAACCAGCAGAGAAAAACCCCTAAGTCAATTAGAAAAAGACTCTGGGGAATGTATCTCCAACCCTCTAAGGTCATCAAGCAAGTTTCAAGTCACAGGTAGATAAGTTAGTAAAGAAGATGTTTGGTATGCTTGCCTTTATTGGTCAGTACATTCAGCATTGGAGTTGGGAGGTCATGTTGCGACTCTACAGGACATTGGTTGGGTCACTATTGGAATATGGCAAGCAATTCTGGTCCTCCTGCTATTGGAAGGATGTTGTGAAACTTGAAAGGGTTCAGAAAAGGGTGTTGCCAAGGTTGGAGGATTTGAGCTATAGGGAGAGGCTGAATAGACTGGGCTATTTTCCAAAGCACATCTGATGCTGAAGGGTGACCTGATAGAGGTTTATCAAATCAAGAGTGGCATGGATAGTGTAAATAGACAATATCTTTTCCCTGGCATGGGGGAGTCAAAACTGGAGGACATAGGTTTAAGGCAAAAGATTTAAAAGGGACTTAAGAGGGCAACATTTTCACTGAGAGGGTGGTGTGTGTATGGAATGAGCTGCCAGAGGAAGTACTAGAGGTTGGTGCAATTATAACATTTAAAAGGCATCAGGATGGGTGCATGAATAGGAAGGATTTAGAGGGATGTGGGCGAAATGTTGGCAAATGGGACTAGATTTATTTAAGGTATCTGGTTGGCATGGACAAGTTGGACCAAAGAGTTTGTTTCCATGCTGTGTATCTCTATGACTCCTTGACACTGTAAGCGGATTACATAACTCGGCAAAGCCAACCCCATCTATGTTCTTTAACATAATGCTTTCCACGTGCAGAAAGTAATCGAGTTCCCGTTTGAATGATGGCTTGGTATTCCTGCACAAACATTCTATTCTAGATGTTAATCACTCTTGTTGGAGAAATTCTAAAATTCTGACATTTTTATGAGTATCGTTTCAAGTAGTCACATACTTGAATTTAATGATATAATGTCCTTTCATGTCATTATATCTTACAGTTTCCCTTTTTTGTTCCTTTTTCTTCTCATTTTAAAAGTAATTTGCCTGTTCACATAAATAACAGAAATCAATTAAGTAGTATAGACTCATAGCGCATGGAAACAGATCCTTCAGTCCAACTTGTCCATTCTGACTAGGTATCCTAAATTAATCTAGTCCCATTTGCCAGCATTTGGCGTCAACCCTTCCTATTATATACCCATCTAAATGCCTTTTAAATGTTGTAATTGTACCAGCCTCCAACACTTCCTCTGGCAGTTCATTCCATGCACCATTCTCTGCATGAAAAAGTTGTCCTTTCAGTCTTTTTAAAATTTTTCCCCTCTCACCTTAAACCTATGCTCTCTTGCTTTGGACTCCACTAACCTGGGGAAAACACCTTCGCTATTCACTCTATCTATGCCCCTCATGATTTTATAAACTTCTATAAGGTCACCTCTCAGCCTCAGACACTCTAGGAAAAATAGCCTCAGCCCATTCAGCTTCTCCCTATAGCTCAAACTCTCCAAATCTGGCAATATGCTTATAACTCGTTTCTGAATCCTTTCAAGTTTCACAACATCCTTCCAACAGCAGGGAGATCAGAATTGCATGCAGTATTCCAAAAGCGGCCTAACCAATGCCCTGTACAACTGTAACGTGACATCCCAGCTCCTATGCTCCATGCACTGAACAGTAAAGGCAAGCATACCAAATGCCTTCTTCATTGTGCTGTCTACCAGTTATCTAATATAAATTGCAATAGCGAGTTTTGAGAAGATTTGTAGCTCAGGTTGAGTTCTGTATGTAGGTTTGCTCGCTGAGCTGGAAGATTCATTTCCCGACGTTTCGTCACCCTACTAGATAACATCTTCAGTGGGCCTCCAGGCGAAGCACAGTTGAGAATTCCTGCTTTCTATTTATATGTTTGGGTTTCTTTGGGTAGGCGATGTCATTTCCTGTGATGACATCATTTCCTGTGGTGATGTTATTTACTGTTCTTTTTCTCAGGGGATGGTAGACAGGGTTTAATTCGATGTGTTTGTTGATAGAGTTCCGGTTGGATCTCTTAATATAATCTGACAAAATTGAAAGCCATATTGCAGACTATGGGAGGCATCAGTAACAATATAAATTATGAGATATTAAAAGTTATCTAATGCAGTTAAACTTTGAGAAAGGACACAGAGTGATTTTAAATTAGTTAATAAAGGGATATCATTCATTTCTAATTTTGCTTTGCAATCCCATGAATTTTGATCTGAGATATATTGTAAGTGAAAAATGCTTTGCATGAGTTTTCTTTTGTATTTTGTTCATTGAAAGGACAAACTATTGCCTCTACAAAGTAAGTGAGAAACATTAAAAATTAATTTAAGGACAAAATACAAATGACATCCTTTGCAATGACTGGTAAACATTTAAAAAGCTTTCCAAAAGGGAATTTCTGGAAAAATGAAGGGAAATACATTTATGGCACATGTTCTCAATGAGGTGCTTTGCACAAAAGTAACACTGATCAAAGATAGAGCTGTAAATCCATATCATTGATCCTCCAGAATGCATACTATTCCAACATGGCTTCCCACTATAAGTTTTGATTGGTTAATTTGCTCTTTTTCCATGTACTTATAAAATATTTTGGTTTAACTTACTCTCCTCAAAAGTAATTTCCTCTTGCCGAGAAATGCTTATCTTAATATTTACAAGAAAAATTCACACTGTAAACATTTATGAAGGAAAACTATTGTATCAATATTTCATCATTATTATTTGTTAATGTATTGTTTAGTTCACTCAAAATGCTTTTAAAATCTCTTGATTTGGGAGGGATCCAGGATGGCAGCGATCTGAGAAAATCGCACTGCAGAGCTCCGCATCACAGCAGAAGCAGGATGAACATTTAACCCTCCCAACCCAGGCCATCGCGATATCTTGGGACTCTGGAAAGATCGTGGAGTCCCAAGAAACTTCTTGGCAATGAATAATGAATATCACTAGCCAAAATGGTGTCATCAGCTTTCAGCAACTTATTTTACGACTCTGCCGGGTTTTCTTTTCTTCAGTTTCTTGCATTTACAAACCATATGTAATGGCTGACCTCAACATAAATTGTCAAATAGGCGAAAGTGAGGACTGTAGATGCAGGAGATCAAAGGCTCATTCCCGATGAAGGGCTTTTGCCCTAAACATTGATTTTCCTGCTCCTCGGATGCTGCCTGACCTGCTGTGTTTTTCCAGCACCACTCTGATCTTGACATAAATTATCAAATGGCAACCTCCTGGAATTCACACAAAGTAAAAATCAAGTCTCAGCACACAGAGTCATACAGCACAAACAGAGACCCTTTCACCCAACCAATCCATGCCAAACATAATCCCAAATTTAACTAGTCCTACCTACCTGCTCCTGGCCCATATCCCTCCAAACCTTTTCTATTCATGTACTTAACCAAATGTCTTTTATACATTGTAATTGTACCCACATCCACCACTTCTTTTGGAAGTTCGTTCCACACACGAACCAACCTCTGTGTAAGAAATTTGCACTTCACGTCTTTTTTAAATCTCTCCCCTTAAAAATCTGCCCCTAATTTTGAAATCTCCATTATAGAGAAAATACAACAACCATTAACTCTACTTATACCTCTCATTATTTTGTGAACTTCCATAGGGTCGCCTCTTAATCTCCTACACTCCTGTGAGAAAAGTCCCAGCCTATCCAGCCTTTCTTTATAACTCAAACCTTCCATACCTGGCTTCGATTTTACCATGTATCATGCCTTCAGAGTTCACTATATTTTACAACAAGTGTTTTTAATTCTATTATGAACTTTATTGGCTTGGCCTTTACATTCCTTCAGAAAGTCAGAAATCTTGCTGATTGACTGTACCAATTTATGCATTTTTAACATGTTCACTAAGTTGCTGATGAGTAGGCATTTCTAAAATTACAAAAGAAAAGTTCCATACAATCACATTCTACCAAATAATTATTTATGATGTAGGCCATTATCATTTTTCATCCATCTACCTGGACCAACAGTTTCCACATAAAATGTGACCTTACTAGCATTCCTAGCATCACCTCACATTTAGCTGACAAATATTTGCCAATTTTGCAAATGTATTAATGGACTTGTAATTTGTTGCGCCTTGCCTCAGTGCTGATTAATTCCCCCTAAAATTTGTGTTATCTGCAAATATTGAAATTGTGTTTTGATTCAAATAGTTGATGACATTTTTGAACAACAGTTGTCCCAGCACTGATTCAGGTGGATTACACTATTCAACCTTGACTAATGTCAACAACTACCCTTTATTCCCACTATCTTCTTTGTCTTGAATCCAACTATTAATCATTTCTGCATCTTGTCCTCTAGCTGCATATTTTTAACCTTATTCATTAAGAAGGTACCATATAATAAACTAAATGCCTTTATAAATTCTAGGTAAATTACATCCTATTGATTAGTCTCTGTCAACTCTACAAAAAAAATCAGTAATGTTAGCCAAGCAAGATTTTCATTTCTGAAACAAATGCTAGCTATTAATTATGACATGGTTTTCTGTTTTTGATGTTCTTCCATTCCTAACTTAAGTAGCAATTCCACATCTTTTCTATTGCTAATGTAATACTGACTGATTTAAACATTTCCTGGAGATGTTTTCCTTCTTAATTGTAAGTATTGTTTTAAACAGGATTGGAAGGAGTTAACACTTGTTGAGTGTGTAAACCATCACCCAAAATGACAATGGCATGAGGACTTGGTGAGAGAATAAAGTAGGATCTCAAGAGAGACAGATCTAAGGCTAGGTCTTCTGAATAGTCTTTGCAGTAATGTAGATAGTATACTTATAATCTGTAATAAGTTGCAGAGATTTAATAAACTACATCTTGCTTGCACTACAAGATTCTCATCATTAGATCATAAGATGGCTACCCTCACACACACTAGATCACGCAAGCTCTGAAGGAACTCATAAATTTGGAAGATACAATGGCAGCACAAACATGATAATTAGCATAGATCAGAAAATTATGCTCAGCATAAACTGTAACAATGAGGCAAACATACCACTAGTCCAGAAGACTTCAAGGAAAAGATATCCCCAATTGCTTAGGACAGCAAACCATGAGAATTTTAAAAATAAGCTGCAATCCAGATAATGCTTTGGGGACCCGGGTTCGAATCCCACCATGGCAGATAGCGGAATTTGAGTTCAATGAAAAATATCTGGAATTAAGAGTCGAATTGTCAATCGTTGGAAAACCCATTTGGTTCACTAATGTCCTTTCGGGAAGAAAACTGGTCTGACCTACATGTGATTGCAGACTTATAGCAATGTGGTAGGGCAATTAGGGATGGGCAATAAATTCAGGCCTAGCCAGGAACAGCCTCATTCTATGGATGAATAAAGAAAATCCTTGTGGAAGCATTCAGTGCAGGAGACCTCTTCAAAGAATGACAAAGTATTCAAGATCTGATAAGATCTCTGCTACAACAGAGGAAATGTTCAGCTCCAAGATAGAGGCACAAGCTGCATTGTGAGGCAATAGTTTGCAGGACAATTCAGCCAGTGAGTGAGTAGCAACTGTATGAGTCAAAGCTGAAAATTCCTGTTGCAAAGTGGAGTCTTTAAATAGCACAGCATTTGAGGCTGAAAGGATAAGAATTTTAAAAACGAGTTGCTGATCAGATTGGGTGTTGCCTTCATAGCACACAGGTACTATCATGCATGGATTGAAAAAAATGCAGAGCTAACATCACCAAGATGGAGCTGCATAACCAGGAGTGGAGAGACAGGAAAATCTTGAGCCAACCATTAAGAACAGATAAGTGTTAGGCAATTCAAAGAAATAGCAATTATGGACTAAAGTGGAGATTTTTGGGAGATCCTGTTATAGCCGGGAAAGGTGAGAAGTCCTATATTAAAGCTGCGAAAGACAAGAAAACCTCCACTGCAATGCAAAGGTATGGGATAATGTTCAAAAAGCAAGAAAGAAAATGGAAGACTACAAGATCCTATAGGAATCCATACATTATTTCATTAATTATTTCTACAGAACAGTGGAGAGATGCAACTACGGTGAATTACAATCAGAATTCATAAGACATTGAATTGTGGTAGGCATTACTGATGTTTATGACTGATGATGATTATAGATTTATGATATTCAAAGAAGACTTGACTCACCTAAAGGCAAGTCACATGTTGAGTGAAGCAGAGGTCTGTAAGTAAACGATCAATCCTAAGAAATCAAACTTGACACAGAGACTCTTTGGAAATCATTCAATTTTTAAGATACCAAATCATAAAATAGGTACATGATAAATCAATGCAACAGGTAGGACAGACACCAAACACTAAAAATATTTGCTAATTACATGTAGAAAAGAAACCACACAGGTATGAACTGCATCCAATTGTTGAAACTGAATGCTTTTATTGTAAAACATAGAAAGCTTTTGAAAAATGTGTCAAAGCAGGATACAGCCACGGAAAATGACAAGACCAATGAAATACCCACACAAAGTGGTAGGTGAGGTAGAACAGTCTCCGGCAGAAGTCAAAACTAAATGTTTTTCCAATTAAATCAGTCACCCAGACCAAATATTCTAGCAAGCAGACATTTATGACAATAGACAACTCATAAATTTCAAGTTAGGCATGAGAGAAAGTATTATCTGATTGTGAGCCTTGGTTGATGAACATTGTTTACAGAACTTCAACTATAGGGTCTGGGGAGAACTATATTCAATGTTAAAGGTATGCTATAAGCACTTCTCCAATGTAGAAAGCACCAAATTCTAGAAAACCTGTATGTACCTCATTACAAGGAATTCTAAATTGACCTCAATTTTATTTGAAAGCTAAAAGGGGTTAATCAACAAAAGAAAGGAAACCAAACAAAGAAGCAACAACTGAGCAGAATACCCCACTCAAGACAATTCAGGTAGCTGCATCTGAGTTGAGTCAGATTGCAATGTCAAAAAGTGAACAACCAATTATAATGAATCCAAGTCACACATTAGATGCTGAGTTGACTAAGAAAGCTCAGGTTCAAGTCGAATATCTTCCAAAGAAGAATCCTGAACAACCATAATGGATATTCCAGCAAGCCAAAAGTAACATTCAAGCAACACAACTTAGGAAGTGAATAGATTGATTTTACTAATGGTTGAGTCATCCTGGGCAAATAAGAAAATCAAAACGAATGAACAGGATGAAGTGGAAAGTTTATCTACTTCAGTACGTCTGGATTGAGAACAAAAATCCACGGACATAAATTAAAGGTGTGGTGCATGGAAGGCACAACTAAGAAGAGACAAGAAATATCTAAAATTCAAGATAACCTGTATACCAAAGAACAAGTGAGCCTTCTCTACCAGGGCTGATGACCACAATGGAAGAAATACAACAGATTAAAAACTTTCTAGTTCAGGAAAGAACCTTGGATCACAGACCACTCTTGCAAATCTAAACAGAACACATTAAGGGAATAGTGTAACCTCCAAATTGCCTCAGTTTGCAAGTCAAAAACTTACTATTGCTGATGGGGTGCTGCTAAAAGTAATAATGTAAACAAATATATAACAATAATAGCTATAATAAAAAAAATTGTTGGAAATGTTGCTTATGGTCTGAAAGGGTTAATACTTTATTAATGCAATCAGCAGCACCAACAATGATGATATCACGAGGATTTGGTGGAAAATGAGAGTAGGATCTCATCAGAGACAGGTCTTTATACTGACATGCGGCCTATTCTTACAACCTGTAAATAGTTATAGAGATGTAATAAACTACACCTTGTTTACTCAATAGGAGTCTATTTGTTAGATGCGCTGGATTACCCTCAGACACACTGGACCACGTAAGCACCTAAAGAATCAATTTCGAATAATACATTTAAAATATAGAACATACAATAGCAATGCACACATGTATTAAGTTAGTTTATTTAATACACCCCCGTTTATTTAAAATGTACTATCTCATTACTGATTTCTCCATACAACGTCATGTCCACTTATTCTATTCCTCTGAAGCTAAATAACTATTTAGACCATAAGACCATAAGATATAGGAGTGGAAGTAAGGCCATGCGGCCCATCGAGTCCACTCCGCCATTCAATCATGGCTGATGGGCATTTCAACTCCACTTACCCGCATTCTCCCCGTAGCCCTTAATTCCTTGTGACATCAAGAATTTATTAATCTCTGCCTTGAAGACATTTAGCGTCCTAGCCTCCACTGCACTCCGCGGCAATGAATTCGACAGGCCCACCACTCTCTGGCTGAAGAAATGTCTCCGCATTTCTGTTCTGAATTTACCCCCTCTAATTCTAAGGCTGTGTCCACAGGTCCTAGTCTCCTCGCCTAACGGAAACAATTTCCTCTCTGAGCCATGTATTATCTTGTAAGTTTCTATTAGATCTTCCCTTAATCTTCTAAACTCCAATGAATGCAATCCCAGGATCCTCAGCCGTTCCTCAAATGTTAGACCTACCATTCCAGGGATCATCCGTGTGAATCTCCGCTGGACACGCTCCAGTGCCAGTATGTCCCTCCTGAGGTGTGGGGACCAAAACTGGACACAGTACTCCAAATGGGGCTAACCAGAGCTTTAACCTTGCTGCCATCTCGCTATTTTATGCGAATATGATATTATCCTGTCTATTTGTTTAATATAACGCCTCTACCATTCTAATTTCCATTACAGCTTAGGGGAGACTGAGAGCCTCTGGGGTGACTTTGAACAATTCGATCAGCCGGACTGCGAGTGAGTCTGTCCGCATACAGAACATAGAATTGTGAGGCAAGTTTCAGTTCCACAATCTCCAACACCAGCCCCGCCACACTTGGCGATCAAGGCCCCGTTGTCACACTTTGCAAGACCATTCTCCACGCCGCTGCACTCATGGTGATCAGAAATCTCCTCTCCCCTCCCAATTACCTGCTTCAACAGTACCGCCCGCCCCTCTCCCCCTACCCCAGCTGGAAGTGTGCCCATTTGTAGTTCACAAGAGTTGGCCAGCTCACTGTTGGCAGCTTCAAGGCGTGCTACACCGCTGGGAGGCCCGGGGTGAAAGAAACTCCAGCCCACCATCATCACTTCCGCAGCTCTGTTACAGGGGAGGCTGGACCATAGCTGCCGCCGAGCCCCAGTCCCTGGAGCGGGAGCGTGCGAGCGACCGAGTGCGCGCCACCCCTTCCATCTCCCAGGAACGCGCGAAGGGAGCGAGGAGCGCGCGCTCGTGTTGCAACACATTTCCCAGGAACAAGGTTGAAAGGCACAGACACAGAGAGAGAGGTATAGTTGGGGGGGGGAAGCAAGAAGAAAAAAGCCGCGAGTCAGTGGTAAACCATCCGCAAGCCCTTTCAATGAATCATCTGAGGCCGGGATCTGGAGCGGACAGGAACATTACAGAATTAAGGAGGCTTTTGCTCTTGGCGTGTGCCGTACGCCGGGCTTGAGGTAAATCACGGTACAAGCTCGTCGTTAGTTTTTGTTGTATTTTATAGGGGAAAAAAAAAGAATCTTTCAATAGATAGCAAGAGGTGAGGGATGTTGGAGAGAAGGAGAAGCAAAGCCTTCAGCAATGAGGTGCGGTACTGTAGTTAGCATCATTTATCCCACCCGCCTCAGTGCTTCCACAGCCGCCACTGTGGCCGGCCCTGGTCGCTGTCCGTGGTGCTGAACCTGTTTCAAGGCTCGGGCTGGTCGCGCTTTCCCGTCCGCCACTCTTGTTCATCCTTTACCCGTTGCTGCATCTGAATGCACAGCAGAAGCTGCATGCAAACCATTTGATAACATGAGATTTCATTCGGAGGAGACTCCAGTGCATGCACTCGCATAACGGTACAGCGCGGGGAACGTGCACTGAATGAACACTTGCAGTGCATCCCCGGTCACATTTTGTTTTGCAATCTTGCTCGCATTTTTATACATTTTATTGAGAACTGCTTGCACGCCTCGGATGGTTTGTCATCTTGCGTTTCCCATTTCTGCTATGCCTTATCGTAGGCATAACTCAGGGCAAAGATCGCATGTGCTTTTGTGATGGGTTTACCTTCCAAATCCGCGGTCATAAAATCATAAAGGGGTTTAGAGTCGAAGTTTATATGAAGTGCTGCCTGCACCCCTCCTCCCTCTTGCGTTGGTATACGTACATTGCCCTCTGCTGCTACTTCATTTATTATACTAATGTGGCGCCTGACTTTAGTTTCATCTCATTTTCTTGTTTAGTTAAAAATCGGGAATCCGACAGCGGCTCAACACAGACCTTGCGATGGCTCAAGGAAATAGTTATGGGCAGAACGCCAGTAACAACGGTATGGCAGACGAATCGCCGAACATGCTAGTATATAGAAAGGTAGGCAAGTCAGTGGGGAAATGCATATAACTTGTGGCGGAAGATGCGGCAGCTTCTTAAAGCTACTACGTGCAGCACGTTGTTCGGAACCGATGATATTTTGTGGTGTGTCTTGCCTATCACTCTGGCTGTGGTTGGGAAGAATAAAATAGTCATTGAGCTGGATGTAATACATAGAATCCCTACAGCTTGGAAACAGGCCCTTCGGCCCAACAAGTCCACAATTAGGTTCCCCTGTTCCCGACGTGTCCCAACACGCTTGGAGCTCGGGGCGGTGGGGAGGTTTAAGCTAACCATTGATTGTTGAATGGTCATGCTGGGCAGCTGGAGAGCGCTTTCTTTCAGAGAGTATTTTAGGTGTGAGTGTGTGTTGTGTCTGAACGCTGCTGGAGCTTGGGGTTTGTCAGCATTGGGTCTCAGTCCTGAAGCTGGCCTTACGGACATAATGTGACGATTTAAGGTGACGGCACGAGAGTGACAGGTGACTGCAAAGCAAATCTGAGCCAGAGTGGGTACATATCCTAACCTCGCCACATGCTCACAAACAGTGGGCTGCAGCTAGCACTGTGTGAACTCGCAAGAAAGATGAGTTTGTATTAATCCGGTTGTCCTCATGAATCACACGCATTTTTAGAGCATTTTTTGCCCAACTACTTATGCTGTAGATTGTGGGGATGAATTAAATATCCACTTTATCATTGGCATGGGTCGAAAATATCTATCCAGGTATTTACAGTAACAAAATCATACATATTCAGCAGCATACGTTTTTATTGATGTTTATTTTTTTAAAAAAATGAGTTTGAGTTTGTACCAGCTGAGGGAAATACTTTGCAGATGGGGCAACATGAACTGAGATATACAGTCTTGACAATAGACCATAAGACTTTCAACATATGAACAGAAATTAGGCTATTTGGCCCACCAAGTCTGCTCTGCCATTCAATCGTGGCTGATGGGTTTTTCAACCCAATTTTCCTGCTTTCTCTCCATAACCCTTGATCCCCTTGGCAATCAAGAACTTATCGATCTCTGTTTTAAATATACTCAATGAACTGGCCTCCACAGCCTTCTGTGGCAATGAATTGCATGGTTTTACCACTCTCTGGCTAAAAAGGTTTTTCCTCATCTCCATTCTAAAAGGTCTTCCCTTTACTCTAAGGCTGAGCCCTCGGGTCCTTGTCTTTCCTGCCTATGGAAACATCTTCCCAATGTCCACTCTATCCAAGCCATATTCAGTCTTCTGTAAGTTTCAGTCAGATCCCCCTCATCCCCCTAAACTCCATCAGGTATAGTCCCAGAGTCCTCAAATGGTCCTCATATGTTAAGCCTTTCATTCCTGGGATCATTCTTGTGAATCTCCTCTGGACCTGCTCCAGGGCCAATACACCCTTCCTGAGGAATGGCACCCTAAACTTATCACAATACTCTGAATGTGGTCTGACCAGAGCTTTATAAAACCTCAGAAGTGCATCCCTGCTTTTATGTTCTCATCCTCTCAAGATGAATGACAACATTGTATTTGTCTCCCTAACTACTGACTCAACCTGCAAGTTTACCTTAAAAGAAACCTGGACTAGGACTCCCAAGTCCCCTTGTACTTCAGATTTCTGAATGTTCTCCCCATTTAGAAAATAGTCTTCATCTCTATTCTTCCTTCCAAAGTGCATGATCTCATACTTTCCCACATTGTATTTCATCTACCACTTCTTTGCCAAGTCTCCTAACCTGTCTAAATCTTTCTTCAGCCTCCTCACTGCCTCAATACTACCTGTCCCTCCACTATCTTTGTATCATCTGCAAACTTAGCCAGAATCATTCAGTTCCTTCATCTGACTCTTGCTGTAACAGTGGAGGTAGTCTTCCCAGGGCCACAGACATCACCTGTCGAAAATTATACAAAATTGAGCTGGAAAATGCGTGTAGATGAGAGGAACCAGTTCAGTGCAGATGTGGAAAGACATTCAATAGTAAACACAACTGTTATGTACCTCTTTGCTTTGCCTTAAAAAGTGAATTTGTGGTTTATTCTCTTCCCTTTGCATTGAACGCTTCAGTGGGGAAATGTTGGATTTGTAACTGAGGGAATGTCACCTCTTGAACTGCAACATGAATCCCATTTCCATGTCAACATTTAAAGCTAGTGTTTTTGCCTTATATGCAGGGATGCTAACTACAGAGTCAAAGACTTGCTGAGATTTATTGCTACACATTTTGCATTGTTTTTACAGAGTAAATAAGAGCATAGCTATGGTTACTATTCTAAGAACTTAAAAGAGCATTGCTCTGTATAATTTGCATTTGTAGTGTTCCTGATTTAAGAAATGATTGTTTGTACTAATGATTCACTCGTGAAAAATACAGAATGGAATTTCCCAAGATTAGTCAGTAAAATAAAGCTCAATATCATTGCTCACAATATCAGGTGACTCACTTGCAGATGACTGTCTGTCAATGACTGGCATGAAATCCTTGTTGACAAAAATAGAGAACATTAAGATGAATGTTTTCTTCTTCTGTTAAGATATTATTCATAACAGAACTGCATGACTGTCAAACAAAAAAATGATGCACTCCTGCAATATTCCTCTTAATGATTTTGAGAAACATAATATCATTTGTGGGAATAGTAAATAAGTAAACTGTAGAACAAAATAATGCTTTTACACTTTATGAAAAGCTGCTTAACTTGTGTAAATGACTAACATTAACCTAGCTGTGATATGCACTAAACTGCATTGTTTACAATTGAATAAAATATTTGGAAAGCCCACCTCACAGTCAGGCCATGGAGGTCCCAGTAGATGGCAGCATGGAGATGAAATACAAATAAATGAATTTCCATGAGTGACAATTGACCAAATACTGTACTTCTTTCAAAGTAAAAATGGTCATATATGGGATGCATATGTGTTTGAACTTTCAATTTTTATACACCAGTAAACAATATGATGAGTAACATTGTTTGCAATTCCTAAATTGCAATTTCATACATATACACAGTGTAGGGTGAACTTAATATATCAGAATTGAAACTTCAAATTTACTTGCAGATTCTTGTAGATCTGGGTGCAGTGGAGATAGAAAGTAGTACTCAGGTTAACCATGAGATATTTTCAATATAACTTTATTTTGTTATGTAATCAAATGAAACCATAAATAACTGGGACTATGGGAGTCAATGAGAATTTCAAGCTGTACCTAGAAGACTATTTTTCAACATTGTGCAATACCTCACATAGTACAGGGGGTATGTAGTAACTTACACATTTTTCTGTTAGGACTTAGATCATAATAAAGCTCTTCCAATTTTCGTTCTTTCTTTGAAGATGTTGATACATACTAATTTCCAGGAGTATTCAAATGGAGAAATGTATCAACTAACCTTGAGATATAGAAGAAATGCTTTAAATATTTTTTGTTTTAATTTATTTGTGGGATGAGGGCATTGCTGGCTTAGCCAGTATTTATTGTCCATCCCCTATGTGTACAGAGAGCAGTTAAGAGTCAATCACATCGTTGTCTGGAGTCACATGTAAGCTTGATCAAGTAAGCTTGGTAGGTTCCTTCCCAAAAGGGCACTAGTGAACCTGATTTTTGTTTTCAATGGTTTCACAACTATTATTAGACTCTTAACACTAGATTTTTATTGAATTCAAATTCTACCATAACTGGATTTGAACCCAGCATTGCCTTAGTTTCTGGATTAATAGCCCAACAAAAATACCGCAAGGCCATCACATCTCCCCTAACTGTGTAATTGGAGTTTGTAGTTAAATTGAACTCTAGGAAGAGGAAAAGCCAAGGATAATTAAACTGTAAGTGCTTAAATAAACAAAGTATGCCTTACAAGAATAGAAATCAAGTTGCAAAAACCACAGTTATAAAGATGACCTGTTAACAGAGGTAGAAAAATTATCCTTCTTTCCATAGATTTTTGTGAAACTCCCTTGTTAGCAAAGAGCTGAGAAGGTAGGCTGTAAACAAGTGATTTGGTATGTCTAAGTGCTGCAGTTCATTCAGAGGAGATCAATTATCTCCTCTGTATAAGGCTGTATAAGATGATTGACATCAAAAAGGCTGAAATCTCCAACTTCATGTCGTATGCTGATTGTTCAGTAGAACTGATATGATTTCTTTGAAAGTCAAGGATATATAAGATACTATTTCTGACACTAAGTTCATCAGTCTTTAGTTTTCAGTTGTTGCTCCTTAGTTCTTAATTTAGTGACTGTCATTTTCATATTTCTGAAAGCAGAGTTTGTAGTAGAAACCATGGGAGCTTTAGTCTTGCATATGCAGTAGAGTTCTTATAAAATTAAAATACATCTCCATTTGAGAGGAAATGGTTGGAAAACTTATACTAACTAGTTAGAGGCAGAAAGAAGTGTGCTCTTTAAGTGTACAAGTTCCTCTGAGAAGGCACCAATATGGATGACTGTTATAGCTTTCTGTAAGGTCCCACAAAACCACTCAGCTCAAATTGCTACAACAAAACAATTACAAGAGTAAAACTGGACACATCTTCAACCTTGGCTTTGGATTTGGAAAAGGCATGGTTTCCCCAAATTATCTTGAAAAGTCCTCCTTATTAACATGTGACAAAATCCTCAATCAGTGAAGCCATAGCTTGACATAGCCATAATCATAAAATAATTCCACTCACACAATTCCTCAGACCTCTCCACCACCAATGACAAGCAAATGCTATCCCACCAGCAAGTTAAACCCACCAGAGCTGACAACAGATTGGTCCAGTCATGAAGGAGTGACCTGGGAGTCTTCAACAGTACTTCTGGAGACCATGAAGTTGCATGGCATTTGGTCAAATGTAAACAAGGAAACATCCTGCTGATTATTACTTACTTCCTTTTCTCAAGTTAATGGATCAGTACTTCTCCATTTTGAACATCACTTGGAAGAAAACTGAGGTGGTACCGTGGGTGCAGAACATCAAAGTCTGTCATGAAGAATAGCTTGGCAGTGCCACTCTTATTTAGCTGTCCATGTCCTAAAGGGTATAGCTGTCAGATTGCGCCTGTAGCAAGTGGCAAGCAAACCAACCCACTAGACCTCACCCTCACAAATCTGTTTGTCATAAGTGTACCTGCCCAATCAATGTTGCAGTGCAAAGACCTTGAGAAGATGAAGTTCCATCTTCTTACTGAGGGCACTGGCCATCATGTTTTATGGCATTACCACTTTGGAAAATGGATACATTCAGAACAAATTTAGCAGTACAACATTGGACAACTATGAGAGACATAGTGGACCATCAGCAATAGTAGAAATGTCTTGCAAACAAGCCAGGGGATCAAACCTGGCTTGTTGAGGAGTGCAGGAGAGTAGCCAGGAGCTTCATTAGGATAACTAGATATTAGATGCCAATTTGGTGAAGCTACAACACAAGTCCACATTCTAAGCAGCAGAAGCAGTATGTTTCAGATAGAGCTAAGCAATTCCACAATCAATGGATCAGAGCCTAAATTGCAATTCTGTCACTGCCAATTTCAAGTAGTTGTGAAAACTTAAATAACTGGTAGGTTGAGTAGGCTGTATTAAAATTCCCATCCTCAGTGGTAGTAGAGTCTAACTCATGAATGCAGAATGCATAGTTGAATGTTTGCAAAAAACAGTTTTTCTGGAAATGCTTACTAGATAAATCCATATTGGCTAACTCCTAAAGATGAAGTCTGTCTCCACAATTTATAAAGAAACAGGTGGGAGCACTGGATACACAAAGCTATGGGCCCCAACATTTTGGCTGCAGTATTGGAGGTTTGTGTTCCAGAATAAGCTGCATCACTAACCATTCTCTTCCTGTGTTTTTATGGTTCTGGTATGCATCCAGAAAAGTGGAAAATTATTCAGCTATGTCTTGCTGATGGAAAGCAGGACATATCCAGTCTAGTCAGTTCTTTCCATTAGTACACTTCTTATCAATAGCAAACTGATACCAGCTTTCGTTGATGTGCTATCAATCAACATTTATTCACTAATCATCTACTCGCTGATGCTTAGTTGAATTCCATCAGGTCCATTCAGCTCCTGACCTCATTTCACCCTTTGGTCTAAGCATGAACAAAGAGCTAAATTGTAGAGGTGAAGTGGGAGTGACTAACCTTGACTTCATAACAGCATTTAACTGAGTGTGGTCTCCAGAAACCTTAGTGAAATGGGAAATACTTGGGAAAGTCTCCACGAGCATGATGAAAAATGATTTAAGTTGTTGGAAACAAATTATCTCAGTCCCAGGATGTTGCTGAAGTGTCCTTGGGCCAGCCATTTTTAGCTGTTTCATTGGTGTCCTTGTTTCCATCAAAAGCTCAGAAGTGAGGAAACCTCCTGCACAATGTTACTTTTATTCACATCATCTTAGATAATGAAGAGGTCAAATAGGCTTGTGGCATGACCCTGATTCAGGTTTGTGCTGATAGGTGATGGAAACCTTTATGCTACACGAGTGCCAAACAAAGACTATCTCTAACAAGAGGAAGTCCAACTTCTTTTTGACACTCATGGGAAGTTTAAACATTAGGTGTCTTCAAAATTCATCGAATCATAGAATCCCTACAGTGTGGAAACGGGCCATTTGGCCCATCAAGTCCACAATGATAAACTTCTGGAGTCATCATTGAGCAAAAACTTAATTGTGGTTAAAGGACAGATACTGGGCATGCTGTTGCCAGTGGCTCACCTTCTGGCATTCTGAAGCTTCATTCCAGCTACAAGGCAAAAGTCTCACAAATGCGAAGTGAGAAACAAAAAACTTTTTTGCACAACAAGTAAAGTTTGGAATGCACTGGCTGAAAGCAAGTAGTGAAGGCAGGTTCAGCTGAAGCATTCAAGAGGGCATCATATGTTTGTTTGAGTAGAGACAATGTCCAGGGTTACAGGGTTGCAGGAGAATGGCACAAAGTCATAATGCTCATTCAGAGAGCTTGTGCAACCACAATAGGCTGAATAGCCTCTGTCTACATTGCAACAATTCTGTGGTTCTTTGAAGTCAGATTTGTAATGGATTAATTTCCAATTGACTGTATGAGTATAGATCCAAGAACTCTGCACCATTCAGAACAAAGCAGCTCAGTTGAATGCTACCCATCCATGACCTTAACCATTTGCTGTCTCAACCACCAATGGAAAATTAACCACCCGGAATACGCACTGCAGCAACCTACCTAGATTTCTTCAAAACAACCTCCCAAACCAGTAGCCTCTATCATCTAGGAGAACAAGGACAGCGGATACTTGCTGACACCACCACTTACAGAGTTCCCTCAATGACACACGTCAACCTGACTTGGAACTATGGAGTCCCTTTGGCAAGGTGTCACAATTCTGGCATCCACTGGCTAGCAATGCTGTGGGTGGACCCAGATCACAAGACAGCACCAGTTTGAGCAGGCAGCTCATCACCATTTTCTCGAAGGCAGTTAAGAATGTACGTTGACTTTGCTAGCAACACCCACACCTGTGAATGAAAAAGCAAAAAAATCACCGAGTCCAGATACAGTAACAGGAAGGTGAATTTACCCAGGAGAAGCAGATATCATGTCTATAAGTTGAGATTACTGATGCTGCATTTTGGAAGGATAACACAATTCTTCGAGATATAGACAAGACAATCAGTTCACTCACACCAGTTCCTAAGGAGGATGTTTTCTCAGTGTAAGTATAAAAAAATTATATTTTGTGGACAGGCAGTATAATTCTGTTAACTTGTTTTTGATTTGAGGAATCTAGTCCAAAATTAATTTATCCACATTACATCAAATGCAGCTATCAACTTCAGTTGTATGTTATAGTTCGCAAGGATTAGTGCTGAAATACATATGAACTGTTGTTGTAGCATTTACTACTTATTTCATTTACTAAGTCTGTGCTAACACTTTGCTTACTCAATAGTTAAGTGCTACCATCTGGGATTCTAAAAATAATCATTGTTAACCTATCATTTTTTTGTCTGATTTACTTCTTGATAGTTTCAGGATCAGGTTATTTCATTCAGTAGCTTGTATTGATCCTGATTGGAGGTCAGCAGAGTAAATGCTAATGATATCTGACTTGACTGATATAAAATAGTTTGGTGCATTAAATATAGACATCCTGGTTAATTTCTAGGCATAAACTGATTGATAAAAGATCAGCAGTCCCGACAGAAGGAGTAACTATAATGAAGTTCAGGATTTATCTGATGCCCTTGCTGAATATTTTTGTTATGGTTTTAAGTGCGTTTTTCTTACAGAATTCAGTTGAGACTTCCAGCAAGTATACCTTCAGCATTGCTTGCAGGAGTCAGATGGGGTTGCCAATCTGAATTAGAAATGGCTGCAATGTCTGTAATTCCCCTCAATCTTCCACTTAGCATTCTAAATTATTGCCATAAGCTGTGTAGACTTTGGCTTTTATTTCAATGACCTATCTCCGTTCAGAATGAAAAGATATATTTCTCATGGAACCTTTTCATTTCCATTCTTCAGGCTTACAGCTTCACAGCTATATAATGTTTGGACTCTAAGAAGGTCTTCACAATCCTTGGTAATTTCTTACAAGTAGAGATTTTTCTCATTCACCATTATTTCCTTTTCACTCAGTTTAGGCTATGGAATAGACTAAAGTGTGACAGTACTAATAATTAAGAAGTCCATTGTCACTTTGCACTGGTCTTTTTTCATGTCAATGTTTTTTCAGGACAATAATAATATTAATAAGCACCCTAAGGAAATTATATCTTACCTTCTTATATGTTACACAGGAGTGCATATCCATGAAGGCATTCTGAGGAAATAATACCCCCAAGTGAGTTGACATGGTTCTGTTCTGTGGTTTTTAGCTTTGCTCTAACCCTCAATGTGTTGTTGCCTGGAAATGAGCTTAGGTTGTGCATTACCTTAAATATATAAAATGTTCACAAAAAAATTATGGTAATATCAGCCTGCTGAATAAGTGCTGGATTCTTATTTTTGGGAAGTGAGAGAAAACAATGTTTAAAATAACATTAAATACTTGCACCATGTAGCTAAAGATGGTCTAAATTAGGCTATGATTGTGCCCAAGAAAAACATTAATTCATTTATTTATAACATACTTCAATTGATATAGGAATTTATTAACATGTAGGAAAGTTTGGACATACATTTTTAAAAATTACTCTTGGGATGTGAGTGTTGCTAATTTGGCTGATACTTATTGCCCATCCCTAGTTGCCCTGGAGAAGGTGATGATGCGTTGACATCTTGAACCACTTTAGTCCATGTGGTATAAGCAGACTCTCAAGGTGGTTAGGAAGGGAAGTCCAGGATGTTGCCCCATTGACACTGGCGATATATTTCCAAGTCAGGATTGCAGGTCCCTTGAAGGGAAACTTATAGGTGGTTTTCCCATGTATCTGCTGCCCTTGTCCTGCTGGATGGAATTGGTAATGGGAATGGAAGGGTCTGTCAAAGGATTTTTGGTGAATTTCTTTTGCAGTGTATCTTGGAGACAGTACACTCTGCTGCTACTGAGAGTCAGTAGTGGAGGGATTGGATGTTTTTGGATGTGGTGCTAATCAAGCTGCATTGTTCTGGCTGATGTCAAGCTTCTTAAGCTTTGTTGGAGCTGCACTCATCCAGGCAAGTGGGGGCCATTCTATCACACTCATGGCTTCTGGTGAATTGGCTTTGGGAGTCAGAAGGTGAGTTTATATTGTGTCTCTGTGTCCTTCTTACAAAAGTGAATCACACCACATTTAGAAGCATTTCATCATACAGTGGAGAACAGGCCCTGCTGCCCAGTGAGCTGTAGTGTCAAAAATACATTACTACCTACACTAGTCCCACCTTCCAGCAATAGGCCCATAGCTTTGAAAGTAATGACATTTCAAATGCTGATCCAGGTTGCAAGGTTACCTGCCTCAACTACTCCCAACACCCCTCCCCTGGAAGTGTATTCCAGACCTCTACCACCTCCTGGGTGAAAAATAATCCTCAAATCCCCTCCAAACCTCCTGCCTTTAACTTTAAAAATGTGCTCATTTATTTTCAAAATTTCTTCTTAATGGAGAATTTCCTCCAAATTAGGTTTGATCTGCCATTTCTTTTCACATTCCATTAACCTTCCATGCCCTGTTCAAGTTCTGCACCATCTTCCACACAGTTCCCAATGCTTCCAAGTTTGTATCATTATTGAAAAGATGTGGCAAAAGATGGCGGCAACGGAGTGGGCAGCATCCCTACTCTTGAGCCTGGTCTTGTCCATTCCATCCTCCATAGAACATAAAACATTCCAGTGCAGTACAGGCCCCTCAGCCCTCGATATTGCACTGACCTGTGGAACCAATTTGAAGCCCATCTATCCGACACTATTCCATTTTCATCCATATATTTATCCAATGACCATTTAAATGCCCTGAAAATTGGCAAATCTACTACTGTTGCAGGCAGTGCAATCCATGCCCCTATTACTCTGTGAGTATAGAAACTACCTCTGTCATCAGTCCTGTATCTATCACCCCTCAATTCAAAGCTATGTCCCCTCGTGCTAACCATCACCATCTGAGGAAAAAGGCTCCCACTGTCCACCCTATCTAAACCTCTAATTATCTTGTATGTCTCAATTAAGTCACCTCTCAACCTTCTCTCTAATGAAAACAGCCTCAAGTCCCTCAGCCTTTCCTCATAAGATCTTTCTTCCCTACCAGGCACCCTCTTAGTAAATCTCCTCTAAACCCTTTTCAAAGCTTTGTTGAAATTAAGACTTGGTGACACAGAATTTCAGGTGTAAACTATTCAAACAAAAGCACAAACTTACTTTTCTAAGTTGATCAGATTTCCATTCTACATCAGTGCCATCTGAGAAGGAATCAGACTAATCACGTGCTTGGCAATAACAACATTGGTTTCGACAAATTCATCAATATTTGTGGAAAATATCCATCCAAAATAAAGGCAAATTTACTTACTGTGTATACGTGCTTAGCAAACATCCACTACTATTCTGTGCAGTGCATTTCAGTCTTTATATTTGACAAAAAACTGGAATTCTGCGTTGAACATATCAGATGTAATAATCCTTGGTACAGCTTGCACTAGTCCGACTTTGTTAGAGAAAATTGCTAATCGTGTTGACTCACCAGAGAGCCAGAACAGATACACCCCTGCTTTCTATACAGAACATGGAGGAATGTTGTTTCCCCTTTCATTGTTGGAAATGTGTTTCAATGCTTGTGCCTCCATTCTGGCTCGGTGTGGTTATTCTGGTTGGTCAGGTTGACTGTGATGACAGACCTCTTCTCCATAAGATGTTACACATGTAGTATGTTACTTGCATTTTAGCAGATCTGTATTTTTTATTCTACTTCCGTTTTTGTACACAAGTCTGATAATTGATATTTTTGAGTTCATAAGCTGAATGATCACCAATGCCAATTGAAACTTCAAAACGAGAAAATAAGTCACGATCTGGGACCCAATCTCAGAGAATCTCAGTGAGCACTTTGTACAAGATTGGATAGGCCTATTGTATATCATGTAAGGTAGATTAGTGTGCGTGCTTAAAAAAATCATGAATGGAATGAAATATGAATTGAGGCAAAAACTTAATTTTAGTTAATGTATATGTAAATACATCCAATAGAGAATGGTTTGCGGATATTGGAGCAAATATAATTGTTTCAAAGTGGCAAATACGTGTGGAATCAGACAAATAATCTGGAACCATTCCTATAGTACCACATACTTATTTAATTGGGCTAAATTGTTCTTTTCATTATTAATCAGTAAAATGGCAATGTAACTTGTTTAATTAAACATCAACAAACTTTACAGTCTTATAAAATATCCCGCGATAAAATTTTTCAGACTTTAAATCCCTCGTTACCACATCAAAACCAAAGTTAATATGCAAACATATTTAAATGGACATCAATCGTTCTGTGATTGTTTCTGAATGACTGTGATGAATATTTCTGATCCTTGATATTTTTAATCTTTTGAGGCATGTAACAATTCTTGTTCTCTATTTAATTTGCATAAATACATCCACCTTTCTCCTTGTCTTTGCTTTTATATGTTAAATGGTTCCCGACAATTATTCTCTTTCCCTCCTAATTAGGATACAATATATCAAGTACATTATTTACTGTTGAGTAGTTTGGCCTCTAGTGACAGGCTATAGCAACCTGTTTCAGAAACATCCAGCTATAGAAACTGACATAAGCAAATGCTTTGTTTGCTTCATGTACCACTAAGTGAGGGAAAATGAATCATTTTAATAAAAGGTTTATATGATGTGTTGTGTGGCTGAAACAAATCCAATTTTACAGTAAAAAACTGCTCAGCTGTCATGAACATATTTAATGCTGTAACAAAATTTCCCACAATAAAATAGACACTTAAAATCTAGGCAACGGTATATGATTTTCAGTGCAATATTTATATTTTGCTTGTCATCTCTTTTCCCAGTTTGCTCCTTTTATGTTTTTATTATCTTATGCTTTCTCTCATTTTTTTTTAACATTAGAACCCAACTTTTAAAGTATGTCTCTTTTTTTAAAAAGTGATTAAATGATCCACTGTGGGAGGAGTCTCAGGGTGCATTCTGGAGGTAGGGAGCACATGGTTCTCAGCCATTGAAGTACTGCACCTTGGTCCAGTTCCTGGATGCTCAAGGTTCCCTACAAAACTCAACAGTGACTCCTTCTACCTGTAAAGCTGCTTTGTGATTGAGTAGCAGTGCTAGGGTCTACTTACTATCCGTAATAAGATGGCAGTACCAGTGGTGACTGTGGTAGATCTGCTGAGCAGCTAACTACTGACAGTGGCAGGCTCAGGATCTGAATTTTACTTGATATTGGGATTCTTTTGGCCCTCATAACATTCAATCCAATGGTCCCAACTCCATCAAATAAAAAAGCCTCTCTTCTAAGGATTAAAATATTTCTTCTCTATTCCTCCTGTGAGCCAGTGGCATTGGAGTTCATTTCTAACACTGTACTGACTGCAATTACACAAGCCTATTTCAAGTTAGTTGGCTCCAGATAGCATACACAGGGAGACTTCATCTACTTAATTGTCTGGGATTGAACCTGAGACACAGACTAAAGCCAAGTGACTCTTTCATTAAACTTTATACTTAATTGACTTATGAGAGATGAACCTCTCACTTGGATCTTGTTTGAGGTAGCAGTAAGAGTTGATGAAAATAATGCATTTGATGTCATATGCATAAACTTCCAAAAGAAGTTTGTTGAAGTGCCACAGAATAAGCTTTGTCAGCAAAGTTGAAACTCATTGAATATGTGGAAAATAAGCAGCATAAATATGAAGATTGGTTCAATGACAAGAAACAGAGAGTGAACGTCATCAGTTGTTTTTTCACATTAGAGGAAAGTATCCAATTTGGTTCTCCAGAGATTATTATTGGTACTCTTAATTTCCACCTATATTAATAACCCTAGTTATGACCCCCATTGATCCAGTGACCAATTAAAAAAAAGATTTCAAGGTGTAAGTTCACTATAATAAGCAAACAAAAACAAAAATGATGTAAACATGCTGAATAAAAGTCATATTGGTCTTAACTCTGTTTCTCTGTCCACAGAATATTACCTGGCCTGCTGAGCTTCTCTGGAATTTCCTCTTTTTATTTCATCCAAAGATTATTCAGTAGTCAACTTAAACTCTAAATTGCAGAAAGGTTCTCCTATTTAATTTTTACAATGTCTGAATATTTTTCTCCATGGTTACAGTTTGCTTTGTCCGATAAGCAGACATTTCAGTCTCCAGCAACCAGTCCAAAGCTATGCTCAGCTTTGCTGCTTTGCTCCAAATTTCAGCCGGATTACTTCAAATCCTGAACTGACTGTCACTGTGGGGGTGCCGAAAATTCCTTACTCTCAACCCAAGCTAAGTAAATCATCCAGCTGTGTTTAAATTCTTGTGAACACCATGTCTTCAACCCAGTCCATTTGGCGGCACAGTGGTTAGCACTACTGCCTCACAGCACCAGAGACCCGGATTCGATTCCAGCCTCAGGCGACTGTCTGTATGGAGTTTGCGCATTCTCCCCGTGTTTAGGCCACTGTTGGAATATTGTGTGTAATTCTGGTCTCCTTCCCATCGGAAAGATGTTGGGAAACTTGAAAAGGTTCAGAAAAGATTTACAAGGATGTTGTCAGGGTTGAAGGATTTGAGGCTGAACAGGCTGGGGCTGTTTTCCCTGGAACATCGGAGGTTGAGGGGTGACCTTATAGAGGTTGACAAAATCATGAGGGACATGGATAGGATATAGGACAAAGATAAAGTCTTTTCCCTGGGGTTGGGGAGTCCAGAACTAGAGGGCATAGGTTTAGGGTGAGAGGGGAAAGATATAAAAGAGATCTAAGGCGCAACTTTTTCACACAGAGGGTGGCACCTGTATGGAATGAGCTGCCAGAGGAAGTGGTGGAGGCTGGTACAATTGCAACATTTAAAAGGCATTTGGATGGGTATATGATTAGGAAGAGTTTGGAGGGATATGAGCCGGGTGCTGGCAGGTGGGACTAGATTGGGTTGGGATATCTGGTCGGCATGGACGGGTTGGACTGAAGGGTCTGTTTCCGTGCTGTACATCTCTATGACTCTATGTGCAGGTCAGGTGGATTGGCCATGCTAAGTTGCCCATAGTACTAGGTGCATTAGTCGGTGTTAAATGTAGGATCGGGGAATGGGTCTCGGTGGCTTACTCTTTGAAGGGTCGGTGTGGATTTATTGGGGCGAAGGGCCTGTTTCCACACTGTAGGGAATTTAATTCATCTATATTCTGCATGGTGAACAGTGAACATCAGTTGGCTCCCACTGTCTCTCTTTTCTCTCTCTCTGCCCCTGTCTGTCTGTCTCTTTTTTTCGCTGCTAGTCTCTCAGATACTTACAGAATGGGCTGTCTGTGACATTTAGGAATCTCTTCAGAAAAAATCTTTTAACATGGTAGTAAAACAGTTTGTAAATGTCTCTTCTCATGTGGATCACATGGACATTGTATTAATGTAGAAAAAAGTCATTGATGATCTTCTAGATATCGCCTTCATTGCATCTTGGAATTAAATGTGTAATTTAAAGTAGAAAGGCTTACAAATTCTGACATTTCTAATACCTCCCTGTGATTTGGAGACTAACATCTGGATTAGTGGTGCTGGAAGAGCACAGCAGTTCAGGCAGCATCCAAGGAGCAGCGAAATCGACGTTTTGGGCAAAAGCCCTTCATCAGGAATAAAAAAAAATAAACTTTTATTCCTGATGAAGGGCTTTTGCCCGAAACATCGATTTCGCTGCTCCTTGGATGCTGCCTGAACTGCTGTGCTCTTCCAGCACCACTAATCCAGAATCTGGTTTCCAGCATCTGCAGTCATTGTTTTTACCCCTTTGGAGACTGACAGTCTATCCACTGTCAGTATAGATGCTCTGCTCATTGTTTAAATGAATAGATATCTTGCACCTTGTACCCAGGAAGACAACCTGGCTCACCATTAAGCTTTAATAAACAAACCACCAAAGTTTGTTGTCCGGATGTTTACAGAACAAATAAAATGACCCACTTCATTCTTTTATTGAAGACAGCGTACCAAAACATTATAATCTTAAAAACTTCATATTTGTAGTACACAGACTTGGAATTTTGTGAATTGTGTGAAAAAGATAGTGAAGACATTGAGGAGGCAGACATGCTCAGGCATCTACCAGATCAAATTTAATGCAGGGATGCATGAAATGATACATTGAAGAAGGAAGAGCAAAGACAGACAATGGAAAGAAAAGAGTACAGTTCTAAAGAGGCATTGAAGCAAAGAGGTGAGGCTTGAAGCTACAACATCCTGATTCATTCTGACATTGGTTGGCTCCAATATAGCTGACGGTGAGGCAGTGGAGGATGATGATAAGCTGGCTCAAGATTGATGGACACTGTTTAAGCTATTTCTTCCTTACTTTGTCTTACTCCTAAAACTATTTAAAATCCACCAGATAATGGCAACAATGGAAAAGCTTTTCGCTATATTTTACTGTTTTTCTCACTGTAGGAATACAGGTGACAATAAAAATCATTCATTCAGATGCTCAGTAATGCATACTCTGTCATTTCCATCTCAGTCTGGTAATATGCCGTGTCAAACAGCATTAATTTTAAAAACGAAAATGTTTGTCTGAACAACAGTGAGTGTCGTTCATTGGCTTGCTACTGAAACTTAAAGCTAACGTTTTAACAGGAGCAATTAGTACAAACATCAAATTTCAAAATCATCAGCAATTTTCAGAGAGACCATTAATGTGAGGTGACTGATTTTTAAAACATCAATAGGCTCGACAATTTTACTACCTGATCCCTGGAAAGTTTAAGCAAACAAATTTGTTGAGGGAAAGACATGATCCCTACCTCCGAATTAAAGTCGCTTCATATATGCAAGATGACAAGCTATCTATTAGAAGATAATAATGGGGTAATCTTGGACTGCTCATAAAGCAATTGCAGCAGCTTTATAATTGTATTTAATTTATATTTAAATATGTAATTAGTTTTAATTGAGAAGGCTGGGCAAAGGGGCAAAGCTCAAATTACAGGGCTGAATAGAGTAGGAGAAAAGTTGAGGTAAAATCAGACAATACTAATAGTTCGATAAGGTGAAAATTGTGTCTAGCAATTTGTAGATTGTGATATGATCAAAGTATAGAGGATGCGTGCTGCTATGTCTCTGAAATCCTCTGACTATTTAATTTTGAATGGAAATTGCAAAGGGAAGTTGCAATGAGCCTCAATTGAAGAGCAATAATTAAAGATAGAAAAAAAGAGAAACATAGTTTAATTGGACATGAATTGAATTGAAAGGAGCAATATCCAAAAAAAGGCATGCATTAAAAAGAGAACAATATGAAAGATTGTGATGTAAAAGGTAGAAGTAAGAGAAAGATAATGGACAAAATCTAATCTTGTCCAGAGTTGTGAGAAATGCAATAGTTGGTTCCACTTAGTCATGGGAGAGGCTGCATATCAGTCTCCCTGTGCCAGAAATATCTCCTGGGATTAAGTTGGAGGCAGAAACAGGCTGATAGAAGAAATTTGCTTGCTTGCGGCAAATTGTCAGTTAAGCTCATTCATTGACTACTGGTGGTAGCGCTAGCAACAGAGAGTTGTCATCTCTTGGCTTGGTGTGTGGAATTTCTGTCATCGGGTCCTACAGCCCAGGCTTTGCTTGAATCTGACAGTTCAAGTGGCAGCAAATTTAGTTGAGCCTCCACCACAGAAAATTCCTTTGGAACTGGTTAATGGGACGAGGTCAGGAAAGTTAGATGCAGTGAAGAGAATATCTCTCCATGTGAAAAAGAAATTCAAGTTTGTAGATCTAAGCTTTAGAAAATTAAGAAGAAAAGGTGTGCTTGACAAAAAGAGGAAAATTAACTTCAGTAATGCAGTAGAATATACAATGCTGGGAACACTCAGCAGGCCTGGCAGTATCTGTGATTGAAAAACAGGGTTATCTTTTTACCTTATCACCTTCCACCAGAACTAAGAAAAGTTAGAAATGTCATAGATTTTGAGAGTGAAATGCGGGAAGGGGAGAAGAACACTAAAAGAATGATCTGTGATAAAGTGTTTGGCTAATGGGAGGAGGAATTAATCATTGAATCACAGTGTGGAAAGAGGCTATTCAGTCCATCGAGTCTGGACTGACCTTCCGAAGAGCATCCCACTCCCCTACCGTATCCCTGTAACTCCACATTTACCATGGCTAACCAACCGAGCCTGCACATCCCTTAACATTACAGAGAATTTAGCACGGCCAATCCATCTAACCTATACCTCGATTATCCAGCATTTGATGATCCGAATATTGGATTATCCGGCAAGATCGCAAGGTCCCGATGCTCGGCTAAACTATGTTATCTGGCATTCGATTATCCGGAATTCGATTAACTGAATGAATGCTGCCTGCCTGTGTCCTTCAGATAAGCGAGCTTCCTCTGTATATCTTTGAACATGCATATATTGGAGCAGTAAAGTAAAGAAGCAAAAGATGTGTCTGGCTGAGGTGTAAATAGACGTAAGATGGATAGCAGCCATGTGAATACATAGTAAAGGATTTAACAAAGAAATAAGCCAAAAAGACAACAAAACACATCACATGAAATTATATGGTGGTTATGATCTAAAATCGCTGAATTTAATATCGAGTCCAGAATGTTGTTGGATACTGTGTTAAAAGAGTGTTGCTCCTTGAGTCTGCGATAATCTCCATTGGAATTCTATAACAGGTAAGGGACAGAAAGATCAGAGTGGGAACAAAATGCAAAATGGAAATGACAAGTGACAGAAAGTTCAAGGTTATGTTTGCAGAGAACATAGAGACATTCCACAAAGCAATCACCCAGTCTGTGTTTAGTATCTCCAGTATCGTGGAGGTCCATATTTTGAGCAGGGAACACATTATACTAAATTGAAAAAGTACAAATAACTCATTCACTTGATTGGAAGGTTTGGGGCCTTGAATGATGAAACAGAAGAAGATAAAATAGAGGATATTGCATCTCTTCTATGGAAAGGTGTTATGGGAAAGGGAAAGGATGTAGAAGAGTGACTTAGAAGTGGACTAGGATATTGCAGAAGGGGCAGTTGTTTTGAAACGCTAGAAGACGAGAAAAGGGGAAGATGTGTCTGGCTGTGACATTGTGCGGGAGGCTGAAATGGCAGAGAATGATTCATTGAATATTGATGGATTGGAAAGTGAGGGCAAGGGGAACTTGATTGTGGATTTCAGGTGGGTGGTCAGAAGACTGATCTTTCAGAAGGGGAAATGGGGACTCTGACATAGGAGAATGGAATAGAGTCCCTGCAAGAAGCAAGGTGTGAGGAAGTATATTTGAGGTATCTTGGGAAACCACGGTGCTTGTAAGGAATTTCTCCCTAGAGAAATTGTGAACACAGAAAGATGTGAGGGAGGAAAACTGTGTAGGACTAAAACAAAGATGTTCCACATATCCCTACAAAATGGCAGGCAAAACTAGGATCACGAGGATACTGCTAGCAACATCTTTTATTTGGTCAAAGATGAATGGAGTTGAAGGTGAAAATGTTCAATATGAGAATAATTTCTGTCAGGTGGAGGAGGTTGGTGGTAAATGGAGACTGGTTGAGCTTTCATTCAAGAAGGAATGGAATGCTCTTGAACCACCCTGGTCATGGGCTTGTGAGATCTTTAATTGCATTTAGTTAAAGGCATGAGTTTGTATTCAAAATCCTATTCAAGGAGCAAGGTCAAGAATGTCACTATGTGAAGATTGTGATAAAGGTTTGCTTGAGTTTATAAGAGACCCGTAATAAGCAGTTTTTCAAGTAATTTAAGAAAATAATTGATGCTTTAATGAAGTATAGCAGGGTAGCTTAAGATTTCAAAACTGCTGCAAATTATCTTTTGAAATAGGGGAATTTGTATATCCTTGAATTCTATAATCTGATAAACAGTTCAAATGTGGTCTTATCCACTGTTAGAAGATGGTGTCTGTTGTTGCTGTCATCGTATCTGATGCAGTAGCATAAGGGTTTTCTGAAATGTTTCATTTTACTTTGGCTAAGTTTTCCTTTTTTCAACTATCCACTTTTCTTTCAAAAATGTTATGGTAGATTGTGTTTGCAGATTGCTTTTGGTGGGACTTTCCATGTCATGATAATTTTCTGTAATTAGAATTTCTTAACCATACATTTGCTCTTTGGTAAGGAATTCTATTATGTAAGGTTTGTGAAGGTTTGTAACTCAGGTTGAGGTTTAGGGTGTAGGTTTGCTCACTGAGCTGTAGGTTTGATATCCAGACGTTTCATTACCTGGCTAGGTAACATCATCAGTGGCGACCTCCAAGTGAAGCAAAGCCATTGTCTCCTGCTTTCTATTTATATGTTTGTCCTGGATGGGGTTCCTGGAGTTTGTGGTGATGTCATTTCCTGTTCATTTTCTGAGGGGTTGATAGATGGTATCTAGATCTATGTGTTTGTTAGTGGCGTTGTGGTTGGAGTGCCAGGCCTCGAGGAATTCTCTGGCATGTCTTTGCTTAGCCTGTCCCAGGATAGATGTGTTCTTCCAGTCGAAATGGTGTTTTTTTTCATCTGTGTGTAGGGCTACGAGGAAGAGAGGGTCGTGTCTTTTTGTGGCTCGCTGGTGTTCGTGTATCCTGGTGGCTAACTCTCTTCCTGTTTGTCCTACATAGTGTTTGTGGCAGTCCTTGCATGGAATTTTGTAGATGACGTTGGTTTTGTCCATGGGATGTATTGGGTCTTTTAAATTTGTTAGTTTTTGTTTGAGAGTGTTGGTGGGTTTGTGTGCTACTAGGATTCCGAGGGGTCTTAATAGTCTGGCTGTCATTTCTGAAACTTCTTTGATGTATGGTAAGGTGGTTAGGGTTTCTGGCTGTGTTTGGTCTGCTTGTCGTGGCTTGTTCTTGAGGAATCTGCAGACTGTATTTTTTGAGTATCTGTTCTTCTTGAATACATTGTATGGGTGGTTCTCCTCTGTTTTCCGAAGTTCGTCTGTACTGCAGTGTGTGGTGGCTCATTGGAATAGTGTTCTGATACAGCTTTGTTTGTGTGTGTTGGGATGGTTGCTGGTGTAGTTAAGTATTTGGTCAGTGTTTGTCGGTTTTCTGTATACGCAGGTTTGTAATTCTCCGTTGTCCTTTCTTTCGACTGTGACATCCAGGAAATCATGACAACCAGACCAAACACAGCCAGAAACCTAACCACCTTACCATACATCAAAGAAGTTTCAGAAATGACAGCCAGACTACTAAGACCCCTCGGAATCCTAGTAGCACTCAAATCCACCAGCACTCTCAAACAAAAACTAACCCACTTAAAAGACCCAATACAACCCATGGACAAAACCAACGCCATCTACAAAATTCGACTGGGACAACACATCTATCCTGGGACAGGCTAAGCAAAGACGTGCCAGAGAATTCCTAGAGGCCTGGCACTCCAACCACAATGCCATAAACAAACACATAGATCTAGATACCATCTATCAACCCCTCAGAAAATGAACAGGAAATGACATCACCACAAACCAAGGAACCTTATCCAGGACAAACATATAAATAGAAAGCAGGAGACAATGGCTTTGCTTCACTTGGAGGTCGCCACTGATGATGTTACCTAGCCAGGTAATGAAATGGTCTGGATATCAAACCTACAGCTCAGCGAGCAAACCTACACCCTAAAATTCTATTATGCCCTGCACTAACTGAGTAACAGACAATAGATAATTTTCCAATTTATTTAACTCGTCATTATCCATCATTGTCTTGGATATTGTGATCTTGACCCTTTTAGTTTGAATGTTTAGAAAACAAGTTGCTTTTCTTTCTCATAAATGAAATATCTTACCCTTGATAATTTAGTGAATTTCATTTGAAACCTTGGCATTCCTCAAGTAAGGTATCAAACGTTCTAATTGGAGCTACACCAATGATTTATAAAGGTTTAAAGTTGTCCCTTTGCCTTTATATTATACTCAAAGTTACCTCTAATTTAGGATTGGAACTGTCAGGGATGAATGTGATTCATGGATCATGTTGGCAGTGTTATGGTTAGGTTAATTGTACAATCGAGTGTTTAAAATTAATCGGACACTTTTATCTTGACCTTTTGATTGGTTGTCTAAAATCAACCTCCAAAGAATCCTACAAGGTACTTCAACTGATGACAATGCTTTTTTAATTAGTATAAAAGCCATTAACTAGAACTGATTGTGTAAGCAAACTGATGCAATCTTGCTTAAACACTGAAAGAACTGCAGATGCTGTAAATCAGAAAGAAAAACAGAAGTTGCTGGAAAAGCTCATCATGCAGCATCTGAGTTCCAGTTCTGAGGAAGGGTATCCAGACCTGAAATGTTAACTCTGACTTCTCTTCACAGATGCTGCCAGATCTGCTGAGCTTTTCCAGCAATTTCTATTTTTGTTGCAATCTTGCTTAATTTGTTTTTAAGTGCATTGTGTTTGTTACTGATGTTCACCCTTTATGCAAGAGGAGAAAGTGAGGACTGCAGATGCTGGAGATCAGAGCTGAAAATGTGTTGCTGGAAAAGCGCAGCAGGTCAGGCAGCATCCAAGGAACAGGAGAATCGACGTTTCGGGCATAAGCCCTTTTCCTGAAGAGGGTGCTGCCTGACCTGCTGCGCTTTTCCAGCAACACATTTTCAGCTTTATGCAGGAGAAAAAGCTCTTTTCATTATGCTGTACTGCATGCAATATCCAATATCACTTACTCAAGATTTTTGGTTCTAACTCTTTATGCTGGCAAAGAATTGTCAAAAGTATCCTGAAATAGCATCAATTCGGATTCCCAATATCTTCTTCTCTGTGACTGTCACCATTGCATAGTTGTGTTCTGATAGTTGTTGGAGAAAAGGTGTTTTAAAGGCTACCATTTAACAACATCAGAAATTGTCGATGAAAGTCAGCAAGTCTGTCAGCGTCTGAGGGGAGAAAGCAGAATTAACCTTTCAGGTCATTCTTCAGAACGGATTGTAGTTAGGAAAAGGTGGCATATATGCGATATTTGTGGGTATGGGAGGGAAAGGAGTGAGCAGATAGAGCCCAGAGAGAGAGGGCAAGAGTTAGGGAGACAAAGAGAAGGATGATTGTATGCCATGGAAAAAGAAAAACTCGTGATGGGGACCATAAGTAGGTGAAAATGGGTTGGCTTTGCTGAAAATGGTCCATGTCATGACAGGCCTGGGATATGGGGGTGGGTAAATGGCATCGAACAAATAGTTCCGCTTCTAAAACTGAAAATGCTGTTCTTCCAGCTCATGCCTAGGCTCACTTAGCACTGCAGCAAGCCTGAGACAGAAATATTGCCAAGGGATGTGTGGAAATGGCAGGCAACCAGAAGCCCAGGGTCATTTTATGGACAGACCAAAGGTATTCTGCAAAGCAATTGTCAGGTCTTCACCTTCCCAGTGTAGAGGAGTCCAAATTGTGAGCAGCAAATACTGCAGAATAGATTGAGTAAATGTTGGATAAATCACCTATTTACTTGGAAGGTGTGTCTGGATCTTTGGTTAGTGAGAAGGGAGGAGGTAAATAGGCAAGTGTTGCCCTTTCTGCAATAGCAGGGGCAAGTGCCAATGGGGGTTGGGGGGGGGGGTGGTAGGGAGGTGGCTAGGAATGGAGGAGAAGTGTACTAGGGTGTCCCAGAAGGAATGGTCGCTGCTGACAATGGAGGGGAGGGGAATGTGTTTTTGGTGGTGCCGGCATCCCATTGAAGGTGGCTGAAATGCAGCTTATGATTCTTTGAATGCAGAGGCTGGTGGGGTGGAAAGTGAGGACCAGGGGGACCCTATCGGTGTTGCAGGAGGGAAGAGGAAAAGTGAGGACAGAAGTGCAGGAAATTGGTCAGACATGGTTAGAGGCCCTGTCAATCACGGTAGTGGGGAGTTCTTGGCTGATAAGAAAGATAGAAATTTCTGAGGCCCTCCTGTGGAAGGTAGCATCATTAGAACAAATGTGACGGAGATGGAGATAGTCCAGGAATGGAATAGAGTCTTTACAGGAAGCAAGGTTTGAGGATACTTATTAAAAACATTATTCTGACTGTGACTGGACACAAAAATGTTTGATATGGCTTCTCTAAGTTACCTGACTATAAACCACAAGCTCAAAGTAGATTACAGGGAGGCATTCCAGTCACATGAAGATTTTTATCTGGGACATAATGACATTCCAATGAAGACTTGCTTTGAGAATTTGCATTAGATGCAGATTAATGCTAAGATCCCCAGGTGGGAAAGAGCTTTTTTTCAGAACATCAACACCTTTTTCAGAAGATGACATGTGTTCTGTAATCGTTACCTGCCAATGAAGAATCACACAAAAATACAAGCTTCCTGGTTGAAGAGAGATTCTATTTTGAACCGTACGAGAAATACCCATCTTCAGAAAGCTTTGTAGAATAACCGGGCAACTGAAAGTGCCAACCTGCAGACTAGAGGGCATAGGTTAGGGTAAGAGGAGAAAGACTTAAAAGGAACCTAAAGGGCAACTTTTTCACACAGAAGATTGTGTGTGTATGTAGTGAGCTGCCAGAGGAAATAGTGGAGGCTGGTGCAATTACAACATTTAAAAGGCATATGAATAGGAAGGGTTTAGAGAGATATGGGCCAAGTGCTGGCAAATGCGACTAGATTAATTTGGGATATCTGATCGACATGGATGAGTTGGATTGAAGGGTCTGTTTCGATGCTGTAAATCTCTATGACTCCCAAAATCTGCTGTCCTACTGTGTCTACTGATTGAAGGAAACTCTAACTATAAAAGCCATTGCACTTTCTGGATCTGAGTTCAAGGTTTCTTTGCTTCAGCAACAAGGAACTCAAGCAACATGCCTCATTGATATAGCAGAGCCCTCTGACAGGGGCATTCCTGTCAGTACTCTTTTGTCCTATCTGCACTTATTTTAATTTTGAAACCTTTTTTCAGTTGATTGCTTTACCTTATTTTCTTAATTAAACTTCATTAATAGCTTGTAATAAAATAACCAAAAAAAAAGTATGAATGCTGGAAATAAGAAATTAAAATCAAAAATTGCTGGAAAACTCAGCAGGTCTGGCAACATCTGTGGAGAGAAAGAAGAGTTAGCGTTCCAGGTCCAATGATCCTTCTCCAGAACTGATTATAGATAGGAAAATGTTGCTATTTTTGCTGAAGATGTAGTGGAGCGGAGGGATAGGAGTAAATGATAGGTGGAGATGAAGCCCGGATGGAGAAGATTACAAGTGGACAGATGGGTAAAGGTCAGCTTGAGAGAATCAGTAGCTGCTAATGGGTCCATTAGTGGTTGACAGTGAGAGGGAGATGGTAGCAGCTCATGTGACTACAGGGCCTGATGTGTGGGGGTTGGGGTAATGACATGGAAGAAACTGCTTGGGTCCTAAAATTACTGAACAAAATAACCATCCTGTTTAAAGAAAAGCTTTGCTCATCTACTTCAACTTAAACCATTTCAAATTTTAAAGAGAGGTTAAACAAGTTTTATTAATTCAGTTCAATGACCATGTTGTGGACAAGCCTGATGGTTGTAACAATGGGGAGATGGTCACCTTCAACGAAAAACTTCACAATTATCACAGAAATGTTACAATACAAAGAGGCCATTTTGCCCCTTGTGTCTATGCTGGCTCTTCATATGAACATCATTATATACTGCTTGATTCCTGCCTTTTCCCAATTCCTTTGCACATCATATCTACCCAAATAACCATTCCAATACCCTCTTGAATGCCTCAATTGAACCTGCCTCCACCTCACTTCCAGGCAGTACATTCCATACCCTAAAGCTTTTCCCACATTTCATTTGTTCCTTTCTCCAAATCACTTTAAATCTGTGCTGTCTGAGTCATGATCCAATAATGAGCATGAACAGTTTCTCCCTATCTGCTCGAACAAACTTGCTCATGGTTTTCAAAACCTCTCAGCCTACTTCTCTCCCAGGGGGACAGTCTCAACTCATTCAATCTACCCTTATAAGTGAAATTTCTCATCCCTGGAATCAGCCTTGCAAATCGCTTTTGCGCTCTCTGCATTGTGTTCACATCCTTTAACAAATTGATGGAGATTAGAAGTTCGGTCGATGGGAAATTTGAGATTTGAACTGATTTTCTTCCGTTCTGCTCATCAGTGTGCTGAGGTTTCTCAAAACTGCTACATTCAAGTAACTGTTAGGCAGTGTTTCTGACTTAGCTGAATGGCCTATTTTTATAATTATGTGTCCTATTTAGTTAAGTGACTGAGATAACTGAGCTTTATCTGACTATCATTGAAATACACTTATATTTATGCTGTTGTGCTATAAATATCAGAATGGTATTGTGTAAATAAGTGCAAATAAACTGAATACAATCAAATAGTTTTTTTTCAACAAACCTGTTATGAAACATAAAAGAATTACATTCATAATGTAAACGCTTCGATTGAATCACAAGTGATCATCAGGTAAAGGTCCATCTTTTACTGTTTCACGGTATCATTACAGTTTAATTCACTGATCTGAGACAGATGCTGAACTTGTTGAAAACAAGACAGGTTACTGAAACCAACTTAAAGATCACACAACACCGGGTTATAGTCCAACAGGTTTAATTGGAAGCGCCTGCTTTCGAGGCGCTGCGTCTTCATCAGGTGGTTGTAGAAATAGTGCCTTGAAAGCTAGTGCTTCCAAATAAACCTGTTGGACTATAACCTGGTGTTGTGTGATTCTTAACTTTGTCCACTCCAGTCTAACACCGACACTTCAAAATCACAAATACTGAAACCAAGGAACTGTTATGCATTGGGGTTCCTACTAAAACAATTATCACACACTTCGGGCTGAATTTCCACCGGAAATCGGCTAAGTGTCAATTTTAGCAAGTTTCATGAACCGCTTCTTTCTGTGAGATTTCTCATGCTATCTTAAAGAACTCGCACCACTGCCTCTGCACTGTGCCTGTATGGTATCAATTTGTTGCTGAGCATCAATGACAAGGCACAACAGGGTGCGAGTGATCTTGATCGGATTCCAGATGCTCTTGACTTACTGTGCTGGAACCTTCTCCCTTGGGCTGACTGAGTATTACCCCTCTGAGACTTTGAATCATGGTCATTTGTTTAATGTACATGCAGTGTGTTTGCTGCATTGGTTGCTGACACATGGTGTAATTTTAGGATTGACTTGGTACAGCACTGTACAGCAACATGTCCAGCCCCTTGCCTGCTGGAAGACATGAAAAGCTGCCTGATTATGCTTCTGTGCTAAAAGGCAAGTCAAGGAAGAAGTACTGATCTCAACGTCAAGAATCTTGTCACAGTCCACCTCACTCACTCTCCCAATTCTCTTGCCATTGCCCACATCATTCAGTGGCTGGGAAGATTTCATTCTTTGTCAACAGAATACCTTGTAAACAAAGGCTTCCATGGTGATATGTGAACATCTTTCATCCTGTCTCATTTGAAGATGCCGATGGAAAACCTTACAGGATGCAAATATTTAAAAACAGGACTTTAAAATCTTATCCACTGGTGGTAAGAAACCATGACAAAGCTAAGCTGCACAGAGTAAAGTAATCAAAGCTCCATTTGGAAAACAGATTTTCAACCTTCCAGTGGGAGAGGGATGTCGGGTGATCAACCAAGCTTCGACTGTGCAGATCAAGGATATACCATCAGTAGCTGTGAGAAGAGACTGCTGCATTCCACACTCCTCTCTCTCTCTATCTTCATGTAAGATGGCACTGAAATAACTCCACAGACCCTGTTATCCCGTCACCACAGATCCTGTTATCCCGTCATTACAAGATGACGGTGAATACCCCTTGCCAATTTTTATAGGTGCACCTTCGAAAGCATTTTGTCTGGATGTATCACTACCTGGTATGGCAACTGTACCACTCAAGATCGGATATGGTTACAGAGAGTGGTGAACTCAGCCCGGACAATCACAAAGGCCAACCTCCCACCTATAGAGTCCATCTACCAGGCCCGCCGTCAAGGAGAGGCTGCCAGTATTCTCAAAGATTCATCCCACCCTGGCAATGTTTATCTACAACCTCTACCACTGGGAAGAAGGTACAGAAGCCTGAACACACGCACCAGCCGGTTTCATAACAGACACCACCCTACTGTTGTTAGAATATTGAATGGACTCACAAACTCTTAACATTCGCCTGTACCTGTGTTTTTGTTTTTGCTGCTGTTATCTATTATTTACTTATCTATGCTGGTAAACTACGTGATCTGCATGTATTGCTCTCAAGACAAATCTTTTCACTGTGCCTTAGTACATGTGAAAATAAATTCAATTCAATTCAATTCAGCCAAGTCACTCTTTATATATACATGAAAAGTCCTTGACTCCAATCCTGCCTCTTCAGAGTCAGCCCTCAGAGTGCCAGAATCCCTGACACATTTTGTACCTGTCAGCCAGGTGAACAATGCAGGTCCATTCCTGTGTTTCCTAAAGCAAGCTTCATTCTCTGTAGTAAACTGTCTCTCTTGCTTGGCAGAGTCCTGGGTCCGGCAGTGAATTTTCTGATGCAGTTTCACCTCCCCCATCCTTCCCGGCACATCTAGGAAGGTGAGATTTAACCTGGTGCAGAGTCTTCCACCCATTAGCAACTCTGCCAGTGCTATCCCTGTAGTTACTTTTGGGGTGGTCCAGTAATCAAGTTAGGACCGGGACAGGCTGTCGGCTCTTTCTTTCAGCCTGCCTTCAAAGTTTTGACTGCTCTTTCTACCAGACCATTGGATGATGGATGGTATGTAGCTGTCCTTATATGCCAAATCCTATTCAACATTCGGAAATATACAGAATCTCTGCTGGTTAATAATGGCCCATTTTATGTGACAAGCACTTCCAGAAGTCTGTGTACTGAACAAGATATGCACAGTTTTTCTATCATCGTCCCTGTGTTTGATTCTGTGCACGTTGAATCACTTGAGTGGGTGCCTACAACAACCAAGAACACTGACCCCATGAAAGGGCCAGCAGAGTCGAAGTGCAACTGAGTCCAAGGTTTAACTTGCCATTCCTGTGGATGGGGGAGTGGCTGGTGGTACTTTTTGTCCTTGTTGGCACTTTAGGCACTGCCCCACTAACGTGGCTAAGTTTGTATCCAAACCTGGTGACCAGACATACTTCTTGCTAACATCTTCATTTTGCAGACCCCTGGGTGGCTCTGGAGCAGCTCAGCCAGAATTTGGCTGTGACCTTTGCTTGGAACACGCACTGTCACTCCCCATAACAATATGCCGTTCTCTACTGTGAGCTGGTGTCTCCACGTCCAAAAAGGGTTCAATTTTAGGTCTAACAGCTCTTCGGTTTCGCCTGTGGCCACCAATTGTTTCAGTTTTGACAAGAGTGGATCTTTCTGCTTCCAAAGTCTGATATTGTCAGCTGTGATTGGGAGTGTGTCCAGAAAATGTAATACCATTTCAGACTCTTTCACAGGATACCACCAGTGGTGTATCTACCAGTGAGAGGCAGCTCAATGCCTCCGTATTCACTACTCGGCCTTTCAGACAGTGTTCTAGCTTATAAAGTATAAGCACTTAGAATTAGAGCCAACTGCTGAATGTGGTCCAAAGCTGTGGATGGCACTGCCTTATCCTATTTAAGCAGACCAAGTCGGGTATGTGGTCTGTTAAAATCACAAATTTTTGTCCATAAAGTTATTGATGGAACTTCTTGACTCCAAAAATCATTGCCAGTTCTTGTTTCTCTATCTGGGGGTATTTAAGCTCTGCATTAGTCAAAGTCCTAGATGCATATGCTGTTGAGCATTCCTTGCCATTGAGCCACCTGTGATCTAAAACCACCCTGATGCCATACAGAGAGCATTCCATATCAATACCAGATCTCGCTTGGTATCATAACGTGCCAACATCTTAAAGGGTGATAGCTGTTTCTTTACTTCACTGAAAGCTATGGCTTGTCTATGCAACCATTTCCAAGGCTGACCCTCTTTTAGGAGTTAATGCAAAGATACCAGGATGGAAGCCAGGTTATGTATGAACTTTCTGTAATAATTCATCAGCCTATGGAAAGACATAAGCTCTGGTACAGACGTGGTAGCCGGGGTACCTTTCTTTAATCACCCTCACTTTATCTTCTGGCAGGTGTAACATGGTCTTGTTGACTCTGTAGCCCAAATAGGTCACTTGAGCAGCCTGGAGCACACGTTTCCCTCCTTGGAAAAATGCCTTAGGACTATAAATTCTCTAAATGTTCCTTATTTGATTTCCTTGTTATTAGCACATCATTTAGATGAATGGTGATCTCTGGTACACCTTGCAAAATGTTTTCTATTATCTGCTGACGACAGCCCAAATGGCAGCCTTGTTTATTGGTGCAAACTCTTATGGGTATTAATTGTCGAGAGTGTGGTGCTGGAAAAACACATCAAGTCAAGCAGCATCTGAGGAAAAGGAGAGTCAACGTTTCGGGCAAAAGCTCTTCATCAGGAACCATCAGGTTTATGGCCGAAACGTCAATTTTCCTGCTCCTCGGATATTGCCTGACCTGATGTGCTTTTCCAGCACCACACTCTCGATTCTAATCTCCAGCATCTGCAGTCCTCTCTTTCTCCTAGTCGTTATAACCTTACTGCACTTCCAAGGATGCCTATCTTGAAGAAGTTATCCTCCTCTCTTTACAAGGATGTTAGGATTCCTGATGAAGAACTTATGCCTGAAACATTGATTCTGCTGCTCCTCAGATGCAGCCCGACCTGTTGTGCTTTTCCAGCACCACACTCTTGACTCTGGTCTCCAGCAACTGCAGTCCTCACTTTCTCCTGTAATTGTATTAACCTGGGAATTTGTGTCTAATGATTGTAAGTACACATTATTCCTGTCCAGCTTCATTGAAAGGCACCCCTCCTGCTCCCCCCCAAGCTTTGCGTATAAATCCTCTATGTGAGGGATTGTGTATTTATCCAATTGTGAAAACTGTTTACTGTTTGTTTAAAATCCCCACAAAAGCAAACGGACATATTGGGCTTCAAAATTGGTATGCCGGATACTACTCATTCTGCAACAGGTTTGATGATTCCTTCACTTCCCAGCCTTCTGATTTCTGCCTCTACTTTTGCCTGTTGGGCAAATAGCACTGGGCCTTACAAAATTATGGAATTGTTTTGGGTCAATATGCAAAGTGGCCTTGGCTCCTTTGATATTCCCGAGACCTTCTGAGAAGACCTCCAGGAATTTAATTAGGACTTCACTCAGGCAGCTAGTTTCTAATTGAAAAATGTTGAGCCAATCTTGGTGAAACTCTTGCAATAACTTCACTCTATCAAGCTGGGACTTGAGCCTTTTACTATAATCACCGGTATTTGAACCTGCTGCTATTCATAAGAGACCGGAACAGATGTATCCTTAATCTGTAAAGGTTCTCTGAAATAGGTTCTCAGTCTAGCTGAGGTTTTGCACAAAGCTGGATTCCAGATCGAATTGTATTGAAAACTGGTTCTGCAATCAGTGATATGGCCGTGCTAGTATCAACCTCCATTAGAACTGGATGACCCTTCAACTAGACGTTTACTTTGATTGGTTCTGATTTGGATGTTGCTAAACAATTTAACTGTTCCAAACCAGATGTGTTTGATCTTCCAGGATATGAACTCTCCTGGATACTGACCTATGAGTTACCTTGCTCAATTTAGATTGAGGAGGACTCTTTTGCTATCCTGTGTTTTTACACTGACAGTGACTACAATGGCTTGCTGGCCAGGACCCTGTAGATAATTTTAACTGTTTGACCAAAGCTTGGCTTCGTTTTGGGGTCTTTCTGTGGGCTGACCACGAGTCCCTCCATTCAGAATATATCCTGAGTGAGGTTGTGCAATTGTCTGCACTCAAATGGTGTTCCTCACCCTCAGTCGGCCTGCCAAGGATGTTCACTTCCATCAGAATACCTTGCAACTTGCCACATTTTCCAATGATAAAACCAGTTGTAGTGCCTGTTGGACTTTGAGTAATAGGCGTTTTGCATAGTTAGTTATACTAAACAGTCTCTCAGCATCTCATTAAACAAAAGTCACATGCTTCTGCCTGTTGTCTTATAGACACACATTCCCCTGATTTTTTAATTGCCAAGTAAAAATGATAGCATCTCAGAATTAGAGGAGGTTTGGTGTCATAATATTCCTTAACTATGCCTGTCAATTCTTGAAAGGTTTTAGGGTCTGGTGCCTCAGGGAAAGTTAGGCTTCTAATAACAGAAAAAGCTGCCACCCCCTAGGCTGTCAGGAGAATTCTCACTGCTTTTCATCTGCCACAATGTTGTTTGCCAGGAAAAAATAACACATTTTTTCTGCATAGTTTGGCCCAGTTTAACAGGGTCAAGCTACCTGAACAAAAGCATGATGTAAGAATTGCTTAGCCCAACTCAAACATGAGCACGTTTCTTCCTGGGCGAGTTTTACTTTCATTGCCATTGGAATAACTCCACTGGGGCCAGTATCCCGTCATCAAGTCACCCTTTATTTACAAATGAAATGTCCTTGACTCAAGTACTGCCTCTTCCGAGTCAGTTCTCAGAGTGCGAGAATCTCTGACATTCCTCTTTTTAATCTGTCAGCCAGGGCTCCCTTATTAGACCAGATTAACAGCCCATGTCAAAGAACTCATATTCTATAAAGTCCAGCTGGCTGACCTCATTTCAGTCACTACAGGCACACTGTCTACATTCCTATAGCAGATAAAGAATCTTGAAAGAAAGGTCGTAGTTTCCACAGTGTCCTTTTCCAAAGAAGACATCAGTGACATATTGAAATTGCCACTAAAGACCAAAGCTTTATTCAACAGAAGTACTGTCACTTCCGACTGTACCCTCTCCCTCTCAAATTGCAGATTGAAGATTCCAGCGAGACTTCGGAGAACTAGGAAGAAGGCTGAAAAGCAGGACGTCCAAGGTGGTTATCTCGTCACTTCCGACTGTACCCTCTCCCTCTCAAATTGCAGATTGAAGATTCCAGCGAGACTTCGGAGAACTAGGAAGAAGGCTGAAAAGCAGGACGTCCAAGGTGGTTATCTCCGGTTTGCTTCAAGTTCCTCGGGCTAGTGTGGCCAGAAACAGGGAGATAATGGACTTGAACGTGTGGTTGGGGAACTGGTGCAGGAAGCAAGGATTTAAGTTCTTGGATCACTGGGGTATATTTTGTGGTAAACATAAATTCTACAAGAGAGACGACTTGCACCTTAATAGGTTAGGGACCAGTATTCTGGCA
>NC_057718.1:24914139-24954644 GCF_004010195.1 Chiloscyllium plagiosum | reverse complement strand
TTGTATACCCTTGAGTTTTGAAGATTGAGAGGGGATCTGATTGAGACGTATAAGATTATGAAAGGATTGGACACTCTGGCAGTAGGAAACATATTTCCACTGATGGGTGAGTGCCGAACCAGAGGACATAGCTTAAAAATACGGGGTAGACCATTTAGGACAGAGTTCAGGAGAAACGTCTTCATCCAGAGAGTGGTGGCTGTGTGGAATGCTCTGCCCCAGAGGGCAGTGGAGGCCCAGTCTCTGGATTCATTTAAGAAGGAGTTGGATAGAGCTCTCAAAGGTAGTGGAATCAAGAGTTATGGAGATAAGGCAGAAACAGGATACTGATTAGGAATGATCAGCCATGATTATGTTGAATGGCGGTGCAGGCTCGAAGGGCTGAATGGCCTACTCCTGCACCTATTGTCTATTGTCTATTGTCTATTAGCTACAGCTAGCTCTGACATATAATTACAAACAGTGAGCTTCCAGTTGCATTTTTGCATATTGAATTTTAACTTTGCCAAAGTTAACCTCCTCTAATCTGTAATTTGTATTTGTGCATATTTGGCTTGAGTGCATATGACTGCTGAGTTGAGGAAGTCAGAATATATGTTACATTTTTGGTATTTAACAATTAACTAAACTCCTTACTTATTTAACTGAGAATAGGCTTGTCTTGTTATCATTCCCACATCAACACATAAGTCCACATTAAATTGATGAATACATCCTTTTTAAATTCAGAGCTGCCAAAAATGTTAGATTTATAAAAGATGAAACCTTAACAGTTTGCCTAAAAATTGTACTTTTACAAAGTCACAAAGATGTGCGGGTCAGGTGGATTGGCCATGCTAAATTGCCTGTAGTGTTAGGTTAAAGGGGTAAATGTAGGGGTATGGGTGGGTTGCGCTTCAGCGGGTCGGTGTGGACTTGTTGGGCTGAAGGGCCTGTTTCCACACTGTAAGTAATCTAATCTAATCTAATCTACACAATCTAAATGAAATATTTGTTATCAAGCATGGTGACTGGAAATGACTGCAGAGTATACTAATGCTGAAGGCAACTGAACAAATCGGAGCTGTTGTTAAAAAATGTTGAGGAAATGCCCAATGAATCTGCTATTTTTACTGACTAATGTTATTAATACACATATATGTTTCTAAAAGGAGAAATTGCAGAAATGGAGAACATTAAATGAAAGGCTTGTATGAGAAAGAGCTCAAGGGGATGCCATAGTATAATTTTTTTTGACAATACAGTAATTATTTTTAAAAGAATCATAATGTGGTAGTTATCTCAAAACCATGGAATAAATTATATTTGGTCTTTCTGCCGTAGGCCACTGATTCTTCACTGTCCAAGTCAACCCTTAATTATGGTTCTTTAATCTTTTCTCTTGTTGCGTATGATTATTCTATTGTGGTTCTGATTATCATAATGGTGAGAGACAATATAACACTCATGAACTTTACCTCCTAGTGTACTATATTTCATAATATCAGCTTCTATCTTTTTATTACCTATAATATTTAACTGGAATGTGCGCTGTTCAATAAATAGATGGATCACTTTGGAAATCACTTATTGAAGTTTGATCTATGTTGATATCAAAATACTGTGCTCATTATTTTGACCTCTGTTGGACTCCCACTTACCAAAAAATACCCACAATGCTTGTTTGGCTTTAAATATTTTCCTGTATATTTGTTGGTGCAATTTCAAATGTTAAAGGTACAGTTTTTTAGTATGTTGTCAGATGCCAAATGCCTGAAAGCCGAGCTTAGCTAAAAATGGTAACATTTTACTAAAGGAAAAATAATTCTATTTTGCATTTTACAAGAACTGTTCTTCATGTCATTTTCATTTTACATAAATGTAAAACCAAAACTGTTACTCCTCCTTCACCAGGATATGTTGATTTCCTTTCTTATTACTGCTAAAGTTGAAATGAACTTGTAGTGATTTAATGGTTATTTAGCAAATTTATTTTGCATGAAATATGGGTGAATTTAGAACAAATAAACTTGCTAAATCTGCATTGAAATGCCAGGAATTACAGGAAATATTTGACATAGGTTATTTATTTGGCTGATAATTTTCTGAACCTCATCTGAGTTGAGGTGACCCTTAAGTTGAACTCACCATCAGTCATCTCTAATTGTGGAATGAGGCTGTGGTGACTTTATCTTTTTATTTAAAAAAATAAATGTAACTGAATAATGCTTACTGAAGTCTAATTTCTTAGAAATTACTAACTTGCATTTCATCTAATTAAGAATGATTATCAATATTTGGGAAAATTGTCTTATAACCATTGGAGTCAGCTTGGCTCGAACAAGCTGTTTTACCTGATTCAGCAATGATTATGATATTTTCTGTAAAGTAAGAAAATGGGCATGGATACTGTGGTATTCGAAAATCCAATGGATATTTATTACTAATATCTATTATGCACAAACATTACATCCTCTAGGCATGTCTGTGTGTCTGGTCTGGAATGAAGGAAGAGTTTGCAACAGAGAAGCATGTTTCTGCCAAACTGTCATACTTCAAGTGATCCAAGGAAAAATTAATTATGAAATCCTTATACCCTCAGGTCACATTCCGTGATGCCTTTTAATGACATACTGGCCAATTGACTGTGGGACAAAACACAACAACTATTGTACTTGCATGTTAACATATGTTCCATATTACAAAGCACATTTAATAGTAACGTAATGGCATGTTCTGCTCAAATGGATGTTTTGATTTTATTTTGCAACCTCTAATTATTTCCTTCTGAATGGTAAAATGACTTGTCCATCAGCCATCACATTTTTATCACAAACAAATAGGTGATTAGATTCCCTACAGTGTGGAAACAGACCCCTTGGCCCAACAAGTTCACACTGACCTTCCAAAGAGTAACCCACCCAGACCCCATTTCCCTCCAACTAATGCACCTAACACTATGAGCAATTTAGCATGGCCAATTCACCTGACCTGCACATCTTTGGACTGTGGGAGGAAACCAGAGCACCCAAAGAAACCCATGAAGACAGGGGGAGAATGTGCAAACTCCACACAGACTGTCACTCAAGGCTGGAATTGAACCCGGGTCCCTGGCACTGTGAGGCAGCAGTGCTAACCACTGAGCCATCATGTTGCCCCACATGGTTATTTATACTGGTCATTGTTGTGGCACCACTTGAAATAGAGTAGGGAGACTGTGTTCACCTGCTGTCCAAGCTAACATTCTTACCATTATCACTACTGTCAAATAGAAAATGCAGATTAGCATATTGTGGTGCCACCTAAGTGTAAGGAGGAGGGCATGCCGCATCTACGTCAATCGAGCTGAGGTGGAGATGGTCGAGAGCATCAAGTTCATAGGGGTGACGATTACCAACAGTCTGTCCTGGACCACCCACATTGATGTGACTGTCAAGAAGGCACAACAACACCTCTTCTTCCTCAGGAAGCTAAGGAAATTTGGCATGTCCATAAAGAATGCCTCCAACTTTAACAGATGCGCCATAGGAAGCATTTTATCTGGATGCATCATGGCTTGGTATGGCAACTGCACTGCCCCAGACCATAAGAGACTACACAGAGTTGTGAACATAGCCCAGCCCATCATACAAGCCAACCTTCCAGCCATTGACTCCATCTATACTTCTCACTGCCTTGGAAAGGCAACCAATATCTACAAAAAACCCTCCCATTTTGGTTATAATCTCTTCCAACCTCTTCCATCAGGGAGAAGATGCAAAATCTTAAACACATGTACTAACAGGTTCAAGAACAGCTTCTTCCCTGCTGTTAGTAGACTTCTGAATGGACCTCTCAAGTTTTAAATTTAATGTTCATTTTGCTTTTTGTGCAGTTTTGTTGAAGCCATAACTTTATATTCCTCACTCTGTTCTATCACCTTACGGTCTTTGGTATGATCTGCCTGTACTGCATGCAAAACAAAACTTTTCATTGTCACTAGGTACATGTGTCAATAATAATCAAGCAATCAAATAAATCAATTTTCACACATTCCGAGACAGAGATAACAGTGCACCTCATAATTGTGTACCTTGCTTTTGTATGGTATTTTATACATGTTGGATATTGTAAACAAAGGGCATATGGTATGGTGGGTCTTCAGATGGATAACATAAAAAAGTATGATCTTTGATTTGTACGAGGTATGAAGGCAATTATAATATTAATTGGAACAACTGGAGTAGACTTTTAAGACCCTTGCGCTATTTTTCCCATTTCTTAATATTATGGCTCATCTGTATTTCAACTCCACATAGCCAACTTTGCTCTGTCTTTTAAAAATCTATCTAATCCTATTTCATGTTTTCTTCCTCTCTTGATCAAGCTTCAAGAGAATTTTGAGGGAGAAAATTTCAGATTTCCTTCAAAAGAACTGTTTCCTGACAACATCCTTGAGTGGCCTAACTCTAATCTTAAGATTATGCCTCCTTGTTCTGATCTCCCCAACTAGAAAACCTTTCCCCTCCTCTATTTATCTCATTACATCCTTTAATCATCTTAACTTTGACAGTATCATAGGAGGAGAATTGGGAGACAAGCTGTCCTGCACATTGTCATATCTGCTCGAATAACCATGTCAACAGTGACATTGATAGAAAGCTGAGAAATAGACTATTGTTCTTGCAGTCTGGTTGAGGAAAGTAATGATATTAGCTTTTTTTTATGCTAATGTGTAAGTATTTCATCTTTCAGTAGTTTTCAGTAAAGTACAAAATCACTTAAACTGTCCATTGTTACTGCGGCAGCTGCCTTTATTGGAAAAATGGTGCTAACAATTTGCCAATTCCACTGGTTAATTACACATTCGCTGGTTTACAAAAAGTATTAAGAGCACCAATACTTTCGGCTGGATCTTAGCTGTTGTTTCACATTGCATACTAAATAACATACCTTGACCATGAGGCTCAAAATAATTATCCCACAAAGGTTTTCAATGACCTCCCACTGTTTCTAACACTGCTTGAGTCCTTTGATGAATTACAACCTTGCAGTCCCCAAACACTTTGCCGCCACAGGGAGATGTCACCAGACCATTCGTAAGAGATGCTACAGATGTGCTGACTAACCTCTTGCAGAAATTCAATTTCATTTGTAGTCTCTGCTTCCAAGAACAAGATTATGAGCGTAGTTCTTCCCTCCTACAACCAGAATATTTTTATTGTAATAACTAAGAGCAAAGACACAGTTTTACTGTCTTCATCTTATAGTAAAGAAACCATATCAGTACTAATGAACCCATTTTAGGTGATGAGGACAATATTTCATATTGTCTACAGGGCAGGCAGATGACACAGGCTTAATTTGCTCTGGTATTGATTTTAAACAGCTAAGAACAGCTTAGATTGGGAATTCTGCAGAGTATGGAACATGACCACAATTATTGCACAAAGCTGTTATCATACCTCTTGGAGTGTTTCACAAAAGGATTTGCAAATATTTGACCTTGAAATTGGAAAGCTGAAGCCAAAATCAGCATTGCCCTTTCCAGCTCAAACATTTGCTAAGAACCATGATTAACTTTAATATCTAGTTGTTTCATTTTCCTGCAAATGGCTTCTGTTTATATGATGAGTCCAACTGACATTATTAGTGGAACTGGCTTGCAGAATTTGTTGAGCTGCGCAGTAATGGGCAAGTTAAATTTGGCAAGCAACTATTAAATATGCTTACGTCCAAATTGCGCATCATGATTTCCAAGCTATAGTTAAAGAAAATCTGAAATCTAAAGTGTAGTGTTTTACCCTGAAAGCAGTTCATACACATAAATTCAAAGGAGTGATTTAGTAACATGACTGACCTGATAAAGACTTAAGGTAACACTGTTAAATACTGGATAACAGGCCAGTTTGATCTTATTTATTGACTGCTGAGTTTATGAGCATTACAATTGTCACTGTAACCAATGTTGGCCATGTATGTATGTCATATAATTTAAACCTAAAATGCTGCAACTACACCGACAACTGCTTTCTAATGAAGGGCTTATGACTGAAATGTCAACTCTGCTGCTCCTCGGATGCTGCCTGACCTGCTGTGCTTTTTCCAGTGCTATACTTTTCGACTCTTACTCTCCAGGATCTGCCTTCCTCACTTTCTCCAAACTGCTTTCTAAAGTGTTTTTGAAAGTATTTTGTTTGAGCAGGCATTGCTTCGTCTCTATTTTAGATCAGTGACACTACTTTGCCTGAGACAGAAGGAATTCAAGGTCCAGTCTGGAGTCTGAGCACATATTCTAAGCTGACACTTCAGTGCAGTTCTGAAAGACTGCTACAGTGTCAGAAATGCTGTCCTTTTGTTGAGATGCTAAACTGAGGTCTCCCTTCTGACATGTTGTGCAGAAATGAGTTAGAGCGTGTAGACAGGATTAATAGTAGGTATCTTTTCCTGAGGATGGGGGCTTTGAAGATTAGGGGGCATATTTTAAGGCGAGAGGAGAGAGATTTAACAAAGACATGGGGGCTTTTTTTTACACAAAGAGTGGTTCACATGTGATATAAGCTTTCTGAGGAAGTGGTGGATGCGGGCACAGTTACAATGTTTGAAAGACTCTTAGATAGGTATATGAATAGGAAAGGTTTGGAGGGATATGGGCTGGGAGTGGGGAGGTGGGATTAGTTTAGTTTGGGATTATGATCAGCATGGGCTGTTAGGACCAAAGGGTCTGTTTCCATGCTGTATAACTCTATGACTTTACAAGATTTAGGTACAGTTATAGGCAATTCAGTCCCTGGAGTCAACTGCACCATTGATATCGTTGTAGCTGATCTCATCTCAGCCTCAACTCGACTTTTCTCTCAGCTCTCTATAACCCATCAAAGCATTACTGATTAAAAATCTGTCTATCTTTTCCTTAAATTTACTCTATCTCCCAGCATCTACTACACTCTGGGGTGGTGAATTTCACAAATATATGACCTTTTGAGAGAAGTAATTTCTCCTCATCTCTGTTTTAATTCTAGTACCCCATATCTTAAAGTTGTGACCACTTGTTCTAGGTTTCCCCCCCCTCCTTCTATGTCCACTGTGTTAATCCTGTTTAGCATCTTCTATACCTCAATTAGAGCTCCTCTCATTTCTCCAAACTCCAGAGATTATTGACCTCGGTGCCACCGTTTCCTACATTTCAACAGTGACCGTTTTTCAAAAATATTTAATTGACCTCAACACACTTTAAGATGTCCTAAAACTGTGAAACGTCCCATTAAATGTAAATATTTTTAAATAAAAGCATGGAGTTCAAAAAACAAGGAGGTTACGCAAAACTTTTAAAAATTATTGGTTAGGTCTCAGCTGCACTACTATATCCAATAATGTGGATCACACTCGGGGAAGCCTTGGAGAAGGTTGAGACCAGGTTTACAGAAGGTTTATGAATTATGGGTACTGAAGATAACACTGCTTAGGGATGAAGATATTCGCTGACTGATGGAAAGAAGAGGCAATTTATGAATGATGAGTCTGGTTATGTGATGTCCATAACATCACATGAATCTGAATCTTTCTTGCTTGGAGCACTCCCTGACACAATTCTGGGACGGGAACCTGGAAGTGACTGTGGCAAAATGTGGGGTTTAATTTTTACAATGAATTACAATGAATAAGCTGTCTGCTAAAACCCTTTCCAATTCAAGATGATTTCAGGACTTCCAGTTCTGAAGCAGTCATGCTGTTCATGACTGTCAATTAACTGTCATGAGAAGTTAACTCTGACTTTCTTACAGATATTGCCAGACATGCTGAGTTTCTCTAGCACTTTTTGTTGTTACCATCTGTAGTATGACTAAGGTGAAAAGAGTGTGCAATCCCATTCTGGAAATATTGTGGCAAAGAGAAGTAGCTAATGAGTTACTATCAAGTTTTAGCAGCTATGATGAGATAGCTGAAATATTTTGTACTTTGTTGTCCACTCTTCACAGAATTAACAACCCCATCTGTTAAATCTGCTTTTTGGTTATAGTGAAATGTTCAGCAGGTAAAATAAATCCTGAACAGAGTAAAACACAGGGAGAGAAATGAAGCTGTAGGGAGGAGTTTTCCCAGCTCTTTGGCCTCCATTGGAAGAAATGTGTTGGGACAGTTTGACAACTTATTCTGTGCCACCTCTGGCCAGTTTTCCCAGCGTTAAGGTGGGACCAGTCTTCGCATTCTGCAAATCCATGCTGCTGAGCCACTGAGGTTGACAAAGGTGCAATTACCAGCAGTTTACACACTTTTGGGATATTTTATTAGTATTGCACAGGCTCTCTGCTTATCAGCAACTCAGAGAAGGCGACTGCAAGGAGGCAGGTCAGCGCTGCTTGAGTGGCATAAAATGTCAAGTCTGATGTGCTCCTGTGTTAGAAACGTGCCAGTGAATGCAGCTTTCTGCTAAGAGAGTGATGTCCTTGAGACTGGAAGGACTGGCTGCCAGTGCTGTTATGTTTCCACCTGCCTTCAAAAGGTTGCATTGAGATCCATACATCAGTGCCCTATTTGTGCTGCTTAGTTCCATTCACTGTGGACACAAAAATTATCATCGTGGAGTCACTGCACTAATTGTCTCCAGGAGGGGGGTCCTGTCCAGTTGGAGGTTTGTGTGCTCTAGATATGCAAGATGTCTTCTTGAAACAAGGGTTATGTAGGTTCCTTAAACGTGCCTACTGTTTTTCATCTATATGTGCTCAATTCTACTGTTCTTCGCCTTCACTGGTCTAACAAGTTGGAGAGCAGTCCGACAAAGTAAATCACTTGTAGTTTGATTTCAGTGAAGTCATTACAGAAGTACTACGGATCACTGCTAACCCAAATAAGGCCCCTTCCCTTTCTGCTTGACATCCACCTACCCGTTGAACCTTTTAACTGTATCTGACAAAGCTGTATCAGGATGTTTGCTTGAACTCTGCAGATTGTCAGTGTTATGCAATGTGTTAATATCATACCACTTACGTTTTGCTGGAAACCGGTATGAATCGAATTGCCCCCATCCCATTTGACTCCTTCTGGGCTGAATCTTGTGTTACCACGAACAATATATTTATGTTCATTGCCATATGCAACTCAAAATACCTCTTCAGGGCTGTGGCCTTTAGTAGTAAGAGCTAACTTGTTGGAATTGTAAAAACAATAATTAACATGCTTTTCTGCTTTATCTGTAACAATGATATATTACTTCTGTGGCTATTTCCAAATACTCACTTATAACTTTAATATTGTCATGATAGAATAATGGAATTTTGTTGTAATGCTTTTTCTCAATTCAAACTATAATGGTCCCAAATTTAAGCAAATTAATCGCCTAACATTAATCAATCTTTCAAAATAGGGATATGTGTTCAAAAAGGGGCACTTAATTTTGTGTCTCAAAAAAGCAAAATAACGTCAAAACTAACAAAATCAGAATTAAGTAACAATTGTAATGCCACCTAAGGCTGCAGCCAAATTATATAGCCAGTAGTATCGCTCAGGCCCATACATTATAAAATGCTAATAGGAGTTTTTTAACCTGTAATCCTTTATATTTTCAATTCACATTGTCTTTATGAATTATGTAAAGCTTGCTGTAAATAAAATTCATACCCATTGAGTTTGGTGACAGAATAAATTTAGATGAAATTTCTCTCTATTGCTTTCAGAAAAATTTGTTAATATTTTGGAGATTACATTCTATTATCCCTCTTGTTTGTGATTGGGACCAATAACAACACCAACAAGAATATTTAAATATAGAGGGACAGAATTAACTTACAATTGAAGAGGCAGGAACTAATCAAGAATAGTTGACATGGTATTGTTAAGGGGAGGTCATATCTGACCAACTTGACTGATTTTTTTTAACCAGATGTATTGATGAGGACAATGCATTTGACATAGTCCACTTGGACTTCAACACGTCTTTTGTTAAGGTTCCACATTGCAAACTGATAGAGAAGGTAAGACCCTATGGGAAGCAAAGGAAATATGAAAATTGAATATAGAATTAGCTGAGTATCAGAAAACAGTGGATGATGGTCGTGGGTGTTTTTATGACTGGAAGCATGTGTCCCATGAGGTTCTGCACAAATTTGTTTTGGGACCCTTGCTGCTTGTCATATATATAAATGATTTAAACTTGAATGTAGAAGGGTTTATCAGTACATTCATGGATGATATGAAAGTTGGCAGGTTGATAAATAATGAGGAAGATATGCTTACATTACAAGAGGATTTAGGGCTACTCAAATGGGATGATCAATAACAAATGAAATTCAAACTGTCTAAGAGGGAGGTAATACACTTGGGTAGAACAAACAAGGCAAGACAATGTATGACACTGGATCAGAGGGACTTTGATGTGCATGTCCACTGGTCCTTGAAAGTAATGGGGCATGTAGATAAATGGTTAAAGAGGCATGTGGGGTACTTGCCTTTATTAGCCGAGGCATGGAATTTAAGAACAGGGAGGTAATACTGGGCCTGTATAAAAAAAAGTGTTAGTTTGCCCACAGCTAGAGTATTATGTGCAGTTCTCGAATTCACATATAGGTGGGGTGTGATTGCACTGGAGGGGGTGCAGAGGAGATTTACCAGGATGTTGCCTCGGCAGGAGTGTTTCAGTTATGAAGAGAGTTTAGATAGACTGGGGTTATTTTCCTTGAAGCAGAGGTGACGTTGTTGTTAAAAAATTATGCACATAAAATTATGAGGAACATAGTGTAGATGGAAAGACTTTTTCCCCTTGATAAAGGGATCAATCTAGATGGGGCAGGAGGTTTAGAGGGGAATTAAGCAATTTCTTTTCAGCAGGAGGGTGGTAGGGTCTGGATAGGGATCCTCACTGCCTATAAAGGTGGTTGAGGGAGAAACCCAAAGGGTGCTGTAGACCCTGTGACTCTATGCAATCCCATATGTATATAATCACCAAACTTTGACACAGAGCTAAAGAAGTAGACATCATTACAAATGACCAAAAACAGGTAGTTTAAAGGAGCAATGTTTAGTGAGCTGAAATGAGACAGTTGTGGAGGGATGTGAGGACAATATGGATTTTAAACTCAAGGCCAAATAATTCAAAGTTGAGGAGTTGGGGAATAGAGAACCAATGCTGGTTTATGGCATCAAGTGTGATGGGTGATTGGGACTTGAAGTAAGATATGAGAAAAACAACAGAGTTTTGGCTAAAGTTTTTGCAAGTTTATTGTGTACAGTTCTGGTCACCGCATTACAAGAAAGATGTGGAAGCTTTGGAAAGGGTGCAGAGGAGATTTACTAGAATGTTGCCTGGTATGGAAGGAATGCCTTACGAGGAAAGGCTGAGGGCCTTGAGGCTGTTCTCATTAGAGAGAAGAAGGTTGAGAGGTGACTTAATAGACACATACAAGATAATCAGAAGGTTAGATAGGGTGGACAGGGAGAGCCTTTTTCCAAGTATGGGGATGGCAAACACAAGGGGACACAACGTTAAAGTGAGGGGAGATAGGTATAAGACAGATATAGTTTCTTTACTCAGAGAGTAGTAAAGGTATGGAATGCTTTGCCTGCAATGGTAGTAGATTCGCCAAGTTTAAGTGCATTTAAGTCATCATTGGACAGGCATATGGACGTACATGGAATAGCGTAGGTGAGATGGGCTTCAGATTAGTATGACAGGACGGCACAACATCGAGGACCAAAGGTCCTGTACTGCGCTGTAATGTTCTATGTTCTATGTTCTATGTTAAGTTGAAAGATGGCAGTCCAGGATAGCATTGGAATAGTTGAGTCTGGATGCGACAAAAGCAGATAAGTATTGGTCGTGTTGGACAGTGTTACAGAAAAGAAAGATTTGATTTGGTTTATTAGTTGTCACATGTATCTTGTTAGAAATACAGCATCTTGTTAGAAATAGCGATAAGTGTCGTATTGCGTCACCACTCTCCAGAGCTACCTTAAAACACAGGAAAATAAATGAAAATGTAGACTATAGAGGCAGAAAAATGAAGAAAGAAAGAAAAGGTGTTCAACTTTATAGTCCTTGTTATTAGGTGCTCCACCATGGGCCATGGGCCTGTGGCCAGGCATGAATCCTGTGCTGCTGCCACTCTTTAGTGCCATCTCAACTCTACCAACGCCCTCGCCACTATGAGTCCTCGCTGGACCTCACCAGTACAGACGTCACCAATGCTGCCTCGTACTGCACTGGGCCCAAGCTCAACTCCATTGCCTCCCTGAATTTGCCTTAGGCCCAGTTCTCTGATGCAGGCACTGTCAATGCCGCTGAGTATAGTATTGGGCCCAAACTCGCCTCCTCCACTCCCTCCTTGAACCTGTAATGGACGCAGTCGCTGCTGGGAACCCAAAGTCGCATCTGCAGCATCAGCCAAGAGTCGGTGCTGGGACCGCCTTGTTGATGCAGAAGCTGCTAGGAAGCCAAACTCACCTCCAACGTCGCTGCCACAAGTCTGTGCTGGGCCCACCAAGCTGTCCATCAAAAGCTTAGTAAAATAAATTAAAGAGACAAAATAACTAGAGAAATGAAAAGAAGTGAAAAGGAAACCAGATGGAGCAGAGGAGCCCCAGGTCCAGAAGCCCTATTCCACCGCCATCTTACTTGAAGCCTGGCAGGTTGATAATAGATAGGCTGTGGGACCAGGAACTTAGCTTAGAGTCAGATAAGAAGCCAAGGGTTTAACAAGACTGGTTTAATCTGAGACGGTGATAGCAGAAGATGAAGTTGGTGGCAAGATTATAAAGTCTTCACCCCTGCCATAAACTGCTTTAAAATGGCAGAAGCAATGGCTTATAGGTGGTTGGATGTCATAGAAAATGATCTGACAACAGAGGGTTAAGGGCTTGGGAGGTGGAGGCAATAAATAAAACTGAGTGTGCTTAGTCAACATGATGAAGCTGACTTTGGATGAAGTCACCAAGGGTTGACATTTTGTAAACTCTCCCCATCCCTCCTGAAAAATGGCTCCCGGCATGTGTCTTGTGACAACTACTATCTCTTGTAAAGTGCAACAATCTCAATGTTGCACCCTTAATTTTGTATTCATTTTCCAGAATACCATTTATTTATTTATTTTCTGTTCAGTGATATTATTATACACCTCTAAATATTTTTAATGCACCTCCACCAAATAATTTATGTTACTAATTAAAAGAGCAATTCACAAGCACTACCAATGAAGGGCAGCCCAACAATAACCAGTGTAGGGAAGGGAGGGATTAAATAAAAAAGGAGTTAAAGGGGACAAATTATTTATTGTTTAATATCTGGAAGTGCTTTCTCATACAATTGAATATGTAGGTAGCTTTTAACTATTTTTCCCAATCAACCTGCTCAGCAATGTTATTACACACCACTGGAACAGGTGGGACTTGAACCCACACCTCCTAGACCAGGGGTAGGGACCTCACTACTGCATCACAAGAGAGCCCAATGCAGGTAGCTTTTACAACATCTGGTCCAAGTATGTAGACCTGCCTCAACACAGCTAACAACTGTAATCAAATATTTGCAATTCTTGACCAATGGGAAGAATACTCTTGGCTTCCCCATAATAAACTAACCTTAATTTGTATCGAATATTTACAGTTCGTGACCAATGAGATGAGTGACTCTGGCATCCCCACAACAATCTAACCTTAAGTTGTGCCCAATATATGTAATTCTTGACTAATGGAAAGAGTGTTTATGCTTTACCCACAAGTATCTGATCTTAAATTGTGCTGTTTTGACTGGGGATCCATCTATAGGCCACTCTTCCACCCAATCAGCATTAGTCATTCCTTCTGTTTACTTATAATGTTAGGGTCACTTGAACTCAAATGTGCAAAGTGGGTCCAACCTATAACTTCACATGTTGTTTCGTAAGATTACTTTGCAGCATTTTGCACTTAAAGGCATCCTTAACAATATCCCAAAAATACATACAAATTGAGACTTTATTTCAATAATAATATATACTGTACAAGTTGATGTCTAAAGCCTTATTAATGATTTAAGTGTGTCCAGTGAAGTGAAATCTAACATGCTTGTGGATGTCTATATTTTGATGTTGCAAGAAAATTAACATCAAAGTACATCACTTTCATATAAACAAAACTGACAGAATTATTGACCTTACCTTTAGAAAGTCTCATGCTGTGTAGCTTCCATACTTTCAAGGTCTAAAATTCACTTCATACAACTTTGTTGTATGAGGTAGCCTATTCTTCAAACTACTCTTTTGAGCTGACAGTTGGTTTAAAATGTCGCATCCAGTTGGGGAAATGGCTATCAAATGTAAATAACTTTTCTAAATGAATTTGAGAAGGCAATATGGGCCAGTCTCAAAATTCTGCTAGCAACCAGTTAAAACAGCATCATCACTTGGAGTTTGGGTCAAGATCGAAAACACTAAGTACCACAAACCATATGCAACATGCCTCTTTGATTAAAGGTATTCTATTTGTTTGAAAGAACTAGTTGCTTTACTGTATTTTTTTTCCCATTACTTATCTGAAAATATCAACTAGAAATTGCAACTGTAGCACAACAAATTGTATTTATATAGTTATGTTGTGGAAGCATTATAAAACAAATGATGACAGTAAGGTGCATCTAATGCAGATGATCAAATGTTGGTTAAAGAGGTGGGTTTGAAGTAGTCTCTCAAAGGAGGTACAGAGGTGGTAAGTATAAGAAGGGAATTCCAGAGCTTGGGACTAGTTGGCTGAAGGTATGGCCAACATCAAAGAAGCAATTAAAATTTAAGATACACAAGAAGACAGATATAGAGGAGTGCATGTGCCTCAGATGATTGTAGAGCTGGAGAGAATTACAGGGGCATAAAGGGGTTGGCCATGGTGTGATTTGTAAACAAGGATGCAACTTTTAATATTAAGGCATTACTTAAACAGGAGTCATTGCAGGTCAATACGTATAATGGGTGAACAGGATTTGATGTGAGCTAGAACATAGAACATAGAAAGGATACAGACAGCAGATTTCATGATCTTAAATTTACAGATATTAGAACATGTAATGTTGATGGCTTGTTGATTAATTGTTAAAACTGTACAGGGACAGGCATTGTTTGACTACGTATGTTTAAGTGGCTTGGGCACTGAGGTTGTAGCTCAGTGGCGGATATCTATATGGCTGCATCTTGTGAATAAACTCACAACCAAGGAAAAGATTTGCCTTGTTTTGTATTTCACCATCTGACTTGAACCTGTACATCTTTGGAGATCAGTAAATACCTGTGGATGAGGATTTCAACAGCAGATGAGCTAAGGCAGGTTGAGAGTGGGGTGAAGTTATGAGAGTAGACGTAGTTAGTATCATCAAGAATATATGTGATTGAAAGCTCATCTTGGGGTTAGATATGACAACAGAGTTACAAACATTATGATTCAGACTCAGAGAGTTGGAACGTAGCAGGATGGAATCTGAGTTCCCAAGATAGCTTTAAAAAATGGCTTTAGCTTTCTCAATATTTAATGGTTGGAAAGTTCTGCTCATCTAGCACTGAATGGCAATCTAATGGTGGATTGAGGTAGTGAGGCATTGGGATTTTAAATGAAATCATTGGGGAGCAGATGAGAAATATGAGAAGGATAAGGTACCTGCAGACAGGAGCGTGAAGAGAAACCATTTATGGTGATTCTCTGACTATGATTAGGTAGCCAAGGTTAGAATTAGGCAGTGCAAGAGCTGCTCAAAAGGAAGTGGCAATAAACAAGATGCTGTGATCAACTGCTTCAAAAGCTGCAGGCAAATCGAGGCGATGAGTGGGACAATTTACCTTCATCACAGTCACTCTGTTTTTGATGTCATGAAATTGTGTAATGAAATTGTGTAATTTTGAAGTTGACAATGTGTTGAAATATTAGGCTTATTTCATCTGCAGGAATCATCCTTGTTTCCTGCATGTCCTAGTTCAGCCTGGACCATGTTCTCAGCTTATTTTCTGCTTCTGTCCTGAGTTGGGTATTTAATTGACAGATTTGAGCATGCATGTTATACATATTTTGCAAAATTATGGGCAATGCTGGTTTTTTTTAATCACAGAGTTCATGGTTTAAGACTCAGGGCTGTATAACTGTTGAGTTGTAATTTGCTGTGATGAAATTTATCTACTGACAGCTGAAATATTTGGCATAGCAGAGCAAGTTCAACTTGTAGGAAATTTGTTGCAAGACCTTGTGCTGAAACCTTTCCTCCTGATCACCAAGCAACTGCAAACCCATTAACTGCAGTTTGCAATAACAAAGGAATCCAAAATGGGAGAAAGGCTGGTGCACCTTGGTACAAAGGACTTGCTGAGAAGCTACAAAATGAACAGCTATATAAATATAGCAATATAATTATTTATTTAATTATGGTCTCTTTGATTACATTTCACTAGTTATCCTCAATGCATATTAATTATTTTAAAAGCTAAAGAAGGAACAGAACATAACATTTTTCAATTTGTTTCAAGTTTTCTGCTTGAATTTTGTACATGACAACTTTGAAAAAGTTATTTCAAAGAATAAAATTGTGTGTTTGAACCCGGGAAGCAAAATTAGCCATGGAGAGACTGCAAATAGTATAGATCGAAATGGAGGTTGTCATAGGTTAAGCACAGACTGAAAAAAACATGTGAATCTAATCAAATTGCATCTGAGAGTGTGACATTATCTGGCTTCAAATCTAATGGTAGTCCTGACAGCTAAGATCAGAACACTATAATTATTTTTAAGAAAAGGCACAATACCACCAGCAAGAGATTAATTAGCCGTGGCTGAAATCTTTATCCAATTTGATTGTATTTTCAGGAGGATAAAGCTTTAGGAATGAATCACACAGTCAGTTGTTGAATTCATTCTTCTGGAGACAAAAGCAGCAGTTGTGATGTTTTTGTAGTCTTCCTGGCACTTTTTAGGTTTTCACAGCAGCAAATTAGTGAGTGTGCATCAGAGCAGTCAGATTGGAGTGAGCAGTTTGTCAATTCAAATAATAGCGATAAGTGGTTACTTCATAAAATAGAAGGTTGGCTAAAAATTTCTTGGCACATTGCACTTCTGTTTTACCAGAAGGAAGTTACAGAGAAGGCAAAATTGTCAAGATGGGGGAAATGTGAAGCATGAGATCTTCAACCATGAGTTAACATTACACTTGAGGCACTGACACTGGCCAAAAAGCTAAACATGGTTAAAAGTGAAAAGCTGTACCAATCACATAGGCTGCACAGAGAACATGTGCATTTCTTCCACCGTGGTCTGGTTTCATTTCAGCCTTTGTTACCACTGGCCTATTTTGTGACTTGATTTCAATTCATTTATCATTATAACAACAATGGTTGCATTTCCTGCAAGCCCCTGAAACAGAAACTTAGGAACAATTGATGCTCCTTGTAGTTCCACCATCTGCTGAAAGATTTTGAAATGCATGTGCTCCCCCATGCAACCAAGACAATGAGTTTTCATTCAGTTCAGAATAACAATAACTTTGTGCTTATACAGCACCTCATAAAATAGTAAAGTATTGCTGAAAAAAATGTGTTTTGTTGCAACATTTTCATCTTGCACTCATCAAGACAATTTGTAAGAAATACCCATGTGAAGGGAAACCACTTATAGTGTTTGAGAGAAGAGCACTGATTGGCTGGCAAGTGAACTCTTATGTAGAGACCTTGTCATGGAGATTGCATTAGGTAGCAACAACTGACAATTAACTCCCAAGCTTTGTTTACATTCTAAACTAGGTAGGGAATTCTGATTGGATAATACATTTCCCTGAGAAATGAGCCAGTGATGGTTGTTACCTATTTTGTTGAGTTGAAACAGGCTCAGCGTGTGTATCTATTCTTTCAGTCTGGAAAGAGTAGGGTCCTGTGTGTTACTGGGTGTAACTTGTAGTCCATGAAAGTGCATCATACTGTGAACCCAAGTGACAGTCATAAATTGCTTGCTAGTGAATTCTTCATCTGTAGGATTGCTGTGGTTCTGTTCGCCGAGCTGGAAGTTTTTGTTGCAAACGTTTCGTCCCCTGTCTAGGTGACATCCTCAGTGCTTGGGAGCCTCCTGTGAAGTGCTACACCATCTGTAGGATTATTTAGCAAATGTTGTCTAACTGCAGAATCTCATAAAATGTTGGACATGAGATTTGCAGTCACAGGCTAGTTGGGTACAGTCAGTGCCTTGTTTGTTGCAAGCAACTAAATAAAAATGCTGTTTGATTCAATCTGCCAGTCTTTGCGATGTTTAGCCGATATATCTAGTGTTATACTGCCACAGTGGTGAGCACCGCTTTTGTTGCTAGTGCATAGTGGCAGCGTGAAACAGCTGGCTTCACTCATGGATAAACGAGGTAGACGAGGCACGTTTCAAGATCAAAGGTGAAAGCCTCGGGCCAAAATTATGATTTTGCATAACATACATTGAAGAATGATCTGATCAGAATAGCCATTCTCTTGCAAGACATCTTCAATGTATTTTATTTTAATATTCAGTTTGCACAGTGAACAAATGATTTGGAACCTTATTTTAAAGGAAGTCTGGAAAGCCAATCTTAATAATACTTGGAACTGTAGGAATCCCATGCCTACATTGACCAGTGAAATTAGGTAATTGTTCTGATGAATGCAAGATGAGAGGCTACAATATAATGTCATTTTTTAAAAGCAATGTTCAAGTGTTGTGCTACCAAAAGACTGTAGTAACATAGCATAAGGTGCTTTAGATGACTATTACCAAACAAGTTTGTCATTAAATAAGGACATTTTAAGACAGATGACCTAAAGCTTGGCCAAAGAGTTATGTTTAAGGAGGAGCTAAGAAGAGAACCATTGTGGATAGAGTGAGCAGTTATCGGTAAAATTTCAGAAGCTATGCAGTTGAAGGTATGGATGCTAATGGCAAGTGATTAAATTTGGGAATGTGCAAGTGGCCAGAATTGCAGGAGCATGGTGATCATAAGACTTGGAGGGCTGGGAGATGTAATAGATAGAAGGAAGGATGAGATAATGGAGTGGTATGAAGTCTAGGGAAGACAGCATTAATTTCACATCACTTTTTACTTGGAGAGATTCAGAGTTATGAGATCATAAATGACAGACCAAAAGTATCAGATCATGATCTCACATGTGAGACTGTTGCCAAATATAATACTGTTATTAAGATGAGACAGTACCAAATGTTCTATAAAACTTCAGAAAGAGTCAGAGCAGAAAGCATTAAAAAATAGTGAGATACTGAAAAATGTGCAATATTTCAATTGGTGTAGGTTTTACAATAGAAGCTGGTTAGCTTAGCTGGATGGACAGAGATCACATTGTTTAAAATAGTGCCAACAGCCTGCTTTTGATTTTTGTTCTATCTGGAGTCTTTTGGGGATCTCCCCATGCCTCTGAGATTGGAAGGTTTTTGAAAACCTTCACAATTAAAATCTGCTACGTATATGGCTCACGTTGAAACATCAGCAGCCAATGAGCCAAGTACCTGCCTTCAGGCAGAGTGCACATACCAACCCATACATTTCACAATGGGTAGTAAAAGGACCCATGTCACATTGGCTTTCACTTCCTTTTAATATTAATGTTTGGCTTGTTAATCCTCTGTTGCATTTCCACCCTTTCTGAGCTGCATGGCATCTTTCATAAATAATAAAACTTAAATTCACATCATTCTCAATTTCTAAGATACTGAAGCAGTCTTTGTCTACATGCAGCAAGACTTGGACAACATACAGGCTGATAAGTGACAAGTGATGTTATGCCACACAAGTGCGAGGCTATGACTGTCACTGATAAGGGAGAATCTAGCCATCATCTCTTGACATTATCACCCCTTGACATTCAATGATATTACTATAATGGCATTATCCATTATCAGCATCCTGGGGGGCATTTTCATTGGCAAGAAACTGAAGTGTGGGTCAAGAGTCTAGTGCTGGAAATGCACAGCAGGTCAGGCAGCATCCGAGGAGCAGAAAAATCGATGTTTTGAGCAAAAGCCTTTCATCAGGAAGAAACTGAATTGGACCAGCCATTTAAAAACAGTGGCAATAAGGGCATGTCATAATTTTAAGGCCTGGAACTCACCCCTGTTTCTCCAAATCTGTCCACTATCTAAAAGGGAGAAGTCAGGAGTGTAATGGAATACGCTATAATTTTCTGGAAGAGAGCTCTAACAACGTAAGAACCTCAAGAGAGCCAGGATTAAACAGCCTGCTTCATTGGCACTCCATCTAAAATCTTAACATTCACTCCCCTGACACCAGTGCAGTGTATAGTGGCAGCAGTGTGTGCCATTCACAAGATGCATTGCAGAAACTCACCAGCGCTCCTTCAGCAGACATTCCAAACCCACGGCCTCGAGCAACTCAAAATATAATGGCAGCACCACCATGTTGCCCTCCAAGCCACATATAGTCATGACTTCTAACTATACTACCATTCCTTCGCCATCACTGCATCAAAATCCTGAAAATCTCTCTTCCTAACAACAGTCTGGGTGTGCCTATCCCACCATGAGTTGCAGTGCTTGAAGAAGGCAGCTCATCATCACCTTCTCAAATATAATTAGGGATGGGCAGTAAATGCTGGCTTAGCCAGTGATGCCCATAACCCATGAATAAATCAGAAAAGGACATTCTGTATAGGTGTGGCTTGTTCATGAGAAACCTTCTCTTCCTGGGGCAAGCTAAGGAAGGGAGAGAAAAATCAGATAAAGGAAGATTGGAGACACTGAAAACATGGTTTGTAGTTCCCTTTAGGGTGCCTTGAACATGTAAGATTGATGGCAAGACACTGCGATTGGAATGACAGAGGCTAAGACACAAAGAGCAGGGGCACAGCAGTTGAAAAATGTTTGAAGTAGCAGAGAGCAAAATGTATAACATGAACGGAGGGGTGACAGATGTAATTGGAAACATAGGTCGATATATTCAGTGTAGAGTATATCTCCCATACCATATAAAACTTTTATATTATTGGTTCAAACTGTGACCAATCAGAACTAAACAGGAAAGAGACAAATACCCAAATCAAAAGTAACAATATAAAGTACCAAAAAAAGCTGTAAATACTGGAAATATGAAACAAAAACAGAAATTGCTGGAGAAACACTGCAGGTCTGGCAGCATCTGTGAAGAGAAAGCAGAGTTAACAATTCAGGTCCAGTGAAACTTCTTCAGAACTCTTCTGGAAAAGGGTCACTTGACCTGAAGCATTAACTATGCTTTCTGTCTGTAGGTGCTGCCAGACCTACTGAGTTTCAATAGAAACTATCAAACAGATTATATAAAAAAATACAAATTGACCAATTTTGGTATGAAGAAGTGAAGAAGCTAGTGTTATGAGTCCAAACAGAAAGTGATGGAGTGGGATTGAGGAAATTTGGAGTTTTAATCTGTTGAGGTGTGTGTGTGTGTGTGTGTGTAGCAAGTTAAAATGCCTGAAACTGCTGATGTGTTGTCAGGAAGCCTCCATTTTTTATCTTTCCAGCTGGCCTCACACAGGTCTCCTGGTGACATCTGTCAAATAGGAAGTGAAAACAAAAGCTTGCATTTATAGTGTTCTTTTCACAGCCACCAGCTATTTCAGTGTGCTTTTATAAGCCAGTGAAGTACTGTTGAAGTGTAGTCACAGATATGTTGTGTAAGTCATCAGCTAATTTGTGTACAACAAGCTTCTACAGCAATGTGATAATGACCAGACGATCTGTTTTTGTGATGTTGATTAGGGGATAAATATTGGTTGGGTCACTGGAAAGAATTAGGAGAAAGTGAGGACTGCAGATGCTGGAGATCAGAGCTTAAAAATGTGTTGCTGGAAAAGCGCAGCAGGTGATTCTCCTGTTCCTTTGATGCTGCCTGACCTCACTGGAAAGAATTGCCCCACTGTTGACAAAAGTACCATGGGATATTTTAAAACCATCTGAGAGGGAAGTCAGGACCTTGGCTTAACATCCCATCTGAAATATGGCAACTCCAAAAGTGTCAGGATTTAGTAATCCACTGCAGTATTAACCTTGAATTTAATGGTGATGTTGTGGAGTGTTCGATTCATCCACAGAGTATCTCTGATATGATAAATGCAACTTTCGCCAAAACTGGCACTTACATATACTTCAGTCAGAATGAGAGAGCTCTCAAATTTGCTGTTGGATTCCCACAGGTCCAGAAAATTATTGACTGTGTATGTGTGACAATAAAGCTACTCCCAGGTACCCAGCAGTATTCATTGCTTGTTAATCTCCTGGGATTCCATTGCATTTATACTCAGCAGGTCTGCAACTACCAACAGAGTATTATGCCTGTGTGAGGTAGCCATGGAGCTGCCATAGAGTTTTAATTCTGCACCAGTTAGAGTGAAGGGGATTTGAATGTGTTGTGTCATTCATCTTTCCTTTCCATTTTGTACAATCAAATTTCAAACTGCCTCAACTGTTTGTTTCCTAACTGTACTTCTGAAATGTCTTGCTCTAATCTCTAGGTCTAGGAAACAGTCCAGTGTGTTTAAAAAGTGCTCCAGAGCACTTCACAGGAGCCCAATTAGACCAAATTGAATGCCAAATTAAAGGTGACTTTCAGTGGGATGAGTAAAGGCAGAGAAATTAGTGCTGAAGAAGGGTCATTGGATCCAAAATATTGACTCTGCTTTCTCTCAGCAGATGCTGCCAGACCTTCTGAGTCACTCCAACCATTTCAGTTTTTGTTGCATAGAAGTGAGAAGTGACTTTCTAGAAGATGTTAAAAAATAGAGGAAAAGTACAGAGGGGAGATAATTTTAAGGAATAGAGGAAAAGTACAGAAGGGTTTAGCAGGCAAATTCCTGAACATGTAGGACCCAATCAGTTGAAGGCACAGTATACCAATGGTATGAGATAGGACCAGATCACAGGGACACAGAGTTGTATGGAGTTATATGGCTTGATGTGCTGATAGAGAGGGAGGGGTGAGTCCTTGAAAGGATTTGCACGTGAGGATGTACATTTTTAATTGGAGTCACTTGGGCTCTGAGAACCAATGTAGGTCAGGAAGCAGCCCCTCTCAAGTAGGTATAAATTTAAAATTTTGGGCAACTATTTTCTCTGTGTTTAATTTGCTTGGAAAACCCAACCACAGAAGGAGGTAATAAAGTTCTCTCAAACTAACCAATCAGTTGGTTATCTGGAGACTACAGGTGCAAAGCCAGTTGTAAATATTTTGCAAACTCAAAGTACTTATAGCTGAATATTCTGAAAACAAATCAGATCAGACTTTTAAAAATGTATCTTCAAATCACAATAATGCATCTGTGGGAGTACAACAGGGTGTAATTGAGGATGGCAGATTGATTGAGAGAAATGACCTATAATTTCATCCTTCAATCAATCTGCTGTCTTCATTTGCAACCTAATGGCACTCCTACAGATCCATTACTGCTTAAGCTAAGTCAACATGCAACTGAAATATACATTGATTCAGTGACATTTATCAAAATTCAGAATGAAGAGAGGGAATTAGATAGAAACATCTGTTAGGCTGTGCGGAAAGCGCAGGGAAATAGAATTAGTTGTATAACTGTTGGAAAGAGCTGGCATAGGCACAGTGGTCCAAATCGCATCCTTCTGCGCTATATCCTTCTATAAGTTTGTAAATCAGTGTCATTCAATATTCTTTGTGTCAATTGCAATGAGTTTCAAAAGGTGTGGCAGTTACATCAAATCTTCATGCCAGTCAAATGTAAAGGGTAATCCTCTCAAAAAAGTAACCAGCTGAAACATTTTACCTGATTTCTCTTTAGTAATTTTAAATGTCGAGTTAAATCTAGCCAAGGAAATCAAATCTCAAAAAGGCCTGTTAGTAGGGCATGAAAGCAATGTGCAATTATTCTGTGCCTGATTGAGATGATGGGGATAGCACATAGAGTTTGTGCTACCTGCTCATCTGTTTGGTGGTAGCATGCAGCCCAGCATTAAACACACTGAAGACTGACTGCATACTGTACAGGGGGCCTAGATTCAAGCAAGGCTATTCCCAGCAATGGGTGCTGCATCTAAGAGTTAAAGTTCCATGGTTCTCAGCCAGAGCACTTGGTGCAGAACGTGGGAAGAAGGAGAGAGGTCATCTCTCTGCACAAGATTCTTCATTTGTATACTGTGAAGGCAATGGGAACAGATAGCCATGAAGGGTATTATCAGGAGTCTGGTGGTAAGGATCTATATTTAGTGTCAGTAAGGGTTCAGTGACCTCAGCAGTGATCAAAGTTGATGAATGATCTTCAAATGCCATTATTCTAATTTCCTATTAACTGTACCACTAACCTGAACACTGCTCAAAATAGCACACACTCACCACCCCGTCTATCAGCAATGTCTGTCATGATTCTCCCTCACATATCACTGGTGCAAGCCTTACATGCACTTAGCTTTTGCTGTGAAAAGTGTATCACCCAAACAGGTTACAACACATACGTTGTTACCTTTCTGTCTTTCTCGTAGGATGTATATAATAGGATGCAGCAACAACAACCCAGTGAGGATCAGGCAAAGCTGCTTGTCCTCAGTCCCATGTAGAAGATGATGCTTAGCAATATTGGTGCAGCCATCACCAAGGGTGTTGCAGCCAGCATTGTTGAAACCATCCAGAATGATGGCATGCTCTTGCCTAATGCACCTATGTCACTCTAATACTGTAGTCATCATGTGATGTACAAGCTGCTGGTGGTGCTGCCATACGCCTCTTGCATCTTAGCTGAGTGGCCTTCTATACCCCAAACCTTCCTTCATGCGTTTATACTTTCAGATCTACAAGGCGTGTTGCTTGACCGGCCAGTGAATAAATGAGAATTAAAATTCAGAGGAAGAGCAGATCATCAAGGAAGCAGCACCACATTTGACCTGATACTTGCAGCCAACTGTGAGAATTTTAAACAGCAATATAAAAACAGGATCTGCGTACAAACAGAGAAATGAAGAGGCCATTTAGCATTTTGAGCCTGTCTCACCATTCGTTTTTTTTTTAGGTTAGTTTACTTACAGTGTGGAAACAGGCCCTTCGGCCCAACAAGTCCACACCGACCCGCCACCCACTCAGGCCCATTCCCCTACATTTACCCCTTCACCTAACACTACGGGCAAATTAGCATGGCCAATTCGCCTAACCTGCACATTTTTGGACTGTGGGAGGAAACTGGAGCAGCCGGAGGAAACCCATGCAGACATGGGGAAAATGTGCAAACTCCACACAGTAAGTCACCTGAGGCGGGAATTGAACCCAGGTCTCTGGCATTGTGAGGCTGCAGTGCTAACCACTGTGCCACCGTCACCAATGGCGTTGTTATGACCATGATTGATCACCCAACTCAGCCTGTTGCTACATTTCCCTCATATCCTTTGATTTCTTTAGCCTCAATCCTTGAAATCATGCAATATTTTTGCATTGACTCCTTTCTGTGGTTGTGAATTCCACACACTCATCTCTCTCTGCGTAAAGAAACCTCTCCTCATCTCAGTCCTAAATGGTTTACCCCATATCCTTTGACTGTGATTTCTGGTTCTGACTCCCCCACCATTGGGAAACATCCTTCCTGCATTTTCCCTATCTAATTCTATTAGAATTTTATAGATTTATATAAGATTCCCCCCAATTCTTCTGAACTCTAGTGAATATAATCCTAACTGATTCAACCTGTCTTTGTAGGGCAGCACAGTGGCTCAATGGTTAGCACTGCTGCCTCACAGTGCCAGGGACCCGGATTCGATTCATAGCCTCTGGTGTGGAGTTTTCACATTCTCCCCACATCTGCATGGTGCTTTATGGATGCTCCAGTTTCCTCCCATAATCCAAAGATGTGCAGGTTAGGTGAATTGGCCATGCTAAATAGCTCATAGTGTTCAGGGATGTGTAGGTTAGGTGCATTTGTCAGCGATAAATGTAGAGGAATGGGTTTTGGGTGGGAATCTCTTCAGAGGGTCTGAGTGGACTTGTTGGGCCGAAAGGCCTGTTTCCACACTGTAGGGATTCTATGATTCATACATCAGTTCTGCTATCCCAGGAATGAATCTGGTAATGTTTGCTGCACTCCCTCTATGGCAAAAAAAAATCCTTTCTGAGATAAGGAAACCAAAACTGCACACAATGCTTCATGTGTAGTCTCACCAAGACCTTGTACAATTACAGCAGGATATCCCTGCTCCATTACTTGAATTTTCTTGCAATGAAGTCTAACAGACTATTAGTCTTCTTTAATGCCCCAGCTTGCTTACCTTCAGTGAGTGGCATTGAGAACACCCAAGTCTTGTTGTGCATTCCTGCCCCTCAAATTATAGCCATTCAGATAACAATCTGCTATTTTGTTTTTGGGACCAAAGTGGATAACCTCACTTTTGTCTACACGAGACTGCATCTGCCATGCATTTGCTCACTCACTGGGTTTGTCCACATTTCACTGAAGCATCTCTGCATCCTCCCCACAGTCTAATCTCCCATCCAACTTTGTGTCATTCTTCAAAATTAGTGCGTTGTTATACTGAGATCGACAATACTTGTATCGAAGATGAAAAGTGAAGGTACTGTGACACAGCCCTGAGCAGATCCAGTGGTCATTTTATAGACTCTGAGTAGATCGCAGAAACTACTGTGCCATTGGATTCTGCTATGAAGAAAATCACCACATCAAAGTAGGGGAAGACGATTAGCATCAATGTCTTCCAGTTTTTCAATAAGCTCAAGTAGTTGCAGCATGTTGAAAGCTGAAGAAAAATCAACAAAAGTAGTGCAAGCATTGCTGCTTAATGAACTCACATTGATGCAGCAATGTATGATGACAATGCCCATTGAAATACCTAGTGCATTGGCAGGCTTACAGATTGTTTCTTGTCATGGTCAAGGAGCATCGAGGAGTCAGACTCCAACATGTCAGTAGATTTCAGGCAAAGCTTGAAGGTCATCCTTTCCAGTGTGGCAGTGGTGGACAGCTCCAACACACTGCTTACAGACCCAACCATAGTGCAGGGTCTGCTGATTGCATCTCGGCTTCTGTTGCAGAACTAGCAGAAGCTCTTCAACATCTGAGTGCTATAGTGGAAGCTCAGATTTAGACTTTAGATTTATATTTTATTGTCACGTGTACTCAAGTACAGGAGTGCAGTGAAAGGTATATAATGTCACCACACATGGCGCCATCTTAGGTACAAAGGCACCTAGGTACAAAAAATGTAGGTACAAAGTAGTAAAAATTAATTACTTTCATAGAATAAGTAGAAAAATAAAGAATTAAGGTAATAGTTAACATTAAAGCCATTCTTAATTTAAATTAGAAAAATAAAGGAATGGAGTTAAAAGTTCAGCAGTCGTTGATGAGTCCTCCCCTATCTTGCTCTCCAGGAGACCTCAGCTGCCTGTTCTCAATGCCATCACTGATACTAGGGAACCGCCCTCACTCCTCACGTTTCCTGCTTTGGGCTGCAATGCTATTGCTGCTGAAACTGCTGCCTCTCTGATCTTCTCCTGGTGCTCATTGCCATGCAAGTCTGGCTTGGTAACATGCAGGTTCAATCTGCGACTACCATGGCTGTGGATATCAGCACTCAGCTCAATCCAGCAAATCTGTTCTCTAGCGGATTATTAGGATTGCTAAGGTTCTATTCCATGGGAATGACAGTAACTCTCTGGTGCACGATCCTGATGTCCTTTCTCAGGATGGCACAGTTTCTGTTCTCATCACTGTCTTTTGTCAGTACCATAGTTGTTGCCTGTCAGTCAGCAAAGCTACATCACTCCATATACTGTACTGATACAGTCCAAGGTCAGCTGCTCAAAGGAGTCCCACAAGACCATCTAGAGTCTTCCCTGTTGAATGTCAGCAGTCTTTTAACAGCCATAATGTAGCCCATACTGGGACAGTACTGTGTGTTACTCGACTGGGCAAGCACTAACAGAAAGTGGAGCTTGATTAGTATTATATGTAATTTGGCATGTGTTGTTGGATAAATTTATTATGTAAAGTTTGACTGTTGATTTCTTTACTAAAGGACTTTGGGCAAGAGTATGCAATGCTCGGCTATAATAGAGATGTGGAAAGGTGGGGAAGTGGGGTCCGGTGGTGATTTGGTGTGTTTCAATGGGAACCAGAACTTTTGAAATACTCATGAACTAGCTCTGAGAAATTTACTGGTACCTACGTTTTTAGACAGGTTCACATTGAATAGTTAAGAATGAGCTAACTTGGCATCATTGTTTTTCTTTAATATATATGGTAATTCTGTTATTCTGTGGTACAGTGAAGAGATTGAATTATTGTAATACAAGGCTATTTTCCTAACGTGATTCAGGGAAGGGTACCTCCATCCAGAATAAATTACCTGTGATGTCTAATGAATTGAAAGTGTCAATGTCTGGATAATATATTACACCTTGAATAAAAACTAACTTTAGTACTGTAGTGATTGGAATGAGGGCCAGGTGAATCCCATTGACAATGAATTCCTTGATTGGGACCCTCAGTCCAAACAGTACAAATACATATCTATCTATTTAGTGACCTTTGCTAAAAAAAAATTCAACAACCCAATAAAGATGGCTGCTATCAAATACACAATGGGTACGTTGGCTACTTCAGTAATGTCAAGAAATGTTCAGAACAAAAAGCAACCTTATCACCTCTTCTTCAGTCAGCCTGCTTATAACACCAATAAAGTAAGCTTAAATAACACCTGCTTCTGATCTCAATCTCTCTCAGAAGTATGATTTCTCAAAAATGTCCTGTATTTTGTTTGCCAATCCCCAGTTTACAATGATGATATCTTCACCAGCAATCTGACTGCATCAGAGCTCCTCTGAAAGAGAACTCTGTGCATAACTATCTGAAAGACCTCCTGCTGGACATTGGCTGACTGGACCCTCTCTAATTCATGCGACCTAATTCCAATACATTGAATTCTAAATGACTTGTAATTTCTTTGCTTTCTTTTTCTTTCCTTCTTGGATGCATGTGTGTGAATGTGTCTGTGAACCATTGCCCTGGGTTTTGAATGCAACAATAAATCCTACTTCATTTTAACCCTAAAGAGTTTTGCTGTGGGTCATTTAGTTATGACTTTGCAAACATGGTTTGGGGAAATATGCTACTGAATTTATTTTAAAAGCAAAAAGAAAATAAGAAAAGAAAATTAAAAATAAAACCCCTAATTCTCTTAAGGAGAGGACAGGATGGCAGTAAACATAATTCAACTCACCTCTCTCTTTTTTGTGAGAAATGGCAATTACGTTTTGCAATCTTGGCCAAATCCCAGTGACAAATTGATAAGTCCACAGTATCTCAGAATGTGATGGAAGCCATTTACAATCAATTCTTTTTTACAGGTAAATGAAAAGGTCATTATTTCGACATAATGTGGTATCTCTTTTTTACAAGAGTGCTGTCATTTCATCGTAAAATATGTCTTGACAAAAGCTTGAGTTTTGTTTCTGAGATTTACAGTTACTGTTTGCATCAACAATTTCAATGCAACAACACAGCATCTACAACTAGTGCAAAGTATTTGCTGTGACAGGTAAATGTAGGCTGACAATGATATCCTAGTGTAATTTGACAATGCACAGTAACCTTTATTTTCCCAAACTCTGTCGGCATCGTTAAATGGCTATGGCTATTTAGCAATGAAATCATAAATATATTGTAGCTTCCATAATTTCAGTGACAATTTACTTGCATTTATTTCTTTAGGCCTCGATGATCACAGGAAAGGCCACTGAAAAAAGCTGTTATATGTTGCTGCAGATGTTTTGTATGTTAATGCTGGGAATACATCGCCTAACACTGTATTTCCCACCAAATCAACTTCATGTTGCTAGCTGATAAACGTTATGAATTTTGTCGGTGGATTTACAAATCATGGAGTGGTATAGGACCATTTCCCCAATGCCATTACTTGCAACGTCAGGAATCTTGAGATTGACTTTGGGACAGTGCTAGGGTAGGTGCAACATCCATGCATCACCGAAAATCTTTCCCAAATGCTGCAATATTAACTGAAAACAACCAATGCTGGAGATCCCAGCGGGTCAGACAGCATCCATGGAGAGAGAGGAAGCTAATGTTTCGAGTCTAGATGACTCTCCATCAGAAGTAATGAAGTGTGGAGGGGACAGCATTTATGCTATAGTTTGGGGTTGTTGGGGTGTGGGGTAGTGAGTGTATGGCGCTAGCGGAGAAAAGATGTTGATAGTTCAGGTTAAGTGATAGAATGTGATAATGGCAAAATAATGACGTGTTTAACTGCCAGACTGGAAAGGACAGGCAGTTCCCCTGGAAAGTGGGGAGGGGAGAGAGGACATGATGACAGAATGTAACAAGGTGAAAGAAAGGGAAGAAATGGTTCACAATTTGAAGTTGTTGAACTCAATATTAAGTCCAGAAGGCTGTAAAGTGCCCAGTCTTAAGATGTGATGTTGTTCCTCCAGTTTGCGCAGCGATTCACTGGAGCACTGCAGCATGCTGGGCACAGACATGTGGTTACGTGAGCAGGATGCTGTGTTAAAATGACTAGCTACGGGAAGGTTGGGGTCATGTTTGCACACAGACCAGAGGTGTTCCATAAAGCGGTCACCCAGTCTGTGTTTGATTTCCCCAATGTAGATTAGGCTACATTGGGTGCAGCGAATACAATACTAAATAGTTTCTTCCGGTTGCCCTGTGCACCAGTCATCTCACAAGAGAGAACTGGTGATTATCTTGATAGATTTAGATATCGAGTTGAATTATACATTATGAAATCTCTAACATGCATTCTTTACAATGGTTTAGTTTAGATGGTCTTTTTGATTATGCATTATTGTTTGTACACCTGCTCTTGCAGGAATTGGATTGGAGTATGTTGAAGGATGCGCGTTATTATTTTGCAATCCTTTCATGCCATATTTTCCAGTCAGTTAAATCTGCAGACAGAAATAGATCCTATGTTTCAACTACTGTTGGCATGTCAGCATTGTTATAGCAACAAAGAATTAGTTAGACACTTTGATTAAGGGCAAGAAAATGTGAATTTACAAAAAAAAAGCCTGACTGAATAGTTTCAAAGAAGAGTTACCTGAGAAGTGAAATATTTCGGGCACGTCAAATGGACTTGTGAATCAGTTTATCATTGCAGCAGGTTTTATTTTCTATTAGCTTGTAAATTTCAAATGTTAAATTTCAAACCAAGGAAAAGTGACTGCAGGATTAGAAATAATTCTCCATAGGTTTGAACATGTTTCAATGCAAAGAAGGTTGGGTGAGATGAAAACTCAGCTGAAATTTGTTAAAAAGCCTGTAACGCTGTAGACCAAATTTACCTTCACAGATTCTAAAGTATGAGTGTGAGAGGGAAGACAGAGCTAGAGAAAAGGGCCAGGAAATCTAATGTTCACCTGCTTTAAAATTTATTCTGCAACATTGCCAGCTTATAAAGGTGATAATTAGGAGTCTCTTGCCTCTGGAAACAAAAACATTGGTGGAGAAATTAAATCATAATTCAAATGGCACGACAGAGAAACCTGTTAGATTTTCTTTCTTGCAAAAAAAATACTTTCTGAAGTCCAACTAGTTGCGACTAATTCTTACCCAGGATATATGTCACAGAGAGCCATGTATTATGAGAAGTATTTCAAATTCTGAGGTGATTGGATTTTTTGACCACTTTCACTTGTGCAGGTACTTAACAAGTGCATTACTGAGCAAAAAGCCAAGCAACAAAATATCATGAGCATTTCCATAACCTGATTATTTTTTATGACCTGAATGTAGCCATGCTTGAGTAGAAAAATTGTGTCTAAAACAATAAACAGGACTTGGTGGGTCAACACCAAATTAAACTGGCTCAACCTGGTACACAAAGAGAGTGCCATTATACTTCTCTTTCCTTGATGAATGTGTTACACATTATCCAAAAGTCCATACAATTTATTTATCTTTTTTTCCATATGTTTATAAATCAAACTTAATCACTGGTTTCCTATTCCTATGAATATATCTCCTTTCTTGACTCAAACTTTCAGAAGTTGGGGAAGCATTTTAACCCATCTTGGCCTGGAACGGAGAAAAGATTTTCTCGAACAAGGCTTGTTTTTGCCCTTGACCGTCAATTTAATTTTTCCCTTCGTCAGATATGTCTGTCTGATTGACTCAGATCTGAATTAGTTTCAGGCATAACTTGTGCCACAGTAACTGTTGGTATTCTGCTTATTTCAACTATCCAAATCATTAGACTTATTTGATTATTTCCAAATCCCTTCTTTTTAAGTCAATTTTTCTTCATGAACTGCTGAGTGTTTTACATGATCCACATGTATGCACATAACCAATCCATCACCAAGTATCTTGATTTAATACATATGAGTACTGTACATGTTTACAACTCTCCCTGGGAACCATTTTGACCACCGATGATGCTTATCTTTCACCTTAATATGCTGGGTTCAACTTCCGACCTCTCACTGTGCTCTGTCATGATTTTCCTTCTGTCTGGATGATTTTCCTTTACTTACTGTGCCAAATATGTCTTCGGTGATGAAAATCTCATTCCAGGCTGTCTTCAAAGAAACAATTGCTGTCATTCTACTAACAGTGACATGAGGTGTGTTATGATAAACAAAGTTGCCAGTTTGTGATTCAATGACATCTGACATTTTATTCCAGTTTGTAGCCAACCTTTGTTTAACAAGAGCTCACTTGACAATCTGCTTTTTTATTTGAAGCAGGGTGATATGCTGGAACACTAGTGAGTTTTTGCCCTGTTTATTCTTGTGAAATTTGAAAACTCTTCTGAATAAATGATTTGGAGATGCCGATGTTGGACTGTGGTTTACAAAGTTAAAAATCATGCAACACCAGGTTATAATTCAAGAACTTTATTTGCCGTGATTCTAGCTTTTGGAGCGCTGCACCTTCATCAGGTGGTTGTGGAGAATAAGATTATGAGACAGAATTTATAGCAAAAGTTTACAGTGTGATGTAACTGAAATTATATATTGAAAAAGACCTGGATTGTTAGTTAAGTCTCTCTCTTTTAGAATGACCATGTTGGTTTCAGTTCTTTCATATGTAAATCACAAAACATTTTTTAAGAGTTCACTCGCTAAAGGTTTTGTTAAAGTTCACTTGAGAATGTAACTTCTAAAAAAAAAGTTTTGTGATTTACATACAAAAGAAGTGAAACCAACATGTTCAGTCTAAAAGATGAGAGACTTAACAAATAATCAAGGTATTTTTCAATGTATAGTTTCAGTTACATCACACTGTAAACTTTTGCTATAAATTCTGTGTCTTACAATCTTATTCTCCACAACCACCTGATGAAGGAACGGTGGTCCAAAAGCTAGTGCTTCCAAATAAACCTGTTGGACTATAACCTGGTGTTGTGTGATTTTTCACTTCTGAATAAAGCTGGTGTCCAATGATAGATACAATTTTCTCTGGTAACCCATAACTAACAAAAAAACTGTGCAAAGTCATTCAAGTTTTGCTAGTTTTTGTTAGATTCATTGGAAATACCTCAAACCACTTTGAATAGCTATCTATCAAAATAAATACCAATTTCCCTCAATTTCTGCAAAATGAGTATGTATCCTCAGCCTCACCTTGCCGTGATTCTAAAGATGCTGCCTTCTTTTTCTACAATTTGACATATTTTACACTGTTTTCTTGTACCTTCTATGTCCTTATGTAACATTGGCCACCAAAGTTAAATAACAAAGATAGATAACTTCTCGCCAGACCCTTTGTCTAACTCATCTGTCATGACAATCACACAGCAACCCATGATTTGTAGATTTTCAGAATTACCACTGAGGCTCCTCCATGTAAATTAAACTTTGTCAACTGACAACTCGTTCTTAAGAATTAGAAACCGGCTGGATAATGGTGCTGGCTACAGTTAACAAAATAGTTGTACATCCTTGACCATATTGTGTCACTATCAGTTCCACCAATATCATCTGCTCTGTCTGGCAACTCATTTACATGTGAAAAGAAAAATAAATCCTCCTCGTTTTGAGTTTTATGTTGATGGGATGGTGATCTAGACATTGCATCAACATCACAGTGAGCTTCCACTTGTTTGTATTTAATGTCAAACTTATAAGCAGACAAAATCAAAGCTCATCTATGCATTCCAGCTTCAGATAATGTGGGTAGTGGAGCTTTTAGATTCAAAAATAACCATCAATGCCTTATGATCAGTTTCAATTGTGAAAACCACAACCATACAAGTAAATATAAAATCCCCTTGCTCCAAAAATCAAAGACAGTGCCATGTGCTCTTTCTGAGTACAATTTCACTCTTGAGACACTGAGACAAATGCAATCGGTCTCTTTACATCAGTACCCAACAGGCGAGAGATCACAGCACCTATTCTGTATGCAGACATATCACATGCTACCTTAATTTGTTTGGATCTATATTACAAAGGCATTTGACCATCCTTCATTTCGATTTTACACAACGTGGAGATTAGTCATATTCCTTGGTCCCAACCAACGGAACACCCTTCAGAAATTGTTTAATAAACTCAAAAAAGCTGGCAAACTTGGAAATTTGAATTCCGCAATCATTTAATTGGCTCAAAAGAGATCTGAGCTCAGAAATATTCTGAGGGTGTGGCATCTTTCTTATAGGTTCAGCCTCACTCTGAATGTAATCCATCCTTCTCTACCCTGTGATCCAAATACTCAGATTTTGGAACATTGCACTTTTGATTACTTTCTCTCTGATCTCCATTGCTTTTCCAAATTCCAGTGCAACGTCTTCAACCTGTCATCATGGATGTGCCTGTTGGAGTTGAAATAGTTATGGCATGTAAGTAAGGCAGTGCTCCCTAAATTTCTTGCAAAATTTAGTTCATTCGCCCTTGAAAAATTCCAGGGATGAAGAAACACCAGATAGCAGCCTATGAAATTAAAGTAGTTCATGTAAGTATTAGTAGTCAATTTAGACTTTGTCTCATGGTGTAATTGAAGTTACAAACAGGCACTTGTGAAAGCAAATTTTTGAAAATATCGGACTTCTGGATATAGCAAACAGATCTTCAATGATTATCAAATTTTGGAGCTATTAAATCTTGTACCTGATCTACTGATAATTTATAATCCCTACATAATTTGCATTTGGTACTACCATTATGGAAGTAGCCCAATTACAATGTTTAACCTTTGGAATAATGTGTTGTGTCACCAGTCTGTTGAGCTCATGTGCTATTTTCTCCCTCAAAGCATAGGACACTGAATGGGGTTGGCAGTAAATTGATTTGAATGAATGAATGTTTCTTTTAATTGCCATGTGTATTTTACAGTGAAAAATATAGCAAATTCAGTGAAAAACTTCCACTTTCGCCATAATTCTGGCACAATTTTGGATACTTTAAGAATAATAATTTAAAAATGGCTTAAGGAGAGACCATAACCCATTCACCACTGCTTCGCTGCTGCCAGTGCCAATGTCGAAATTTCTGTTCCTCAGGCATTGTCTTTCGCCGCTGGGCCTACCTCGCCCAGATTGCCTCTGCCAATGTAGCAGCCAATCCTGAGTCCCGTGCTTGCTCTTCCTCCAGATGTCTCCTTGAAGCCACTGCCAGAGTCCCCACTCTGGACACACCACCTGCCTCAGTCTCTCTGAGCCTTTATGTAAGCCATACATAATTGAATCGGATGGCCAGTTTTACTAAACACCCGAGGATAATGTCATCTTGCATTGTGAGTTTGTTTTCTGTGAGAAAGACCTTGTTCCAGTGCAGCCTCAGTGTGTATAGCCATTTCCTTCTTAGCAATGCCAATTTGTCACCCTTCACTTCAATTATGGGTAATTTTGTGCATTGCTCCTGCTGGTGACTAGAACCATTACACTCCTCTGTAACTTCTTAACTTTCTGCATTTTATCTCCAACTGATGTTGACTCAATCTTTGATGATATAAGGATCCAGGAATCATGCTGACTAGCATCCATGTGTCAACCTCCATGTTCATAGGATCTCCAATCAATATTACTTGGACAAAGTTGACCTGTGAATATTTATTGGACTTCCTTGTGCTATTAATTATAAGGATTTACAACAACCCTTCACCAACTAGCTGCTGTTCAACAACCATTTGCTATGACTGCCATATCGTTTTACCAGTATTTTCCCCGTGTATCTGCTTCTGACATGCCTTGGAGAGATGATTCTTCCTTCTTGCAGCTATAGCACTGTGCATTCACAAATAGCCAATTCTGTTCCCAATGTTGGCCTTAATGAATAATGGGACTTTGCAACTGCCTTTGTTGGGGCCTGCAGCTTAATGAGCTGCAGTTATTCATTCGAACGAGTCACTGTGGTTTGTAACTCTGACTTCTCTCAAGTCACGTTCTACTACATCCATGTACAGTGCTGTTTAGCAAGCTAGGTCAAAGGTTAACTTTGGCAATTTGGGAACTTACTGTGAGTATCCTCACTTTGTAGATTACATACAAATTACACACTGTTTCTCTCTTTGTGTTCTTCAAAATTTCAATGGATGGACAGCTTTTTCAAAAGTGTGGTAAGCTTTCCAATATCCTCACTGAGTAACTGATCACTGGTTCCAAACTGAGAGCTTCTTGTAATCACCAATGCATTTTGCTGCTGGTCAGCTTTATACAAAACATCTGACAGTGAAATGTCTTTTGATCCAACGGGAGTGAGCAAATGTAATTGACTAATTCATGGCCTGCTTTGGTCAGACATATCCACCCCTTTTCTCCACTGCCTGTTTGGATGTTATTAGCAATGAGGAACATCTCAAGCTGCTCCATATAGGCACTGACAGACTCTCAATCAGGACTGTACTCTCCCAGCTTTTCAATAATACCTGACGATGCAGTTACCTTCAAAGGTTAGTCCACCATATATACAAGTAGTCTTTCCACGAAGATTGGATTTGTACAGCCATCACTTGGAAAAGAAAATTCCTCTGCTGGGTGCTTATCTAACCCAAATATGTTTGGCAAAGGACCTCCACAATCACACTTTTTTGTCAAACATATTTCTTTACAGGACAGACTAAAACAATGTGCAAAGCATAACATCTCAGTGTAAAAGAAAAGGCTGATGTATTTGCAACAATCTTCCGCCAGAATTTACCGAGTGATCCATCATGGCCTCCTCCCACTGGTCCCTAGCATCATAGATATCAGTTTTCAGCCAATTCGATTTGCTCCATGTGATACCAAGAAACTGTTGAAGCCACAGAATATTGCAAAGGATTTGGGCCGTAACAAGATTTCAGCAATAGTACTGAAGACTTGTGCTCTAGAAATTGCTGTTGTCTGAGCCAAGCTCTTCCAGTACAGTTACAATACTGGCATTTATCTGACAATGTAAAAAAACTGCTTAGGTGTGTCTTGTACAGAAAAAGCAGGACAAATCCAACCTGGCCAATTATTGCCTCATCAGTCTACTCTCGATCATCAGTAAAGTGATGGAAGGTGTCATCAACAGTGCTATCAAGCAGCACCTGCTCAGCAATAACCTGCTCAGTGATGCTCACTTTAGGTTCCATCAGGACCACTCAGCTCCTGACCTCTTTACAGCCTTGGTTCAACCAAGGACAAAATAGCTGAATTCCAGAGGTGAGGTGAGAGTGACAGCACTTGGCATTATGCACGAGATCTCCAGTATCATTGTGGGATAGTGCTAAGACATGCCACAGAGCTAAAACATTTATGAAACAAAAAGCGTCAAAGCCATTCATAATTCAACACTCTTCAGTTTCATTCACAACTCTTTCAAATTAACCAGCCATTGTCAGGCCACAGAGGAACTTTGATCAACATTTGAATTTGGACATTTAGCCCTAAAATAACAGATAATGATTGCCTCCAATGGATTCCTTGTCTTCAGCAACATCATCATTATTCAGATCCCATCATCAAGATTGGTATCCAATGGACCAGCTGCTAACTGATAGGTAGTCAAGAACTTTGTGACAAGAACATAGATGGACACTTAACTAACTGCTCACTCACCAAATTACACAAAAAATTTCCCGCCACCTATGAGGCTGAAGAGGAGAGGGTAGGTGATCATGCCAGTGGACTAGTTAATCTAATGGTCCAGATTCATGCTCTGGGACACCAGCCCAAGTTGCACTATGGCAGCTGGTGGGATTTAAATAAGCAGAGATTCAATTCAGTAAAATTCTGGACTTGAAAGCAACTCTCAGTAATGGTGACCATGAATCTACCATTGCTTGCCATTAAAAACCCATCTGGTTTACTGAGATCTACTGCTTTATCTGGTCTGGCTAATATGTGATTCCTGACCGTAGCAATTTGCTTGACTCTTATCTACCTGCTGAATTGGCCAAGCAAGCCACCCGGTCATGGCAATTTGGTATAGGCAATTAATGCTGGCCTTGCCCACATCCCATGATTGAGTTAAAAAAATGTAAAGAATGTGACGGAGTACTCATCACACATCCGGATGAGAGTCTCACAACTCAAAAAGCTTGATGCCATTCAGGATGAAGCAGGTAATGTTTGGAATTCTTGCCATTGAACTCAATGTTCAGTTATCCATGACTGGTGTACTGCGGCTGCAGTATGCAGAATATGCATTCACACAACTTTTCGTCAATGGGAACACTGCAGTGTACAAGGGAATGTCTGATTTATGGGTGCAATGTATTCTTAGGCACCTTAGTAAATGACCAATGCCTAGAGTAAGTAATATTGTTTTACCTGCAATGCAGTTCAAACAATAAAAATAATCTGAGGGCAGTTTATAATGAGGATTCATAATAAAGACCCATGGGACATGATTCATACTGTAGGATTGATCCAACATGCTATCTTACATAATGTACTTGTATAGTTACGCTCTATGCTTTGAATTGTTTATAAATCTGATCCCACTGATTTTCATAATTTATTTCTCTTTTATCCTTTTGTTACAAATTAATTTGGTGAACATGTGGATGAAGAAATGAAACAATGGATTTAATGGCCCACTGATTTCTTTTCACGACTGGTTACAGTGAACTCAAGGGCAGGGTGAGTGCTAATTAGCCTGTTGGCATGGGATGGGAGTTTAGAAATGCAAAATTGAATTGTATTTAGAAGATATTTTCAGATCAAACTTCAATCCAATGATTAGATCATAGTATGTTATATTTCACAGTAAGTTATCTCATGTTTATGTAGTTAACCAGGTATCATGACTCTTAGGGATGAATGCTAATTCACCTTGACGTAACTTACAGAGGACTTATTCAGACCTTTATAACTCAGAGATGGGACTTGGGTGTGCAGTGCGCAAAGCAGCTGGAGAAACTGGAGAACCAGGTAGTTTGAAGTCCAAGGGATTACAGGTCATCAGCTTTGTTTAACTGAAAACAACGGGAAAAATATCACCAATCAAGTACTGGGCGAATGTGTCCTACTGTATTTCTCTTGGGTTACTGAATGGATAAATTAGAACTCATGATACAATATGTAATGAGTGGTCAGTGCTAGAAGTAAGTTAAATGGGCTGAATGACTTCTTCCTGTTTCACTTTATAACCTGGACTCAGATTGATTTTAAGCTGCTCTTTTATGTTTCATGCTGCGTCTGATCATGAATTACACATTTTTATTATGGGCTCTGATTTATTCAGTTACCTTCTGAGAGAAAGACGTCAGTGCTTATTTTTCCAGCCCTAAAGGTTGAAGGCAGAATGCAGTAAATGGAAAATGATCAGTTCAAATCGTAATTTAATGAAAGGTCCTTTGTTATTTCAGTGTTGTATGACTACAATGAACGTAATCATGGATTGTAGCCAGTTGTTTCAGATATGATTGCTTATTGGGCTGGAATCATGGCACTCCATTGTTTCTGGTTGGTTTACAACATTGTAATTGCACTAAAATGTAACAGGAGGTGTTGTTTTGAGAAGTGACATCCCCAAGGTGTGATTTAGGAATGTTAGAAGTTTCTGCAAAACAATATCTACTATCTATTGTAAAGACCCATGTCTTTGTTTTGTACTTTTAATTGTGGTCTGAAACGAGTAGAGAACTGTTTTGAAATCAAGGATTGGTAAACATCTTGAAAGCAAGCAACCCAACATTGTTTACACAGCTGCTGGTTCCAGCTGTACTTGAAGTGTAGTTTGCAGACGAGCTGGAGCTGTAGATTTGAGTACAAATAGAGATTCAAATGGCAACACGTAGCTGGTTGTCTGTGGATTACTGGCTAGTTATTGATGACACAGGCCTTTCTACCTGCCAATAACTATGATTGATTCTCAGATAGCTGAAGACCTGGGGCTGTGCACAAAATACACAGAAGCTTTCATATTTGCGCCAGCTCAGGGGATCTCTTTGATCTTTGCAGTAAAAACTAACATAAGCCTGAAGAAAACACGTTTATTTTATCTCTAGCAGTTGCTGTAAGACATGACATTTAATTAACAACTCAGAACAATCCCAGGATATACTTGCTGTAACATCTCAGTTGTCTGATTTTCCACTGTCCTTTTAAGCACAGCAGGTATCAGTCTCACCTGTGATCCAGCCACATCATTCCTGAGCATAAACTGTATCTCCAGAACCACAAATTTCTCT
>NC_057718.1:24862007-24913639 GCF_004010195.1 Chiloscyllium plagiosum | reverse complement strand
TTATTCTTTTGCTGTTCAGTGATTGAGGGGATCTTGGAAATCAGTAAGCTGTTGCTGTAACAAAAGGTTTCTTGTTGACTGTTTGCTAACACTACATTAGCACAAATAAAACCAAAACACAAAAAAGAAAAAGCAGAAAATGCTGGAACTCAGAACATCATGCCGCATATGTGGACAGAAAAACAGAGTAGAAGGAGCAGATGGAAGTCCGTTTCAATGGATCCAAGCCAACTGTTCAGCTTCCAACATCCCATTCCACACTGTAATGAGTGAGAGCTTGTGAAAAGCATCAACCATGTGGTGGAAGACTAAAGGTATCACATTTTATAGTTTTATGGTGTGAGGATAACAAACTAATTTCCTTTTGGATCTACATGTATTATGGAGTTGGGTAGTCATAATATTTCCACTTTTGAGTTAGAATGTGCACGGATTGAATCCCACAATTGATAGCCTAAAGACTGGGACTGCAACTTCTGAATTTAGGATAGCATCATGTTGAATTCTTACTTTTGGTGAATATGGCTGTCTTGGGTCACATATCCTCTATCTATATGAGATTTATTTACTCTATAAACCAGTATTGGGAGCTCTTGTGATGCAGTGGTCCTTTCCCTACCTCTGGGCAATGAGACAGGCACTGCTCCAAAAGTGTGTACTAGTGTATCTGAAGAGGGTGATTAGAATTATCTGTAAGCTGGCGTATGTATAAATGATTGCAATCTTGGAAGAATTGTGGATGTTATGGCCTACAGGGCTGTTTAATCTCCTCATATGTTATGGCCTACAGGGCTGTTTAATCTCCTCATACGACTCAGTTGCAAACATAGTACAAAAATATTTCTGTGAGGTGACTTGAGGCATTTTTAAAAAAAAAGATGTTAAATGTTTCACAGAAATACAAGTTGTTGTTATAACCAGTCTTGTAGGTGTTCACTATTTCACAGAATTTATCAGGGAAAAATGTGAAGATATGAAGACAACAATTTATTTTCTCAACAGCTTAAAACATGATACATGATTGTTCTGCTGAATGAACCAGAAGAGTGAAATGGGTTGAAAGGGTTGATTCCGTGGGGCAAGGGGAATATCTGAGTTGACTGACAATTTTTCAGATGCTTATTCTTGGGTAGGGTTAACTCTTTTGAGACAGTCTTTATTTTTAAAATCTATTTGTTTCAAGAGCATTAAGAGGCAATCACAGACGGATTGGAGAAGGATGTTGTTCTGCATAGGATGATAAATTTATATGCCTTTCCCAATTTGTTTTTGATTGTGACCAAATGTATGTGTTCAAATGAGTTGATTCAGTATTCGAAGTTTATGGGACACTCTTTCCAACCCTTTCAATTAAAAACTTGGTCAGGGATCCATTAACCAAAAAGCTATTTTAGCTATTTTATGTTCAAAGGGATATTAATTGGCTCAAGTTAATAATTATGCCCCCCATTTGGCAAGGGAATATTGTCTCAGACAACTGCTCGCATATTTGATTCGCCAGACACTCTGTGGTCCCAGCAATGCCAGGTTCAAGCCATTGCCATTGATGCAATTATGTGTAGTCAACGAATAATAAGATGTTCTGGTGTCAGACTTCAAGGTGTAATGAGATATTTGCAGAACTTGGCTAGCAGACCTAAGGGCCTGAGAATGAGGGAGGTAGGGGGACCAGGTTTAAAAGGCCAGTGAGAAATGTGAAAGGAGGGCTATGACTTGGAGTGGTGGGGACTGGGGGTAGAAGGAAGAGGAAAGGTACCTCTGATGGGCACGGCGTGCCCAAAAGATGTTGCCCACCATCCAATTGCCTGGTGCTAGCCAGAATAGTAAAAGGTGCTTTTGGGAAGATGTGGGCCTTACCCTGCTTTTGGGAAGAAGTGGGATGAGACATCCAAATGGATCCAATAGTCCCAAGGGTGGGATGGCAATTCAGTGCCAATACTGCCCTGGCTAGAATGAGCCTGGGTGGCCAGGGCACATAGCACTCAGCATGTTGCCTCCCCTACCATTCAAAAAAAGTAAGGCTGATCAAATTCTTCAAACACCTGTCTGCCCCAATAACCTCCCAGTCCCTTGTTGATCCAGAATAAATCTAACTCTGCCTAAGAAATATTTAACCATTCTGCTTCCATTACCTTCTGAGGCAGAGTTCCAAAACTCGAGAAATTCTGTGAGAAAAAGCAATCTGCTGATCTGTATTAAATAGCCAACTCCTTATTTTTAAACAGTGACCACTAGTTCTAGATTCTTCCAGAAGAGAAAACAGCTCCACCTTGCCAAGACCCCTCAGGATCTTATTACTTTCAATTAGGTTATTTTTCATTCAACTAAACACCAGCAGATACAAGCCTAGCCTGTTCAAACTTGCCCCATAAGGCAACCCAACCATTCCAGGTTGTGGCAAAGCTACCACAGTCCCAAGATTCAACATTCTAAATTGATTCACAGCCAGAAAAATCAGGCCTGATAGAAAATTGGCCAAACTAAATTAAACAGCAGTCAGCAACAGAGAATAGTGGAAACCAAGATCAAAGAAGTTACAAGTTTTTTCAAGGAAAACCAGTTATAACCAGCCCAAGGGCTGTATATTAGAGAAGTGTCAATCAGATATTCTGGCATCCTGACCATTGGAGTATGTGCACTTTACACATCCTGGCATAGCAACAGTGAAGGGTGTTGGCAGGACCCCATTGGATGATTAGAAACCAGCACATGACCCCATTGGCTAAAGGCTCAAGAACATTCTGGAAGGTCTGGTGCAAGGTTGGTGAGAGGTGGGGGGGAGGTAATAAAAACAAACATACCTGGAAGCTATCCCTCAGTAAAGGCCACATTGAAGACTCAGTGTAGATTTGATGATGACTCAAAGCAAGACTTGTTGAAGAAGACCATGCGGCAACCCAAAAAGACCCAGGAGAAGATCTGCCCTGACCTATAAGACGCACTTTCGTGAAAGAGAATCCACCCAATGTCAACGTGGAAGGAGATTTCAATGACCCAGCTCAAACACATGGATCATTGTTGGTAATATTTTTTCCTCAAGTGGATAGAGTTAGTCAGGGAGTAAATATTGTGGAAATTTGGGAAATGCTTACATGGTGTTTTAGTAAGGAATATTTTGTTAATAAAATTGAATAGAACTGCAAACTGAATTACTAGAACTAGGGGGAACAGCCTCAAAATGAAGGGGAGCATATTTAGGACTGAGTTGAGGAGGAACTTGTTCACCTAAAGGATTGTGCCTCTGTGGAATTTCCTGCCCAATGAAGCAGTGGAGACTACCTTGTTGAATGTTTTTTAAGGCAGATAGATTTTTAAATGGTAAAGGAATGAAGGATTATGGTAAGTGGGCAGGTAAGTGGAGCTGAGTCCACAAAAAGATCAAACATGATCATATTGAATGGCAGAGCAGGTTTGAAAGGGCCAGGTGGCCTACTCCTGACCCTATTTCTTATATTCTAATTCTGTGTCCCTTTGTCTGCCCAACTGACAAGACCTCTCGAATAAAGTGTTTTTAATACATAAACTGGTTGAAGTATCCAAAGTGTGGACTACAAGGTATTAGTCAAGAAAACCTTCGCTGAACTGCTTCTAATGCAATTATATTGTACCTTAAATAAGGAGACCAATATTGTGCATAGCACTTCAGGTGTGTTTTTTTTAAAGATTAGATTCCCTACAGTATGGAAACAGGCCATTTGGCCCAACAAGTCCATCCAAAGAGCAACCCATCCAAACCATTTCCCTACCCTACATTTACCCTGCATATTGCACCTATGGGCCATTTAGAACAAAGAACAAAGAAAATTTACAGCCCAGGAACAGGCCCTTTGGTCCTCCAAGCCTGAGCCGATCCAAATCTACTGTCTAAACCTGTCGCTCAATTCCTAAACATTTGTATCCCTCTGCTCCCCACCTACTCATGCATCTGTTCAGATGCATCTTAAATGAATCTACTGTGCCTGCCTCTATCACCTCTGCTGGTAACACGTTCCAAACGCCCATCACCCTCTGTGTGAAGTACTTGCTGCGTATATCCCCCTTAAACTTTCCACCTCTCACAATGAAAGCGTGGCTTCTCGTTATTGAATCCTTCACCCTGGGAAAAAGTTTGTCTCTATCCACCCTGTCTATACCCTTCATGATTTTGTAAACCTCAATCAGGTCCCTCCTCAATTTTCTTTTTTCTAATGAAAATAAACCTAACCTACTCAACCTCTCTTCATTTAGTACGGACAATTCACCTAACCTGCACATCTTTGGGCTGTAGGAGGAAACCAGAGGAAACCCACGCAGATATGGGGAGAATGTGCAAACGCCACACAGACAGTCAGCCAAGGCAGGAATCAAACCTGGGTCCCTGACGCTATGAGGCAGCACTGCTAACCACTGAGCCACTGTGCTGTTCTCATCAATCTCATTAACTGAACCATATGTCCTTTCTTTTTCATGCAATTCACATCACAAAAAATAATAACATTCTATTGGTATTTTCGCTAATCAACCTGTTCAGTGATGTTATTACATACCTCTGGAAAAGGTGGGACCTGAACCTGGCTCAGAGGTAAAGACACTACCACTGCACCACAAGAGCCCTCAACGCAGTACTATTAACTTCCCTGATTACCTGGTTCGCTTACAAGCTAACCTTTTGTATTTCATGCACAAGGTCATCCAAATAACTGCATCTCAGCTCTGCAATCTCTTACCAATGTTCTTTTTTAAAAAAAAATTCTTCCTGCACAGATGTACTGCATTATATATCTTTCCATATTATTCTTCATTTGTCAGATATTTGCCCACTTACTTCACCTAGCGATAGTTTTTCAAGTTTCCATATGCTCTACAGACAATTTACTTTACTACTTATCTTTGTTGTGAAAGCAAATATTGCAACTGTACCTATGATCCTTTCATCCACGTTATTTACATAAATTAAACTATAAAAGGTGAAGCTTCAGCAGTGACCCTTGTGATACACCACTTATCTCATCTTGACAATCTACTTATGACCTACTTATGTTAACTCACTGTTAACCAGCCAATCTCTATCCATGCCAATATATTACCCTGACACAGAGCTTTTATTTTCTACAATAACTCTTTATGTGGCACCTCAGCAAATGCCTTCTGGAAATCCAAACACAGCGCATCCACCAATTCCCTTTAACCACAGCAAATATTAATTCCCCAAGGAATTCCAGTATATCGGTTAAATGTGATCTACCTGTCTCAAGGGAGGCGATAATACAAGTTGTCTTATCACTAGACTATTAATCCAGAGACACAGGTAATGTTCTGAGGATCTGAGTTTAAATCCTGACATGGCAGAATGTGGAATTTGAATTCAATCTAAACAAGATATCTGGAACTAAGGGTCTAATGGTGACCATGAAATGATTATCAGGGAAAAAAACCCATCTGGCTCACTAATACCTTTAGGGAAGGAAACTGCCATCCTTACCTGAATGGCCTACATGTGACTTCAGACCCATGGCAATGTGGTCAGCTCTTAACAGCCTGCTGTGCAACTAGGGATAGCAATAAATGCTGACCTATCCAGTAACCCTCACATTCTGTAAATTAATTTTAAAAAAGCATATTGATGCCCGATTACTTTGAAGTTTTTGAAGTGCCTTGCTCTAATACCTTTAATAATAGCAGCTAATATCTTCCCTATGCTATATATTAAGCTAACTGGCCTGTGGTTTCCTTACTTCTCTCTCTGTGTACCTTTTTGAAGGAAAGAGTTATATTAATTATTTCCCATTCTATTGGAATCTTGCCTGAAATTAGGAAAACTAAAGCATAAATGTAAACTGTCTTACTCTTTTAATTCTTTTAAGAACCTTGGATAAAATTTAACAAGACTAGAGTCATGTGAGTTTGGAACTCCTGATATTTGTTCAATATCACTCCCTTAGTGATTTGATTTTCTGAAGTTCCTCCCTATTTTCCATTTCTTGATTTACAGCTAACTCCTGGGATGCGACGTGCATGTACTTTCGTGAAATCCAGTGCACAGTATGTATTCCGTACATTTTCAATGCCCCTATTTTCAATTATCAATTCCCCAGGCTCACTGTTGTAGGACCAAGATCGCTTTGTGAATGCTGTTCTTATTTTAAATATATATACTTATATAATTCTTAAAAATATAGCTTACACTCCCACTCTAATTATTCACTTTTCCCTCCTTTTTAATTTTTAGTCTTTTTTTAAATGTTTTCATTTCTCTCACTTCTGTAGTCACCCTGGGTGTAGTGCAGATCAAAAACCAATGTACTTTACCAAGTAGGATGTCAAATGCAAATGCCATCATTAATTAACAAAGCCACCCTGCACCACTTCCTAGCTTGCTATCCTTCCCAAAGTACCTTTCTAAACTCAGGTCCCAAACAATGTCTTTCTGCAGCCATGTCTCTGTAATTGCTGTCAGATTGTACATATTAATTTCTGTTTGTACCATTAATTCATCTGTTTTGTTTTGAAAGCTATGTGCGTTCATGCAGAATATTTAGTTATCCCCTTTTTAATGAATAAGTACTTACTCAGAGTGGACTGTGCTGTGGAAATGTAATAGATGCATTTATAATCTGAAGTACACTGTGTTTGTACAGCCAGAAGGTATTTTATATCATGGAGATACAACAAAGAGACTAGAAAAATGAGAGTACATTCTCATCTGAGTGAAAACACAGGACAGAAAAACAACATAGCAATCTGTAAAATTTACTTGTTTGCTCAGCTTTGCTAACTTTTAGTGTGTTTATTGATAGAATCATCCTTTCTTCTTCATTCTGTTCCCTATTTGTAAACAGCGTTTACACGTGCAGGTTTTGTGTCTGTTAAGAACATGCCTTCCATCATTTCTATATTTTATGTTTAATGTATTCATCATTGCTTGAGGCTACATTTACTACCCCAAACATAGAGATTGTTTGGAAAAATGAATTGAAGGTAGAGCTCGACCACAATGGGCTCAATACTCACACTTCATGAGCCTATTGTCCATTTAAGTAACCCTTTGATTCCAAGAGTTGAGGTATCTCACCTTCTCCTCAACAGCCTCCAGTTCTCTTATAATTGGTCACCAGAGAATCCCTTTGTGTAACTGTTATTTTTTATTTTCTTTCTCTCTATGTGGAGGTGATTGAGCCTTCAGTTGCCTTCTCCTTGCTTGGTGTATCTTAAATTACGACCTGAGTAGAACATAGCTTCACCAAGTAACCAGTTATGAAACTAGACTTTCATTATAAGGTACTTGCAGCTTAGTACATGGGTACATTGTGCTGGATTTTATGCTTCCCCATCAGGTGGAGGGCTACTGAAGCTGGTCATCAAGTCTATCAAGGCTGAAATGGACAGATTTTCAGGGAATCAAAGGTTATAGGGAAAAGGCAGGATTACGAGTTCAGCCATGATCTAATTGAATGACTCAGCAAGCTCGATTGGTTAAATAACCTACTTTTTGCTCCTATATCTTATGGACTTTTAGCCTTATGCTCATGGCCCTATTCAGGACTTTTGCCTGATGGGCAGACCACAAATTGATGCATGAGGAAATGAGATCAGAGCAGAATTACCTATGAATGTGTGGCAAGTTTCTCCAATTTCATACACTAATAATGCTTGTGAATACTGCCAATTCAGTTCATGCTGTTTATTTAGCAGAAACAAGTGGTGAGTAGGAGCATTTTCTCTCCCCGTAGGCTGTTTTTGTTAAGAGGCTTTCGCTGTGTTAATATTTTACATAAATAATAGTTCACAGTGCAATGCTTAAGGGAGTTTTTAGCCTGAAATTGCAAAGACTGAACAGCTACCAAAGCAAATTAAAACATTTTAAGCATGAGGATTTGGTAATTTTTCAAACTCTTCTATCTTAGTGGGAAAGAGTAGGATTTATATTCCTGCATGATCATCATGTGAAATCTCCATGTGGCACAAATCTAGCTGAGGGCGTCTTGTTTTGCAATGCAGAATATAAAAGGTGAATTATTACTTTCTTTATGGGAAGCGATGGAATGTTGCCCATCCCTAATTGTCCTTGAACTGAGTAGCTTACTTGATCATTTCAGAGAGCAGTTAAGAATCATCCACATTGCTAAAGGTTTGGAATTATCAGACCAGGTAAGGATGGCAGATTTATTACCCTAAAGGGCATTTGTCAACCTGATAGGTTTTTACGACAATCAGTAACAGCTTCACAGTCAGTAAAGGGACGGATTTTCAATTCCAGATGTGTTCATTGAAGTTAAATTCCACCAGCCATAACAGTTGGATATGAATACATTCTCAGATGTAATCTCGCCTCCTTTGGATTACTAGCCATACAGTTATAGAGGTATACAGCATGGAAACAGACCCTTCGATCCAACTCGTCCATGCCGACCAGATACCCTAAATTATCTAGTCCCATTTGCTAGCATTTGGCCCATATTCCTCTAAACCCAATTCCTCTCTTCATATACCAATCCAGATGCCTTTTAACTGTTGTAGTTGTACCAGCATCCACCACTTCCTCTGGCAGCTGATTCCATACACGCTCCACCTTCTGCATGATTAAGTTGCCCCTTGAGACTGTTTTAAATCTTTCCACTTTCACGTTAAACCTATGACCTTGAGTTTTTGACTCTCCTTCCTTGGGGAAAAACTTTGACTGCTCATCCTATCTGTGCCCCTCATGATTTTATAAACCTCTATAAGGTCACCCCTCAGCCTCTGATATTCCAGGGAAAACAGACCCAGCCTATTCAAGAATCAGATCCAGGGCTCTCTGTCATAGTTGGGCAGGGAGACTAAAACTCCCTGGTTCTACCACCAGGTGAATGCTTACTAAGATTGATTTGGAGATGCCGGTGTTGGACTGGGGTGTACAAAGTCAAAAATCACAACACCAGGTCATAGTTCAACAGGTTTAATTGGAAGCACTAGCTTTCGGAGTGCCACTCCTTTACCACCTGATGAAGGAGCGTCGCTCCGAAAGCTAGTGTGCTTCCAATTAAACCTGTTGGACTATAACCTGGTGTTGTGTGATTTTTAGCTTACTAAGATTGTACTGTAATTCAGCCAAGATCAAATTTCCAAACCTAGTCTTCAAACTGGAAAACTGTCCATTTATAGTACAGCTGCAGTTTCGTGTTTCATGTCTTCTTTCAGTGGACAGAGTTATATCTGATTTATAGATGGTGCAGTCCTGAGGTTGATGATTAAAACAATTAGCAATATGTTTAAGATATATCATTCCTTTTTATTATTTGATGAAATTTGGGTAAAGTTACAACAATTTTAAATTTGCTAACTTTCACCTTTCCAGCTCAATGAAGTGTCCCAAGATACTTTATCTAATAATTGTCTCATTCTTGATGTCTTCTGTCTAATTATAAAGTTAAAATTTCTGCCAGTTATCATACCTATATTAAGGTACTCTGTGTTGCAAGGTTTCCAACTGAAACAGACCACAAGGTCCAACATTAGACATTGGTCAGCATATGAATGGATTGTAAATCTTTAAATATTTACCTGCAATGTTTGGAACACCAGTAAATGGTGCTGTAATTGGCACTAATGATGTACAAGTGTGTGCTATGTAATACTAGATTTAAACCTCGTGTCATATCTACTTAGTAATCCTGTTAAAGTGACCAACTCTGCAGCATTATGATAGCCTAGATGTTAAGTAAAACGTGTCTCATTATGGCAGCAATTTGACTCTAAGGCCCAATTTTATGACCTCGAGTTGGTTCCTACTTCATTGCATCTCCTGAAGATGAAGTTGGCAGTTAGAAAAATATTCTGTCATTGGACAGGACCCAACTTGGTGTCATTGTTATCCTCTGAGAAATCATATATAGCTTGTCCATCTTACTAGTGCTGGCCCAGCTATTAGTCCCCAGTGCCGCCACAGTTATATACGATTATGCCTCAGGCCGAATATATCACAATGGAGCCTAGCTACTCCTCACAGGTACTTCCCTTAGAGAAGCCATGGAACACAAAAAAGATATATCTGCACTGCTTTTCTGTCCCTTCCTAAAATTGCTCGAAAGCCCTGGAATTCTGGTAGCAAATCTCTCATCTCAGGCAATAAGCAACCTCAAAGTAGGGGAAGAGATCTGAAAACTTAAATCTATAAAATAAGGTATTTTTCTCTTATATTCATTCCTGAATCATCCTTCACTGCTCATCACCTCTGGAAGGAAGGTGACCTACTTTAAGGTGGTCTCCATGGCTACCATAAACAAAAGTGACGTGAGTCACTCAATTATGACCAATTTCTCTTCCCTTTGCTCACTCCCTTTCTGTCTCTAGGGAACAAATTGCTCTCAGCAATGACAATCCTACCAAAAGATTTATTTTGCTTTCTTCATTGGTAATTTAAATGTGCAAACAAAATTATTTTTTCATTAGCTTATTTACAGAGTTATCATAGAAATCATCAAATCTCTAAAATGTGGAATTGGAGCATTCAGCCTGTCAAGTCCACACTGAGGCTCAAATCGCATCCCACCCAAATCCACCCCACCTATTCCATTTCCCATGGCTAATCCACCTAGCCTGCACAGCCCTGGACACAAGAGGCAATTTAGCATGGCCAATCCACAGTCTTTGGATTGTGGGAGGAAATCGGAGCACCTGGAGGAAATTCACGTAAACATGGGGGGAATGTGTAAACTCCTTACAGATATTCACCCAAAGGTGGAAATAAACCTGGATCCTTGGTGCTGTGAGGCAGAGTGCTAACCAGTAAGCCATCATGCCATCTAAATGTTCGTTCATTTTCTGACATTTGACTGGAGAATGCTTTGAGCTGATAGTGAGTAAGTTCTGTTTGTGAGTTGTAAGTTGAATAAGCAGCAATATCATATCAGAAAGCAATGCTATCCTTTGTATTATTTCTTGATCTCATCTGTTTGAGTTAGACTGGAGCTATGCGTGTCGTAATTCTAATCTGTTTCGACAATGAGTGTGATTGTTTGGCTTCAGTGAAAGCATGGAGGTGTGACAAGTAGTTCCCCAGTGAACATTAACTACAGTGAGAGGGTGAAAATAACTTCAAGTGGTCATGTAAATTTATAATACCAGGTGATGTGACTGAATAATGTCATTCTTTGTTTGTAGGAGGGTTATCAGCAGTCATGCGCTTCATCAGTGTTCTCTGCTTAATGTACTGTGTTGTTCTGTGATGGAAATACTTGTTAATTTGTTGTCAATCCTGTATCTAAATATCCAGCATTGCTGGACCATGTACAATCTTGACCCCCTCAACATCAGTCTTCTGGTCCACTGTCTACCATTTTTATGGCACCATATTTTTCAAATAATTCAGATAATTGTGCTCTCAAAAAGGAGTTAAATCATAAAACATAATTTAATGTCTTCCCTTATGATGAGTTTAGTGGGTGGAGGGACTCCACTGTTATTCTCTCTCAACCCTAATGAAGTGGATGGAAGGAAGGCCCATTGAAGTATTGAAAATAGGAACAGGAGTAGGCTAGTTGGCCCCTTAAACTTGCTCTGCCATTCAATATGATGATGACTGAACTTCTTATTCAGTATCCTGTTCCTACTCTTCTTCTATACCTTTTGAACCCCTTAGCTTTAAGAACTGTATCGAACTCTTTCTTGAAAATATTCACTATCTTGACCTCAACCACTTTCTGTGGCAGTGAATTCAGCAGGTTCATCACTCCTTGAGTATAGAAATTTCTTCCTTTATCATTTCTAAATGGCCTACGCTGTATACTTAGACTGCGATTGCTGATTCTGGACCCCTGGGCCATCAGGAACACCCTGTGTTTACCCACCCTGTCAGAATTTTATTGGTTTCTATGAGATCCTCCCTCATTCTTTTAAACGCCAGTGAATGTCATCCTAACCAATCCAATTTCTCTTCATGCCTCAGTCCTGCCATCCCAGGAATCAGTTTGGTAAACATTTATTGCATTCCCTCCTGAGATAGAGCATTGTTCATCAGATAAGGAGGCTGAAACTTTTCACAATACTCAAGGTGTGGTTTCATTAGGGCCCTGTACAATTGCAGGAAGACATCCCTGCTCCTGTGATTGAATTTTCTCACTATGAAGGCCAGTATTCCATTTGCCTTCTGCATGTGCATGTTTACTCTCAGCAACTGGTATATTAACTGGCTTTGTTGCATCTCCCGTGTAGATGGCCTTTTTTGCCTCATGCCATTGAGACCCTTAAATGGCAATTTACAATCACGGAAGGCTCCATCCCACCACTGCTGGTGGTCACACATCAACAGGGTTGGAACTCACCATGTAGGAGACTTGAAAAACAAAATCCTGTTGGAGTTGTTTTGCTGACTTCTGGGAGAGATCCCTTGTTCCAAGTTATTTGGTACTTGTCTAATCAGGGAACCAGTTTTGGAAAGCAGCACGTGTCTGCAGAGGGCAACCCTTTGCCATTGCTGCTAAGAACCTTTCTGTTAGGCCATCACCTTCTGCCATGTCCCAGCTGTGATCTGAGTTCCTCGGTGATTCTGAGTTACAGGGGTTCATGGCTGGTGTCGGTGGGGGTAGGGGTTGCATTACTGACAGCAGCGGCCACTTTGCCTATGGAGCTGTTGAGCAATGAAGAACTCCTGCCCTCTGTCTGGCTGACAGCACTTCCTGCAAACCTTGGTCCTGGATTGGTTAGGACTACATTCACTGAGTTTTGATGATTTGCAGCGGGAGGGGGTTGGGGGGGGGGCGGGGAAGGATGTAGAATCTATGGAGCCCAGAGCCCAATGAAATTCTAATGGAACCAGAGAGGGTAAACACAGGAAGGATGTTCCCAATTAAGAGTCTGATTGGTATTAAGGCTGCAGGCTTTCCCAGTTAGAGGAGACTCTTTAAATATAACAAAGAACTGCAGATCCTGGAAATCTGAAATAAAAATAGAAATTGCCAATGAAACTCAGCAGGTGTGGCAGCATCTGTGCAGAGAAAGCAGAGTTCGCGTTTAAAATTCAGTGACCCTTCTTCAGTGACCTTTCTTCTGAAGAAGTATCACTGGACTCGAAACATTAACTCTGATTTCTCTCCACAGATGCTGGCAGACCTGCTGAGTTTCTCCAGCAATTTCCATTTTTGATTTGACACGGAGCTTTTGTTGACTCTTCAGCTATTGAGCAAGACCATACTGCATACATTAAATACTGTGAACTCAAGATTGATGATTTGAGAAGGTACATGGAAAATTAACCAAATATACTTGTTGAGGCTTGGTTATTAATTAATCTTTTGCTTGTGTTAAATAGTAACATAAATTATTACCTACAGCTTCTATTAAGATTAAAGCTTTGCTTCCTCTTGAAATGTTTTATGTTGTGTGGCTTAAACTTAATCAGATAATTTTGTTCAAAATGTTGGTGTTACTTGTACACACCAATTTTGTCTTTATACCTATTTTTGTCATCTGAAAGTATGGAGAAGCAAGAAGGTATCAGAGATCCTAATCTCCGCTCATTGCTGGCACATCCAATTCTCAGTCAGAATGTCTTTGTTTTGAGAGCCCTGACAAAATATTCGAGACTACTGAAAACATGGAAAGTACTGTATAAATGCAGGGAGTTTTTTTTATGTCTTTAAGAGCATATTGTAAAAGCAGTTTGGAAGGTTTTCTAAACAAATGAAAAAAAAATCAGGAAACTGTCTGAAAAGAAAGAAAATAGCAAATTCAAAGTCTGATTATTCTTTGCCTGCTCGAGATAGTCTTATAAAGGCAGCTGATAGCTGACTAGCCATATCGCAGTACTGATCTTGAGCAATAAAGAATGTATGTGGGAGAAAGCTTGACATAGTGCTGATGTATATTGCATGAAAAGGAAATGAGATTTCAATGGCAATTTTAGTTCTATCTGAGTAGATCCATTAATCCCACCTGAAAGTGCACAGATAATTAATACGTGAAGATTTAAATTAACCTATTGAATTATTTGCTGAAATATCCAAAAGTACATGCTGTGCTACTAAAAAAAAGGCAGAATGTTATATCTTTGCCAGTTGCAATTCAACAGAGCATCACATTCAGTTGAATGTGATAAGCCATGTGTTTGGAAAAGCATATTTTCTTTATGTGAAAAGACTTTTGCTGCCAGCATCCCCCCACCATTTTGAAAGTGGTTAGCAAAGGGGACAACTGTGGAATCTGTGACACAGGACTATATGATCCAGTAAGAGAAGACGCAGAGGTGTGCGACTTGGTGGTATTCTTGCCCAGGATCTTCGGATGGAATACAGCTGCTGGTGTACGTGATTTGTGGGCAAAATGATTGATTAGAATTAAGTGAAAGATCATACAAAAATGGAAACTGAGTTAAAAATACTAAGTTTTTAGGTAATTCTTTTGTCAAAAGAAATGGGGATTCTTGTAACTACTTGGGATATATTTTTGTTGTATCAATTATTAAAATGGACACTTAAATTTTTTGTTTAGAATACACTTTGCCTGCTATTAATGATGTTAATTTTAGTTAGTATGTAACAATAAATGTTTTAAAAAGTGAAATATTGTCCAATTGATTTTCTTTCATTGGTTTTATGGGAATTATGTTCTTTTAGAAGTTATCAGTCTCTAAAGAGATTATAACAAAGATTATCAAGAGTTTCAGGTGCAACAGAAATTTCTAGAAGTTCAATTGGTTCAGATAAATGAGCAATCTAAATACATTCTGTGTAATGGTGGCTTGGTAATTGTTTCCAATATTGTTGAAAATTCAACTTAATTGCAGAAATTGACATTTTTCTGCAGGGTTTTTTAAAATTTGAATAATCTTTGCAAAGCCATCAGTCCTCAAGTCTTGACTGTCAGGAGTGACAATAAGCTTCAGCAAAAACTAGCGAACATAATATTTTGCTTACTTTGTAGACAATGTTCAAAATGTTATTATCATTTCTCTTTCAGAGGTCAGGTTTATTTTCCCTCATTTAGATAAGCTGCTGTTTAGTTAACAGTCAGTGGGATGACCCTGAGATTATGGTATGTGGAGTTACCAATGTCTGAACTTCTGATTGCACATCCATGCCATCACTAAGAAGGCCTATTTCCATCTCTGTACAATGGTCTGACTCTGCTCCTCTCTCAGCTCTTTTGCTACTGCAGCACTCATTCACACCTTTGTTTCCTCAGACACTTGTCCAGTTCCTTGTAGGAGTTGTTGTTTCCTTCGTGCGAGATGCTAGGGTAAGGGCATAGTCTTTGAGTAAAGAGTTGCCAGTTAGGACAAAGATGAGGAGGAACTTCACTCAGAAGGTAGTTAATCTATGTCATTCTTTACTGCAAAGGGTTTAAAGACTACATTGTTAAGTATATTCCATGCTGGAATAGATAGATATTTAATCAGTATGGATATCAAGGATAATGGGAAAAAGGCATGAAATGAGATTTCAGGATCACCAGATCAGCCATAATATTATCGAATGGTGGAGCAGACTCAGTGGGCTGAATGGGTTTCTTCTGTTCCTTTTTCTTGTATTATGGACTTCCTACCTGGCCCTTGACAGTCTACCCTTATAAACCTGAAGTCAGCTGAAACTCAGAAGCTTGTGCCCTGCCTTGCATTTACTCATCCCTGTCCTTGCTGATCCATTGCTTAAGCAATGCCACGATTTTCATTTTTGTTTCCAATTTCTTCATAGCCTCACAACTGTACCCTGCCCCAATTCTGCAATTTCCTTCAGTCCCACAACCTTGTGTTCAGATACATTTGTTCCTTGAACTCTGCCCTCTTGATCATCTCTGATTTTAATCATTTTAATGATTGGTCATTATGCTTTCAGTTCCCAAGGACCTAAGCTCTTGAGCTCACTCCTTACACTTTCTTTTCCTCTTTTAAGGCACGCTGTTAAACCCAACTTTTTGATCAAACCTTTGATTATCTGCTCTCATTTGATGCAGTTCTGAACTTGCTTTAACACACTCTGAGAAATGCATAAGTTGTTTCCTTATGTGAAAGCCAGTAAATAAATGTACCCTGTGGTTGCTGCTTACAAAGTTGAGGGTAGTTATTAATTGTACTTACAGCTGGACATGAATACAGAGTGGTCATTTATGTCTCCAGTTGGTGTTAAGTCATTTCTCGTATGCAACAACAATAAGGCTACAGAGCAACTGTCAATTAAACACATCAGGTGGAACATTTAATGCCTACCAATAACATCCAACCATCCGCCCCCACTCCCACCCCACCCCCACCATCTCCTGTGTGTATGGGCTAGGAAATAGTGGGGGCTGTATGATGGGTTGACACGAAGTTGACCCCCATTTAAATCCAGTCTGGTAGGGATTGAGTTGGCTTTCTGTCTTTCGGCTTCCTGTCTCTGGGCTAGTTGACTTAATAGTGACTATTAGGTCAATTAATGGCTATCTATGGACAGTGAGGGGGTTGTGCCTCATGGACGGGCTGCCAATTATGTCCCGATGGGCTTTCTGCAGCCTGGGATTGTTCCCTCCTGCTTAGGCACTCTATACTTAATGGAAGGACCCACTGCGGCAGGGGCAACACCCACAGGAACACCTCCCCACCTGTTAAGTAAAACTCCTTCCCATTTCTAACTTGCGAGATTGACTCCTGCAAGGTCACTTATTTCCTGGCTTCAGAACTGTATTGTTGCTCTTCCTGTCTGGCCTCTTGCAATAATGAATTTGCACCTAAAGTTCAAATATCTGTTTACAATGCTCCTTGTGATCTACCAGCAGGCATATGTTTTTCATGAATGTGTTTACTTGGAACCACAACTAAATTAACTGGATGCGTTTACACTGTAGTACTCCATCAAGTAGAATAAACAATGTCCTAAATGAAATATTAGAAGCCTTGAGAACATGACACAGGAAAGCATATTTTTATTCAGGGGATGTGGATTTCTCTGGTTGGGCATTTATTGCTCCTCACTGATTGTCCTGAGAAGGTGTTGGTGAGCTGAGTTCTTGAACCATTGCATTCCAATTGGTATAGGTACATCCACAAGATGGCATTCTCGCTTGATGACTGCACATTATTTACTACTCCTCAGATGGTGAATCAGTCCATGTCCAAATTTAGCAAGACCTGGACAATATTTAAGCTTGGCTTGATAAGTGGCAAGTAACATTTGCATGTCTTTTGAAGGATTTGAACTTAGTGACACTGACGAACAGTGATATATTTCCATGTCGGGATTGTAGTGACTTGGGTAGCCTACTTGCAGATGGTGGTGCTACCATTTATCTGCTGTCCTTGACCTTCTTAATCATGGTTGGGTTTAGAAGATATTGACTAATGGGTTTTGTTGCATTCTGTGCATCTTGTTGATTGTGCGTACTGCAACTATTAAGCATCAGTGACGTAGGAAACAGTTGTTTGTAATGTGGTGTCAGTCAAGTAGGCTACTTTATCCTGAATGGTGTCAGTCTCTTGCGTGTGCCTCAAGGTGCACTCATGCAGGCAAGTGCAGTGTAGTTGTCATAGTCCCTACTTGTGCCTTCCACATGGTGGACAGGCTTTGAGGAGACAGGAGATGGGTTACCCGCCACGCAATGGGCGAAAGTGAGGACTGCAGATGCTGGAGATCAGAGTCAAGATTAGAATGGTGCTGGAAAAGCACAGCAGGTCAGGCAGCATCCGAAGAGCAGGAAAATCTGAAAATCCTGCTCTTCGGATGCTGCCTGACCTGCTGTGCTTTTCCAGCACCACTCTTATCTCTATCCACCACACAATTCCTAATTCCTCACCTGCTATCAGATCCACAGTATTTATAACGTTTGACAATTTTGCTTTCTGATCAATGTTAACCTCTAGGATGTTGTTGAAGGAATTTGGTAATTAAGTTGATGTCATAGGTCAATGGTTTGATTCTCTTCTTGGAGATGGTCACTCCTTGCACTTGTGTGATGCAAATGTTACCTGCCACTTATCAAGCCAAGCCTAGATATTGTCCAGGTCTTGCTACATTTGGACATGGACTGCTTCACCATCTGAGGAATAGTGAATAGTGTGCAGTCGTCAAGAGACATTGCCATTACAGAAGTGGCTGAAGATGATTGGGCTAAGAATGCTACCCGGAGGGACATATGCAGACATATCTTGGTGATAATGATGATAAGCAAATCAACAATATTGTTATGTTCTAAATGAATTAAGTAGGTGCCACCTGACAGAGCCATTCCTTCATAAGGAAAATGTCAATTCATACAGCTTGTATTTCACAAAGATTATAAATGGGACATGTAGAATCTTAGGATGGACTACTAGAATTGTAGAGAAAAACGTTCAGGTTGGCACAATGAACTTGTTGAAATCAGTGTAGTGTAGTGTACATTTCTAACTGATATACCACAGAGGGAATAGAGAAGGCAAATCAAAGGACTATCAATTCAATACCTTGGATTAGGTGCCTCAGCTACAAGGCAAAATATTTGAAATTCTAGATAATTCAAAACTAATGATATTTTGGATATAATTCCAAACTCTAAAAAAGTAGTCAAGATTTATAGCTGGATTTACTTCTGCTTTCTTGCTTAAATTTAGGTAGGAGAGTGGTAAATAGAGGACAAAATTAGGTAGAGTTTCCTTTTCCTAATTAGAAGAGAGACTTGAACTCACAAGGAGGTGGAAGGGTCAGTCACGAGTGTTGCTCATCCCTCCCCACCATAGCTCAAGATAAGTGGGTACAAGGGCTAGGCCAAAACTCCCCTTAATTTCAGAAGGGAAGGTGATCATGTTGTTTGGCAGGGGAAATAATTGAAGTGAATAAAAGCGTTTATTTGAACTTTGGGGGCAGCCTGATGGACTGCATATCTTCTATGTTCTGATTTGATAAATGGAATGATTTAATGTGCAGCGCAGAATGGCAATTAATCGGCAGTAGTGAGATTCCCACAATTGTTGGATTGCACAGGAATTGCATAGAGTTTGCAGATACTGTCCATTATTGTTTTAAAGGCCTCACTGGCTACAGGATTTCAGAAAATCATAATAGGCATGACCATTGCTATAAGGCAGCAAGTTGAATTTTTCATATGCTTCAAAGTGTGACACTAACAAGATGCCCCACATTTTTTATATAAATAAGTATATGAAATTCTTGTTCATCCTTCACCTGGATGAAATTGTACATGAAATGGCATGGCAAGCACTCCATTTCTTTGTTCATGATTTCCCCTTGCCTCACCTACTCACCTTGTCTATTCAAGTTGCAGCCTGTCCAATGTCCCTGAACATACAGCAGCTGATGGTGCTCTGCGGACTGTTGGTGGGTCTGTGAAAATAGCTACTGTAGAAGAAAACAGCTACTGTTAAACTATGCTGTGCTGTTTCATGTAAATGCTGTGCCATTTATGTGCAAGTCCTTTTCTTTCCCTCTCAACATGACTAACTATTATCAGAGGTGGGAGCTGAATGAAAATTTTCTTATCTTTACCAAATTGTTCATTTGTCAGAAGTAAGGTAATGAGGTATATTAAACTAAGCCGCAACAGTGACAGATGTTATAGTGTGAAAGGTTCAGAAACAAAACCAGTTCCTTTAAAAATGTTTTCAATGTTCTATAAATCTTCCGTGAGCTGGTGCTGGATTTAGAACATAGAACATAGAACAATACAGCACAGAACAGGCCCTTCGGCCCACGATGTTGTGCCGAACATTTGTCCTAGCAAATTTGTGTTGTGCCATTGCATATTTATACTAATAACTTCACGTGCTTCAGTAAGACTTCTATTCTTAAGGAATCAATTTATCTTATGAAATAAAGCACTTCATGCCATAATAGTAATTGCTATGTGCTGTGAGAATAAAGATACATTTGACAGTTGGAGGGCTAATTCAACAAAAGCGCTTTCAGCTAATTTGGTTTTATGCATGTTTGCTCTGATCTTCATTTCTGTTCTGGTGGCGAATTTCTTTGGTCCTGACATATCATTTCCAATTGCTTGTAGCACTTTCGCAATTGCTGGGACCATGAAGGATTTCTCCTGAAAAGTCCTTTGTTGTCAGTTTCGATAATGCTTCATCTAAAACACAGTTATTAGAAAGTATAAATATTCCAGCAGCATTTGTGAATTATCAATGACAAAGTTATGAAGATGTAAGAAGGTGCTCTTCAAATGTAAGTACTTTCTTCTTTACTGAAATAATCGTCACAACCACTGCTAAACGAATCTGCGAGATAGCAATTACCAGACACTTATGGAGATACCACAAGTGCTATTTTGATATCCTGGTGTTTTTCCTTATGGTGGGGAGGGCAAGTGTGAGAATATTTGTAAAGACCATGGTCAGCAACCTCTCTATATGTTGTATCTCTTGCTGATCCTTCATTTTTGCTTGGTCAAAGTTTGGATTTCCTTATTGTGGGGCCTTTAATAATGCATGTGCTGTAATAGTTACAGGGAGGGATCCACCATCACCTTCTGCTGCAGGGTGAAGAGAATATGGGCTGGATTTTATCTGAAAGGTGGGCGGTCTGAACTAAGCGGGGATTCAAAGTCTGAAAAAAATCTTTTACCCAAACTCACCTCCAATTCATTCACTTTCCAGCTGGAAGCAATGTGGGTGACAAATCCATTAGTGATACTGATGTTGGAAGATTTATCATCCAGTTTTTCAACTTTAACTCTAATTCTAGCATTTGGCAAACTGACAGTTATATTAAGGTGAGAGCTTTGTTGGATTGCAGAGGTGAGTGCCTTTCCCTCTATCTCTTGGATCCAGATATTTGTTTCCTTGAGGCACTTCTGCAATTTGGTGCATCCTCTCTCTCCCTTGATCCTCAAAACGCCCCACAAACTTTGCAATCTATTCCATCCTGAATCTTCTGTTCCATCATCAAGCCTCTCTCTCCCACCCCAACACTTGGTACGTCAGGTCAGGAAGACTTTAGCCATAAATGTGACCTTACTAGGGCCTTGCACATTCTGAGAACAATACCTTAAAATACTTTGGCTTCAGGTGCCCTGGAAGGAATTTTACAGAGAGCTGACGTGCAACTGATGAGAAAACCGAAGCAGTCATAGCTTTGCTTTACCTAGTCCTTATGTGTTAAAATAGCACACATGCCAGTTTGCTTCTGTTTCTGAAACCTATCCATGTGCTTGTCAAGAAAGATTAACTGGCTTTTGATGCTGCCTTTGATATATGTTCAGCAAAACAGAATATTTCAAGAGCAGATGAAAACAATTAAATTCAAATACGGAATGCCCTCAAGCCTCAAGAGTCATCTGAATGTAGACAGGTCATTGTGGATACCTTGGCACAGCAGGAAGCAATCTTTATAATTCTTCATGTGTAAATGTCAAATGTTGAAAATGAAAAGCTAGCTATTGTTTATTCGAATGTGATGTAGTGCAGAGATCATACATTTCAGTTCTTATAAATTGTAGTCTGGAGAAATGAGACTTTAAATGACAAAAACAAAAAGAGCAATATATCATGGGTCAACCAATGTTTCCTTTTGCTTTCATTATCATCATTCTGTTCAAGGGTATCTCAGGCTGCATGGTTTATGCCTTGCCTTCAAGCTAAAAGAACTCAAGGATTAATTTCTTTTTTTCAGTTTTTCTGGTTTTCAGGCTGGCACATTTTTAAAAATTGGTATTTAGAATTCACTCATTTGTTTGCTAGAGAGTGAGATTATCTTCTAAAAATATTTTCTCTCCATCCTTGTCTTATTTCTTGTCAGCATTGTGTTAGTCAGAATATAAAGAAATGGCAGAGAACGACTAAAAGGTTAATCAGTATAAAGAAATTAGAGTATAGGAGGAAGCTGACTTGAAATGTAAAAACAGGTAACAAGAGTTTCTATATATAATGTAAGGAAAGTGAGTGTTGGTCCTCTAGGGAGTGTAAATCAGTAATTAATATCGATAATAAACACGTATATTATATTTTTGGATTTGGATTTCAAAATAAAGGCAGATAGATGTAGGTTATACTGTGAAAGATTTTTTAAAAGGTTGGGAGGTTATTCTTGGACGTGACCTCATGTATCAGTGCTACGGAGAAACATTACTGCAGTCAACTGCTTGCTAGACCCTATAGTGTTAATGGATAAGTTGGTTATACTTTTACATTTACGACAAGCAGAGTATACAGAACAAGACATTAGTTTTCTGTTAAGAACAAAGCAAAGTTTGATTTCAATTGGGCTAAATGTTTTATCTCAGTCGGATTTCTTTCAATTCATTTGACAGGAAACTTTTGCCTTCAACAAGAATGGTTTCTGGTCTGTGGAGCTTCCAAGCCAAGAAAATTTGCAATTGAAATGTTCAAGATTGCAGTGATATGTGATATTTCTTTGAGATTACATTTCTGGACTTGATAGCATTGGGAGTCAAGTTGAAAAGTTGTTTTGATATTTGTTTCACAATCTTTCTATTTATGTAGATTTGTTTGTATTTTCTTTTGTTTGTGTAATGTACATTTGTTCTGTTGTTAAAGAACATCTGCAGCTTCATGTGACTACATTTCAGTGACGAACAACCAAGCTAACCAATTGCAAAAATCCAGTATGATGTATCAAGCCTGGTTTCATTCTGACATCTGACTTGCTCCCAGCTAATGGCAATACTGGACATAAGATAAAAATGATAGATGAAACAAAGTTCTGCTTCTGCCTTCACTCTAGAGAACAGAGGAAACTTTCCGACAATTGCTGTAAATCCAGAGGTGGAAAGAAGAGAGGAACTTGATGAAATTATAATCACTAGGGAGGTGAAACTGAGCAAATTGATGAAACAGTAAGGTCTTAAGCTCCTGTGTCCCAGTGGATCTCATTCTTGGGTCTTTAAAGAGGTAGCTCATAATGTTGCTAATTTTTCAAAACCCCCTGGACCCTGGAAAGGTGCCATCAGACTGGAAATCACAAATATCTCCCCTTTATTCAAAAAGGGTAGGAGGCAAAAAAAAGGAATCTGTTGACAAGTTAGCTTGACACCTGTCAGGGCAAACGTGCCAGTATTGATCATTTAGAAAGCTGTAGCTGGGCCCTTACAGCATTTCAAAGTATTTGGAAGAAATCAGTGTGGTTTTGTGAAAGGGGAATCATGTTTAATCAATTTATTGTAGGAATATCATGTGCCAGGAATGAAGGGACCTCATTGGACAGACAAAGTTTGTTGCTACAGAATTTACAAGAATGAGGGGTGGCTTGAATAAAGTATGTAAGATCAATATCATGAATGGTGTTAACAAGGTGATCATAGAAATGGTGTTTCCATTAATGGATGAGTCTGGAATTATGGAGATCTGTTTGAAAATCAAGGGTTGCACTTCTCGCAGATGAGGGAAAAAATGAACTATCTCAAAGAGTTGTGTGACTTTGGAGCTCTCTACCTCAGAAGGTGGTGGAGACAGAGTCATCGAATATTTTTAAGGTGAAGACAGATAGACTAGATCAACATTGTTGTGTGTAGATGGGACAGTACAATTCAAAGGAAACAAATCAGGCATGACATTATTGATGGCAGAGTAGTTTTGAGGGGCCGAATAGCCTAATTCATACGTTCTTTGAAAGATAGTGAAGAACTGGTCTGATGCCAGATAAATACCGGGATGGTTAGTGCAGAACTGATGGGTGATAAGGGCATTTGTACCTCCAGGGCTATATGGAGGAGATGACTCTCTGCATTGTGGTTATAATACAACTTGTGGTATCTGGCATTTCTAAGAATATTGAGGATAACAATATATGGATGTAGGTTTGCTCGCTGAGCTGGAAAGTTAGTTTTCAGATGTTTTGTCATCAGACTAGGTAACATCTTCAGTGAGCCTCTGGATGAAGCACTGGTGGTGTAGCCTACTTTCTATTTATGTGTCTGGGCTTCCATGGGTTGGCGATGTCATTTCCTGTGGTGACATTATTTTCTATGCCGATGTCATTTCCGGTTCTTTTTCTCAGGGGGTAGTAAATGGGATCCACGTCAATGTGTTTGTTGATAGAGTTCCAGTTGGACTGCTATGATTCCAGGAATTCTCGTGCATGTCTCTGTTTGGCTTGTCCTAGAATGGATGTGTTGTCCCAGTCAAAGTGTCCTTCCTCATCCGTATGTCAGGATACTAGTGAGAATGGGTCATATCTTTTTGTGGCTAATGATATTCATGTATCCTGGTGGTTAGTTTTCTGCCTGTTTGTCCAATGTAGTAGCTTTGCTAGTTGTCTGTATAGGGTCTTTCAAGTTCATTAACTGCTGTTTTAGTGTGTTGGTGGGTTTGTGGGCTACCAGGATGCCAAGGGTCTGAGTAGTCTGGCAGTCATATCTGTAATGTCTTTGGTGTAGGGGCATCAAACAAGCAGACAAAACACATCCAGAATCTCTAGCTACTCTCCTTACATCAAAGACATCTCAGAAATGACTGCCAGACTACTCAGACCTCTTGGCATCATGGTAGCACACAAACCCACCAACACATTAAAACAGCAGCGAATAAACTTGAAAGACCCTATACAGACAACTAGCAAAGCTAATGTCATTTACAAAATACCTTGCAAGAACTGTAAATAACAGGCAGAAAACTAGCCACCGGGATACATAAACATCATCTAGGCACAAAAAGACATGATCCACTCTCAGTGATATCCTTAAAAACGGATGAGGAAGGACACCACTTTGCCTGGGACTGCACATCCATCCTAGGACAAGCCAAACAGAGACACGCATGAGAATTCCTAGAAATATGGCATTTCAACTGGAACTATATCAACAAACACATTGACTTGGATCCCATTTACCACTCCCTGAGAAAAAGAACAGGAAATGACATCACCATAGAAAATGATGTCACCTCAGGAAATTACATCACCAACCCAAGGAAACCCAAACACACAAATAGAAAATGGGCTACACCACCAGTGCTTCGTCTGGAGGCTCACTGAAGATGCTACCTTGTGTGGTGATGAAACATCTGAAAATGAACCTTCCAGCTCAGCAAGCAATCCTACATCCAGAACCTCAACCTGAGCTACAAATCTTTTCAAAACTCATTAACAGTATATTTTTGCCTTCCACCTTTTCAGCTCAAATCCATTTTGCTGATCATGGGCCTTTTGCTTTCTATTTACTTCACCTTAATCTTTGACTTTGTGGTTTCCTGCTTTTTTGGCACCCAATAACTATTACCTGCAGAGCCATAAGAAAAGATCACAGCAGAGGAAAGAGAAATAGCATGACACTGATTAAGAGGCCCCGATACTTGGTCTGACACATACAGCAATCAGCTCAGGAGCTGGTGCTGCACATGCCTTAGAACCAATTATAGAGTTGATATCTACATATTGTGAATCACAGACATCAGTGGACTGCAGCTATTTTGGGGGTGACGAATAGTGTCAGCTCATGTGAGGATGAGATCACAGTTGATTTTTGCTACAATTCGGCTGAGCACCTTGATGGAATTGTTTACAGGAGAACATTTACATGAAGGTGCTGGGTATATTGTCTGTAGATAGGCAGGAAGCTTGTAGAACACAGCAACCATGCACCATCAGAAAGTGGAGAAGTTAACGTTTCAGGGTATTGTCTGGGCTTCCAGACTGTGTCCTGTTATTGCCAAGTAGCACAGAGGATGGCGGCTTCAAATTAGCAGTGGACATCATGCAGAGCTTGCCCTCTCAGCAGCTTCTGAGCCATCTCTCTGTCATCCAAATGACTCAGGTAGTAGAACTGCAGCTTGCAGACATTTTGCAGCCTGGTGGATAAATCATTAAATCCTCAGCCTTTCCAATAAGGATGTAATGCCATAATACTCCTCACCATATTCAGGAACTTGTTCTACTACCTCCGGAAACATTGTAGCATACCTGCAGAGAATTTTCAGAAGCAGCAGTTGTTGTAACTTACATTGTCTGCTAGTTAAGTGCATAATCCTTTAAGCTACACCATGAGTGGCAAGCCAATATGTACAGTGGATTTATGAATTGCAGGTGCGCAGGCAGAGCGACACATTAGCTGTTAGGGTGCATAATGTTAAAACATCACCAGTTTGGATGATTCTGATGGAAATCTGAGTGTGTTTCCTGGTATGGACACAGTCCATACTATGTTAGAAGTGACTCCGGGCACAATACACCCCATTAGGCATGGTCCTGACTTCCATCTCGGTATTTAAATAGTTAAAGTAAGTGTAAGGTAATACTCTCAGTATGTTAGCTATTTAATATGAATGAAAATACTCTTGTGATTTCTGTCCTGATTTCATCCAGCATATCTGGATTTAGAACTGAGGAGCAAAACCCTTCATGCTGCAATGTTTCACCTTGTCCTGAATACAGCGAGGTTCTTCTGAACTGCAAATAGCCTTTGGGAGCATGACTAAATGAAGAGAAATAATTTTCTGTGTCAACCTACCAGATTTTTTTGTCAGTAATTATAGCCATCTCAGATGTCATCAGATAGGATTTCAAATGTGAAACCTTACATCCTGATGTCTTTGCATGTTTTTTTAATATACATTTGGGAAAACCTTTTGAAACAGAGGAAGTTGAGATTGCATATAATCTATGAAAGATAGATGGATCAAGAGGCTTATGTTGAAGGTACAATCTGCTTGCTGATGATGGACATGATTTGCAAAGTTAGGTTCCAAAACTCATGCATTTGATTGCAGCATAGCCATCATGAAGTGGCTTTTGGCAAGGTAGATAGTATGCCTGCCTCCTCAGTCAAGCCCCTGCCACCCCAGGGCCTGATAGCATTGATTATGTGGAAAAATAAGAACCAACTTGTCAGTTCATCTGACACACACAAATGGCGTCACTAAGAGTGGGGAAGATTCTGGTCACCATCTGATGGAAAGAAATTGGAGCGTTGATCATCACTATTCATAGCTCTGTGCTGTGATGCAAAACAATGCACGTAGCCACAGCAATTCCGGCTTCCTGGGGAGTCGGTTGATTCAGTTGGCTTGTCTAGTATGGACCAGCTTGGTGCCAACAGCGTAAGGTTTGGTGCTCCATTCTGGCTGCAGTGTTCTGGGGGCCTACCTCCTTACCCTACCCATGGTGGAGGTCATAGCACTATGGCTTGGTTCTGCCTTCATGCAGAAAAATCAAGAAGTAGAAAATGTCAGCTGTGCAAGGAGTGAGTCAGGGAGTGGGTGGGGGTAGGAAATATGCGGCACTGAAGGCTAAATGAAATGAACATGAACAAATTATAGAAGAGGTACCACGCTGTGTTTTGTAATTGCAGCTGGTGGTTTTTCCTTTGCTACAGATTTAAGATGACCACATGATAACTTATTGGATGTAACTTGCTGTGGAGAAATTCTTGTATAATCCTGTGCAAGTTTAACATTTAAACTTGCTTTAATTTCACCTGTACATTGGATACCACAAATCCATTTGCCTTCTATACTCTCTCAACTTCTTTTGCTGTATTGGTGGCCTATGTATCTGTGTGCTGTGATCTTCCACTTGCTGTATTACATTTAAAATCTTTCAATTTAAGGTGTATTTCAAACTCCTATCACAATGCATGTTCCTTCCCAATTTGTCTACACTGCATTGAAACTGCTAACCTGATATTCACTGTCCTGATTAAATTCTCCTTTGAAATTTGTCACATGCTTCCAGTTTGGTATCATCAGTATACTTACTCAAGTTGTTATTTATATTGTATCATGTAAAGATTATATCTTTTTATTTTCCCACATTTTTGATGGGAACAGAAATGGAAAAGGTCTATTTTTAAAACCAGTGATTGTGAAAGGATTTGCTACTTTTTTAAAAAGAAAGTCATTGAAATTCTTGAATACTTGTGCTTAACTGATATTCATTGTAAGTCATGTTTGAACTGCTGCTTTGTTTAAGCACTGGGAGAACATATAATAGTAGACAAGTAGAACCAGAATTTGTGAAGTTGTGGCCAGTTGTGGATAACAAGGGCCATCAGTCTGACAAGAACTAGCTGATTGGTACCTGGGAAGCTGAACAGCATGTGTGTGTGAACTTGTAAATAAGAGATTCAAAAATAGAAATCACTAGAAAAACTCAGCGGGTCTGGTCACAACTGTGGAGAGAAACCAGAGTTAACGTTCTGAGGAAGGGTCATCAGACCTGAAACATTAACTCTGATTTCTCTCATCAGATGTTGCCAGATCTGCTGAGTTTTTGCAGCGATTTTTGTTTTTGTTTTTGATTTACAGCATCTGCAGTTCTTTCGGTTTATCCAGCAAATATGAGGTTTTGCAAGTAATGTATCATTTGCTTGTGCCTCTTGCAAGGAACTGAAAAGGACCCGGAGAACAGCAAGACCTGGCATGCAAAAGGACCATCTCTGTGAAATCCCTATTCATCACCTTTCTGCTATGACCATCTCTTTATCCATGTCCCTATATAGGAACATCCAATTTCTCAGGCAATCAAAGAACAGGCAACAACTGCAGCCATGTCAATATTACCCACATGCTGAGAACAGATAATATTTTTAAAGAATTATAAGCTCTGAACTGGCATGTATCTAAAATCTCATTGCATCTTATCTATTCTGAAATTGGGTACAAAAATGCATGTTTGATGCTTCTGCAATTTGCTTTAAAAAACCAGTGCATCATTTCAATGTTTCTTATTAACTTCATTTATAGATTGCATTGTTTTGTTGTTTTATGCAAAGAAACAAACAGTTCTCCACAAGTAAATATCACAAATTTATCTCACTGACCCCAGACATATACAGCTCAAGCAAATGGCAGCAGTTCTATTATTGTAAATATGCTGTATAGAAATAGCAGTGACTGATTCCTAAAACTTAAAGATTGAAGGTACTTTGCAGTTTGATTGTACGGATATTCACAAGTTGTGAATTTATTAGCAAACAACAGTTTACTATGTAGGATAACAGCAAAGGGTATCTTTCAGGTTTTAGAATTTTAGAAACTCAGAAAATTGTTATTTTCAACTTTATTGCATGACCCAAAAAAAGTGAATGAATTATGCAACTTTGTACATGAACTTTGAATATTTAATTGAACACCTTAAACTAATTTGATGAGGTTTCTGGGTGAAAATTGCACCCAACATAAAATATAGTACATCTCTATAGTACACAGGATTAGGTCTGGTGTGATATAAAAGTAAGAGTGTACATCATCACAGCAGGTGATTCAGTGTCCTACGCTCTTGCTGTCTCTCCCTCTCTCTCTTCCTCTCTCACTTTCAAGATACAGCCATCCTCAGAGTTTTTTAAAAATAAAGTTGATGTTTTCCCTAATTTAATGAGCTTCATAACTTTGTTTTTACTATAACAAGACCAATAATAGTATATTCTCATAAAGTCATAGAGATCTGCAGAACAGATGAAAGCCCTTTGCCCTTTGCACCAATCAAAAACAACCACCCAACTCTCTAATCTCACTTTACAACACATGGTCCCTTGTATGCCTTGGCATTGCATGTGTCAATCTAAATACTTCTTAAATGTTATGAGGGTTTCTGCCTGTGTCAACCTAGCAGGCATTGAGTTCCAGATTCCCACCACACTTTGGGTGAAAAAGCTTTTCCTCACATCCCTCCACAACCAATACTGATCTCCATTAGGAAAACCTGAAGTCAAGCTTGGGACATCTGCTAAATGGAACTCCATAGAGATTGAGATTTACAAGGATTGAGACAGGCAGATCACAGTGACTGAAAAGACCTTTATGAAATTGAATAAAGAGATTGCCTCATGTTATAGCCTTTTGGTGTCTTGGATAGTAGTTGGATGATGTGGAGGAATATGGCACAGGGATTATATTTACCTGAGAACACTTTGACTTTTATTCCTCAATGTATCTTCTGCCTGTTTCTGCTGATGAGGTTGGGGAGTCTGTGAACACCTACATCAAAGCCCAATCAAAAATGACAGCAAGCTGACCTCAGGAAGCAATAGCACCCTAACTTCCCTCCTATTAACATGGTGGGACTGAGATGAAAATTACTCCTACCTCTTTCCTTTTCAAGCAAATGCAGTATTTGTGTTTCTGCAAATCATGCTTTGTATCATCTTCCTGGAAACTTCAGCTTATTTCAGCTCTTGGTGTGAGCAGCCCAGCTAGGGTTCCATCAGCACATATGACAATAATATTATTTTGAAACAATATCAGCCTTACAAATCGTCAGAGTGGTACAGACTGTGGCTAAACCTCATCTTGCTGACTATGCTACCAATTGCTTTCTGTTTTCTTCCCGTGCAATTTCATGTTAAATCAAAGTGCCACTTAAATAAAGCTTTTGTTTATGTTTGCTGCTCACCTATCAAGTCTGAGTGTGGCAGATGGCAGCAGAAACACTATAATTATTCGAGCTAAGTAATTCTCTTTGTCCTCCGCACAGGAATTATTTATGTAATACTGATCATTACCTAGCTCATTTTGCCAAGTTGTAAAAGTCTGATGTTAAAATCTGTCTGTTTAATTTTACTTTGGTTGAGTGGTAATAGATCAGAAGATTAAAATATGTAGAGGTGAACTTTGTATGAGTATTTGTGCCTGCTTATGCAGAGGAAACGATTTACATAGCTATATTAACATAATTTCCTGGATTTGCTCATTATAGCAGTGACTGGTGTAACCCTTTTAAAACAGATACAGTATGTTGGGATGTATAGGAATTATAGAGGGAGATTCTTGTTTAAAAAAACAGCAGAGCAGACTGGGAGAGGCTTGGAGAAAAGAAAGTAGCAGTGCTCAACTCCCTCATTTGACTCTCATCTGACTTCATTGCATTTCTCATCAGTCATTTTCTGATAATCTTTGAGGAGGCCTACTCCGAGAGCAGCTGGTGCTTGCTGACATACAGTCAGCAGTGATTAGTGCACAGATAGAGAAGAAAGATGGTGTGGTTTCACAGAGTGAGGAACGTGACATGAGGAGAAAACAACAAATGTTGGAGATCACAGTAGGTCAGACAGCATCCATGGAGAGAGAGCAAGCTAACATTTCAAGTCTTTTCTCCATCAACACTCTACACCCCATGACCCCCAACCCCTGCCAAACTTTAGCCTAAACGTTGTCCCCTCCATACGTCACTTTAGCATTGATGAAGAGTCATCGAGACTTGAAATGTTAGCTTGCTCTCTCTCCATGGATGCTGTCTGATTCACTGTGAGCTCCAGCATTTCTCATTTTCAGGACAGTTTCCAGCATCTGCAGTAATTTGTTCCTACGTTGTGACATGTGCTGACACAATTCACTAAGTATTCGAGGGCAATAAGTGAATCTGCAACTTGACTTTGACCTCGCTAGTTTACCTATTGCAGATGCATCAGATGCATGACAGTATTGGTGTGAATGATTACCATACAGTTATTGTGGTGGAGACAAAGTCCCATTGTTGTATTGAGAATGCAGGGATCAAGGTAGCCTGGGGTGGTGGTGGGAGCCGGCCAATCCACCTGGGGTGAGTTCAGTCCCGAAGCAGAAGGGGTCAGGCTCTGTAAGGAGATCGAGCCCAGCATGGCCGGACTGTGGTGAGGAACTGCTAACAGTGTTTCTTTGTTTTTCTACCTTTTTGTAAGAAGGACTGTAATGTTTAACATTTTAATCTTTGTTTTCCTTACTTTAAGTGGTGACTTAAAAACTTTTCAATGTGTTCATGTGAGTACATGTGAGAATAAATCTAATTCAAGTCAATAATTCATCATGTTTTGTGTCACTACCATCATGCTGATTTTGAAGAGATCCATGACAGAGCTGGGCATCATATGGTGATCTAAGCCAATAGGAGCATCAGCAGCAGAATTGTATTTGACAAAGATCCATAACCTCATGGTCCAGTACATTACCCACTCTACCATTGTCATCCAGCTGGGGATCAACACTGTTTCAATCAACAGTGCAGGAGGATATGCAGTAGCAGCACCAGGTATACATCACCCTGATGGAGCTGCAATACAGTATTACCTGCATGCCAAACAGCAGATGCAGTTTGATGGATGATCTCACAGCCACTGGATCAGATGTAATCCCTGCAGTGCTTCCACATCAAGCCATGAATACTGGTGACAATTTAAAAACAAAAGTGCAGAAAGAAGCTCCACATATTTCCCCATTATCAGTGATCAGAGAGCTCATTGAAATGCAAGGCCAACACTCTATCCTTAGCCAAAAATGCTGGGTGGATGATCCATCTCAGCCTCCTCCTGAGGAGTACCCAGCACCACAGATGTCAGTCTTCTGCCAATTTGCTTGACTCCACTTGATATCAAGAAATGACACTGGACACTGCAAAGACCCATCGTTCCTGGTAATACGACTGAAGACTTGGATGCTTACCCCCAAACCCCATCACTTTCTGAGACAAAGAAACTGCATAATTGTAAATGATCCCCTACCCCTTTTAACAGTGCTTTACCAGTGATGCACATCAGCAGCAGCAGTAGTGTGCCATCTGCAAGATACATGACAGCAACTCACCTTGGCCTGTACCATAAAAGTAACAGGGTCATCACATGTATTTGAAAGCCAATTTCCCACTTCCCATCCAAGCCATACTAACCAGCCTAACCTTGAGTTAGGCTGCTTCTTTACTGGCATTGGGTTGAATTGTCAGCTGTGATCTAGTTGAATTGCAGATCAGGCTTGAGGTGCTGACTGAATCTTCCTCTTATGCTCCTGGTTATTTATTCATAATTCCCTTCCTTTTGTACTAAACAGTATTGAAGCCATTAAGCCAAGTTATTTTTCAGTGGGTTCCTGATAATACAAATGAAGAGGTTGTAATGAAAGGAAGCTATAGACTAAAGCTGCAGATGGGTTCAAGGTAATCTAACTAATATCAAACACAGTACTATATTGAATTATTTTGCTATCAATGTTATTGACGGATCCTTTTCTTTTTGTTCATGGCTTATGGGCATCAGTGCCTAGGCCAGCATTTATTGCCCATCCCTAATTGTCTAGCAGAAGGTTGTGGTGAGCTGACCTGAATCTTTGGGATATGGGTAGACCCACTGTGCCTTTAGGGAGGAAATTTCAGGATTTTTACCCAGCGACAGTGAAGGAACGGTGATGATTTGTGGCATGGAAGGGAACTTGCAGGTGGTTGGGTTTGTACGGATGTGATGCATACTTCCTTCCAGTGGTTGAGGTTACATGTTTGGAAGGTGTTACCAAAGCAACCTTGTTGAATTACTGCAATGACTCTTGTAGATGTACACACTGCTGGCACTGTGCTAGTGAAGTGAATGAATGTTGAAGGTGGTGGATGGAGTGCCAGTAAAGTGGGCTGCTTATCCTGGAAGATGTAGAGTGTCTTGAGTGTTGCTGAAATTGCACCTACCCAGACAGGTGAAGAATATTCCATCACTCTCCTGACTTGTGCCTTATAAACAGTGGACAGGCTTTGGGGAAATGGGAGGTGAGTTATTTGATGCAAAACTTCTAACCTCTGGCCTCCTCTTTTAGTATTATGCATGGCTGGTCCACTTAAGTTTCTGGTCAATTGTAACTTCCAGATTGTTGACAGTAGATAATTGAATGATTGTGATGCCATTGAACAATGATCGAAGGAATTGGTCAGATTCTGCTATGTTGGAGATGTTCACTGCCTGGCACACATGTTACTTGCTATTTATCTGCCCAAGCCTAGGTATTTTCCAGGTCTTGCTGCTTGTGGACCTGGACTGCTTCAGTGTCTCAGGAGCCATCAAAGGTGCTGAACTTTGTGTAATCATCAGCAAACATCCACACGTCTGAGCTTTAGATGGAGAGAATATCATTGATTAAGCAGCTGAAAATCTTTGGGCTGGAGACTACCTTGAAGAGCTATTGGAGTGATGTAATTGGACTGAAACGATTGACCTTCAACAATGGTGGCCATCTTTCTTTGTGCTAGGTATGACTCCAACTAATAGAGCGCTTCCCCTCTGATTCCCATTGATTCCTGTTTTGCTCGAGCTCCTTGATGCTGTACTCATGTAAATGCCATCTTGATATCAAAGCCAGATTCTGTGGAGGCAGTGAATCAGAAAGTGAGAAGCATGAAGGTCTTCTGAAATTAATTCCATCAAAAGTTTCTCTTTTCCTTTTCTCTGTAAAGTTGCTATCTCCAATTTTCTGTTGATAGAGCAGGAAAATGATGCATTCAGAGGCATTGGGAGAAATAATTCTAAAACTCAAAGATAACCAGAAAGGCCCAAGGTTTAACCAGGCAATGAGTGATCACTGTACAAATAACATTGAATCATCATTAAAGGAAGGAAAAGGATCGGGAATCAGTCCATGTAGTTTTGTGATTTTGGATTAGTGATACGGGCTGACTATATTCCTCTGACGATTTATTCTCCCATCACTCTTTTTTTTGTGTCTGTTTGCGTTTATGTGTGAATTTTAAAAGGGATAGAGCTTAAGATTAGATTACTTACAGTGTGGAAACAGGCCCTTCGGCCCAACAAGTCCACACCGACCCGCCGAAGCGCAACCCACCCTCCGGGCAATTTAGCATGGCCAATTCACCTAACCTGAACATTTTTGGATTGTGGGAGGAAACCAGAGCACCTGGAGGAAACCCGCGCAGACACAGGGAGAATGTGCAAACTCCACACAGAGAGTCGCCTGAGGCGGGAATTGAACCCGGATCTCTGGTGCTGTGAGGCAGCAGTGCTAACCACAGTGCCACTGTTATGTAAGTTACGCAATCTTGAATAGTTATATTCATTGTTACTGAAGAAACCTGGAATAATTTACTTGTAACCTGAATAGCAGTCGATCAGAGGCAAATGGGATTTTTGGTAGTCTTGTTAAATCCTCAAATTTGACATAACTGCGGGAATAATGGAGCTTGTCTTCCAGCACAGTACCTCAGTGAGTCACGACAATGTGTTTAGAAGGGGAAGGGCATAGTTTTAGTTTCAGTTTTGAGTCTTGAGAGTACTGTGTTGTGAGGACATTTGTTTACATTCATCTAAACAAGGTTTTAAAACACTTAAGATTAATATTTCAGTTCACTGGTAACAAGGACAGAAGAGAAAAAAATCTGCTGTTGCCAACCAACAGAATGATAGAACTAACACAAAGTCAGGCAGTGTGCCCAGATTCAACTAATATCCAAAAGGCTCTGGCTAGTAAAAAATCCTGTTTGGCTTAGAAGAAAGTTGCAACAGCAGATAACTGCTAGAAACTGAGGGGATTGAAAATCTAGGAGTTTGCTTTGAAAGTGTTTAGAAGACAGTAAGAAGAAAGCTTCAGAAACCAATTATAATTGTATTAACTGAGTAAACAGCTTTAAAGTGGAGCTGGAAATGTGTTGCTGGTGGAAGGGTACTGGTCGGTACGGCGGGAAAGAAAGAAGCGGAGTGCTTTGAGTCCTTCGTGATGGAGGATGGAGGTGTACAGGGACTGGATGTCCATGACACATTTCCAGCTCTGATCTCCAGCATCTGCAGACCTCACTTTCTCCTCAAAGCTTTAAAGTGGAATCAAGCAACCCTTTACTGAGGTTTAATTATCTGTAAGGTTGTTGCTGAAGGTCAAAGGGTTATATCATTATTTCAGATATTTGTTGTAGTGATTGTGATGAGGTCAGCCAGAGGGACCGCTTAGAATATGAGTTCCGTGATTGGGGCTGTTAACCTGGTCCAATTGGGAAGCCCTGGCTGACAGATAGAAGCAGGAGTGTCAGTTATCCTGTTCACTATGACAGCTGGCTCTGAGGAAGATGGATCAGTGTCAAGGACTCCCCATGTATAAATAAAGGGTGACTTGATGACAGGATACCAGCCTCTGTGGAGTCATTTCATTTGTAATACCATTTCAACTAACTTTTGTATTGTGTAATATAATTTGGTATTCTTTCTTCTTGTGCGGGATAAATTTCAGTTTTTTGTTAAAAGTACAATGTCAACCTTTTGAGAATATGTTCAGTGACTGACTTTCATGATAAACAAACAGCAAGAATAAAACATATGGTCTGTCAAGCTTGGTTTCACTTTGGGATATGACTTGCCCTGTACTATCACCAGGACAATGGACATTGAAATTCTCCACCCACAGTTCATTGTGTGCCTTCCCACCTTAATTCTCCTTCCAAATGGTGTGCAACTTGAAGGAGCACTGACTTATCAGAGATAGGGGTGGAGGATTGTAGGTGGTAATCAGCAGAAGGTTTCCTTGTCCATGATCGATCTAACATCATGAGACCTCATGGGGTTCAAAGTCAAACATTAATTACTCCCAGGGTAACTGCCTTCTATCTGTACACCACTGTACCACAACCTCTGCTACGTATGTCCTGCTTGTGAGACCTGACTTACCTAGGAATGAAGATGGTGGTGTCTGGAACATTGTCGCTCTAATGGAATCATACCTTGCATACCAAGTTAGGTTTTCCCTTGTCTAGTTGGTGTGACCACTATCCCACCTTTTGGCATGGTCCCCAGATGTTAGGACTTGCAGGGTTGACAGGGCTGGGAGTGGCATTGTTGATTTCAGTGCCCTACGTCGATGAGGCTGGATGGTCTGTCTGATTACAAAGTTTTCTTTGTACTTTAATATGGTTTGATACATCTGAGAGGCATGCTAGACTATTTCAGAAGAGTCAACCACGTTTTATGTTTGTGTCTGGAGTCACATGTTTGCAGATTTTCCTACCTGGAGGACTTTAGCAAAGTAGATGTGTTTTTTTTACAAATGGACACACACTTACCATTAGATCAGCTTGTAATCCCAGATTCAAATTTCACCATCTACCACCACCAAGGTGTATTCAAACTCAGGTCCCCAGAGCATTAAGCCAGGAACTCTGGATTACTCATCCAGTAAAATTATGGCTGCACCACTATCTCCCCATTCCTTTTTGAAATGAAAATTTACTCACATTATCATTTCTATGAAGTGTCACCCTCGTGGCTTCAGCAGAGTTAATGGGAGGCTGCTGCTGCCAGTATGAGGACCCCTGAGATGCCTGTGGCTGACGAATATTCACAAAGCTTGAATCTCTCAAAAAGCAGCTGCAGACTGCAGTATTTTGGTTGCTGACATGCAGACAGGCCCATCTGGCACCTTGAAATTGATTCTTTTTGAAAAACAAATGCGGTTGCTGCAGTCTTCAACTTGAAAAGTCATCTTTCTACCTGACAACAGAAAAGACTCAATTTCTTCAAGGTTTGATTACTGAGAAATCAAATAAAATATCAAATCTTTCAAAGACCTCCACAGGATTCAGCAGAACTCTCAGCCCATAGGAGCTTTGGAATAGAATGTGGGTAAAACCACGCACTAGCCCCATCTCCTACCCCTACCCCTCCAATTCAGTGCACAGAGTCAAACCTCTCTAAGATTGTTTCTTGGCCTGAACTGGAAAATAATGTGGCAATGATTGCAGGCAGCTAGGGAGCTGGGAAAGAGAAGATGCGGCAGGCAGTAGCTGTGTGTTTTGATCGACTGTTGCAGGAACTATTACTGGAATATTCAGAAACACAAGACAGAAAATATGGTTTTGATAACATAAACATTGAGAACTCTCAGCAATTTTTGGATCTTTTCCTGCTATCTAGATGTAAAATAATATCTTCTGTGAAATGAGAATTGGTATAAATGCATAAAGGGGAAAATAAGTTATCTCTAATAATTGTTCAAGTTTTTAAATCATGATATGCTTTACCACAAACTTTGTCAACACGTACTTATTTAACAATTGTCAGTTTGCAGAGTGAGAGCTGGTGGGCTAATACTTTAGTTGCTGGCAATTTGAAATAAGATCAGAAAATTCTGCAAAGACTTAGCAGATCAGGCAACATCCATGGACAGAGAAAGAAAAGTTAACGTTTAAACTTGAAGTGCTATTAAGGACAAAAGTTGACCAACTTGAAAGGTCAACTCCTTTTCTCTCTCCATGACTGACCTGATGAGTAGTGAGGAATTTTCCCAAATGACCACCACTGCCAATGTATGGTATTTGCCACTTCTGCCAGTATGTGGTACTGGATAAGGATTAATTGAGGTAGTTAGCTGTTGAAGAGTGTGATGCTGGAAAAGCACAACCAGTCAGGCAAAATCTGAGGAGCAGAAGAATTGACATTTCTGGCATAAGCTCTTCATCAGGAATGAAGCTTGTGGGCTCCCTTGGCATTCAAGCCTCATTCCTGATGAAGGCTTATGCCCGCAACGTGATACCCCTGCTCCTCAGATGCTGCCTGATCTGCTGTGCTTTTCCAGCACCACACTCTTCGACTCCGACCTCCAGCACCTGCAGTCCTCACTTTCTCATAGTTGGCTGTCACACCTATCCTGCTTTGTCTTTGCTCTGTCTTTGGGCCTCCCTAAGTGGTTAGTGGTAGAGGACAGACCACTTGGACAACATGAAGATTTATTTCATATTAGCAATACCACAATTAAATTTTGTCAGGCATATTGACTAGGACCTTAAAAAGCTGGTAGAATTAGGTATGTCCACTTACAGTCTATATGTGACTTCAATACAATGGATGCGGCCAATGTAACACCTTCAGAACTGTTTCCTCTCACAACAAGCACTTTAAGCATCTTCTGTTTCAAATCTGAGAGCTGGAAGAGCTGCTTTATTTGTTTGATATGAGAAACAAATGCAAATAAAAACCATAAATAATAATTAGCCATTTGAAAGAATGCATTCCATTTGTACAGGGCTCTGATGAATAAGTACCATTCATCTCTAACAGTTGCCACTTAGATTTAAAGGCAACCCTGGGACTTACATCTGATCAAATTATGGTATTGCACACATTTTAAGGGACAGACATAGGGAAGCTTTGTTAGATGACCTTCATGAAGGTAGCAGAGTGCTCAGGCAGTGACTGAGAATTTAATCAATTTAGGTTATTTCAAAATTGTGAAGTAGAGTTTTGTTTTTCAGGCATTTGTCAAATCCCAACTCCCCAGTCTAATTCAGGAACTGGGTGGTGGAATCTGGTCAGAAAAACTGAATGGATTGAAGCTCTCTTCCTTAGATATACAGAAGGTGAAGAGTGGTAACATGATAGAAGTCTTTCAGATTTTTCAGGGGATCAACAGGTTGAGAAAAAATTTCCATTTTTGGTGTGAGACTTTGGATGCAGGTAGTCATCGCTGAAATCCAGTTTGGAAGTTAGGAGCAACATTTTGTTTAATTTGAGAAAGTAAGAATGTTAAATTTCCTCGTGGAAACAGTACTTGAGGTATAGCTTAGATTCATTTTAAGTGAAAGCCAGGCATAGACTTGAGATAGGAAGGAATAGAAGGTTACGTAACAGAGTGAGGTGGAAATTGTTCATGTGTAGCATACACACTGACATAGCATTATGAGGCTGAGTGACATGTTTCGATGTTCTAAATTCTGCGTAATATCCTGAGGTCAGCTCACTATGTGATTAATTTGCTGGTTATTGTTTCTCTTAAGATCTCATCAGGGGGAAACAACTGGCCTTCTTCCACTACTTAGATGTAGTTTTGAAAGATATGACAAATGCATCCATTAGCATCATGTGACAGATGGTTGTTTCTGTCATATGAGGATGCCTATGATTTATTACAATGTATCAGGTAACAACTGGACCAGAACTATTTTCTTGTCAGCCACAAGCAGCTATGACAGAAAAGAAAAGCTGTCAGCAACAGTGAAAGCCAGCTGTAACCATAACAACTCCAGTCTTTTTGGTCCTCTCTCAACTCGATAAACAGCTAAATAAATGGGATCCCTTCTGGCTATGATACAAAAGTTACTGATCTGATAAACAAATAATTTGCTCACTATTCTTGTCTTTCTCAACAGATTATTAGGATGCTTTCTGCCTTTCATGCCAAGCTTTCTGATTTGATGAGCAATTTAGTTTTCATACCTCACATCCACTCCCTATAAATCCTACAGTTCTTTGCACCAAACTAATCCATTAGTCCACAAGTTCATAAGCTATCGGAGGAGAATTAGGCCATTTGGTCCATCGAGTGCTCTGCCATTTGATTATGGCTGATATGCTCCTCACTCTCATTTTCCTGCCTTCTCCCCATAGCCCTTCATCCCATTACCAATTAAAAATCTGTCAAACTCTTCCTTACATGTCCCAGCATCCACCGCACTTTGGGATAGTGAATTCCATAGATTCACAACCCTTGGGAAGAAGGAGTTTCTCCTTAACTCTGTTTTAAATTTGCTACCCCTTATCCTAAGACTATGACCTCTCATCCTAGAATGCCCCACAAGAGAAAGCATCTGCTCCACATCTATTTTATCCATACCTGAATTTATCCAGTACCTCAATTGCTCTCCCCTCATTATTTTAAATTCCGGAGAGTATAGGCCTAACTGTTCAATCTCTCTTCACACGACAAACCCCTCATCTCTGGCATCAATCTAGTGAACCTCCTCTGAAGTATTTCTAAGGCCATTACATCTTTCCTCAAATAAGGGGCCCAAAACTGCACACAATACTTCAGTACAGTCTCAATGATGCTTTAGTTGCAACAATACTTCCTTACTTTTTATATTTTATTCCTTTAGCTATGAAACCTAACATTCCATTCACTTTCAAATTATCTGCTGTACCTGCATGCTAGTTTTCTGTGACTCATGAGTGAGGACACCCAGATCCCTCTGCACCGGAGCACCCCGACATCTCTCCCCTTTTAGATGATAGATCCCCTTACCATTTTTCCGACCAAAATGCATGATCTCACACTAATCCATGTTAAGATCCACTCTCCTAACCTATCTAGTTCAATTTTTAAGGTTCATATTTCCTCATTGCAATTTACCATCACCCCTATTTTTGTGTCATCCACAAATTTGGCTCCGTAGCCATCTATCCCTGTATCCAAGTCATTAATTTAGGTTGTAAATATCTGGGGTCAGAGGAACGAACCCTGTGGTACCTCACTGGTTACATCTTGCCATCCAGAAAAGAAAAAATATCCTGACTCTCAGTTTTCTGTCCATCAGCTAGTCATCTATCTAAGCTAATAAATTATCCCAGTCCCATATGATCCAACCTTGTGAGTTAATCTTTTATGTAGCATCTTATCATATGCCTTCTGAAAGTCCAGATATATTACATCCGCAAGATCCCCATTATCTACTTTGCTTGTTACATCTTCGAAGAACTCTAGCAAATTAGTCAAATATGATTTGCCCTTCACTGTACCATGTTAAATAAGGGAGACAATCAAAATTAAAAAGAAGGCATACAAGAGTGGCCAAGATCAGTAGGAAATGAGAAGATTGAAAATCCTTTAAAGGTCAACAGAAAGCCACAAAAAGAGCTATAAAGAAAAATGACATAGAAATGAGAAAAAACTAGCACAGAATATAAAGACAGACAGCAAAAGTTTCTATAAATATATAAAACAAAAAAGAGTGGCTAAAGTGAATGTTGGTCCTTTAGAAGATGAGAAGAGACATTTAGCCATGGGAAATGGTGAGATGGCCGAGGCATTGAAGAGGTAGTTTGTGTTGGTCTTCACAGTAGAGGACACGAATGACATGCGAGTAATTGACAAAGAGATGAACATAGTGGAGGACCTGGAAATAATCATTATCATGAAAGAAATAGTGTTGGGAAAGATAATGGGGCCAGAGATAGAGAAGTCTCCTGGCCCTGATGGGATGCATTCTAGCTTACTCAAAAGGATGACAGGAGAAATAGTAAGTGCATTTGTGGCAATTTTCCAAAATTTGCTGAACTCTGGAGCAGTTCCAGCAGATTGGAAAATAACAAATGCGATGTCATTGTTTAAAAAGGGTGGTAGACAAAAGATGGGAAATTATACACCAGTTAGCTTAACTTTTGTAGTGGGGAAGATGCTTGAGTCTATTTTCAAAGAAGAGAAAGCAAGTCATCTAGACAGAAATTGTCCTGCTGGCAGATGCAACATAGGTCATGAAGGGCAGGTCATGATTAACAAATCTTTTGGAATTCTATGAAGACATTATGAACACAGTGGATAATGGGGACCCAGTGGACATGGTGTACATAGATTTTCAAAAGGTCTTTGACAAGGTGCCGCCCAAGAGGCTGCTGCATAAGATAATCTGTGTGACATTATGGGTAAAGGATTAGCATGGATAGCAGGTTGGTTGACTAACAGGAAGCAAAGAGTGGGGATAAATGAGTGCTATTCTGGCTGGCAATCAGTGACGAGTGGTGTGCCTCAGGGATCGGTGTTGGGACCATAATTATTTACAATTTATATAGATGATTTGGAGTTGGCGACCACGTGTAGTGTGTCAAAGTTTGCAGATAACACTAAGATGAGCGGCAGAGCAAAGTGTACAGAGGACTGTGAAACTTTGCAAAAGGACGTAGATACTTTAAGTGAGTGGGCAAAGGTCTAGCAGATGGAATATAATATAAATAAATATGAAGTCATCCATTTTAGTAGGAGTAACATAAAAAGGATTATTATGTGAATGGTTAAAAAGTTGCAGCATGCTGCTGTGCAGTAGGACCTAGGTGTCCTTGTGCATGAATCACAGAGGGTCGGTCTGCAGGTACAGTAGGTAATTAGGAAGGCAAATGGAATGTTGTCCTTCATTGCTAAAGGGATTGAGTTTAAAAGCAGGGGGGGTTACGTTGCAGCTGTACATGGTGCTGGTGAGGCCACACCTGGAGTACTGTGTGCAGTTTTGGTCTCCTTACTTGAGAAACAATGTACTGGCACAAGAGGGGGTGCAGAGGAGGTTCACTAAATTAATTTCAGAGTTGAGGGGATTGCCTTATGAGGAGAGATTGAGTAGACTGGGATTATATTCATTCGCATTCAGAGGGGTGATCTTATAGAAACGTATAAAATTATGCAGAAAATTGATAAGATAGATGTAGAGAGGATGTTTCCACTGGCAGGTGAGACTAGAACAAGAGGGCATAGCCTCAAGATTAGGGGGAGCAGATTTAGGGCTGAATTGAAAAGGAGCTTCTTCATCCAGTGGGTTGTTAATCTGTGGAATTCCCTGCCCTGTGAAGTAGTTGACAGTACTTAAGAAATGTTTTTAAAGCTCATATAGATTTTTTTTTTGAAGAATAAAGAAATTAAGGGTTATGGTGAGAGCAGGGGTAACTGCAGCTGAGGCCATCAAAAGATCCGCCATGATCTTATTGAAAGGCAGAGAAGGCTCAAAGGGCCAAATGGCCTCCTCCTGCTGCAGGTTTTTATGTTCTATTGCTGACTCTGATGGATAGTGTCTTCACTTTCCAAATGCCCTGACATTGCTTCCTTGATAATTGATTCATGCACTTTCTGAACAGATGTTAAATTAATCAATCTGTAATTTTCCACATTTCACCTTCCTCCCTTTTTGAATAAAAGTGTTACATTAGCATTTTTTCAATCCACTGGAACTTTTCCCGTGTCTAGGGAATTTTGGGATATTGTACTAATGGATCCACTATCTCCTCTGCTATTTCCTTTAATACCCTAGGATGTAGGCTATCAGTCCAGTTTCTGTTGTTAATCATTGTTGCATTATGATATAAAATATACTTGTACTCTATGTATTGTGCATGCCTAGAATAATTTCCTTAAGATTTGTTCTGCTATAGAAAGGATATTATTAAATTGGAGCGGGTTCAGAAAAGATTTACCAGGATGTTACTTGGAATGGAAGGTTTGAATTATAAAGAGAGGCTGGATAGGCTGGGACATTTTTTCACTGGAGTGCAGGAGGTTGAGGGGTGATCTAATAAAGGTTTATAAAATCATGAGGGGCATAGATAAAGTGAATAGTAAAGGTCCTTTTCTTAGGGTGAGAAAACTATAGGACATAATTTTAAGGTGAGAGGAGAAAGATTTAAAAGGGACCTGAGCAGCACGTTTTTCAAACAAGAACTGCCAGAGGAAGTGTTAGATGCAGATACAGTCACAACATTTAAAAGCCATTTGGACAGGTATATAAAGAGGAAAGGTTGAGAGGGATATGAGTCAGACACATGCAAATGGGATTAGTTTAGCTCGGAAAACTTGGTCGGCATGGACGAGTTTGACTGAAGGGTTTGCTTCCATGCTGTCTGACTCTATGACTCTTTATGAGCTATGTAGGCAATTAACCCTAATAAGATTGTGATGGGCCTTCTCCTTAAATTGCTGAAGTCCTTGTGACAACAGTGTTAAATTAGAAAATTCCAGGATATTGACCCAACAATGGTGAAGAAATGACTATCTGCCCAAATCACATTGGGGTGCATGATTTGAAAAGTAACCTTGAGGAGATGGTATTCCAACAATGTTGCTGCACCTATCCTTTTCGGCAATGCGAAATCAAAGAGGAAATGACTGTTAAGTATCATAAATTATTTACATTGCAACAGTCATTCGACCTGACAGGTCCATGCTAGTGTTTATGTCCCACAGAAGCCTGCTTACATCTGTGTCTAGAAAACATATCTTTCTAGACCTGTCTCCCTTGTGAACACATCTAGACATTATTACTGAAGTAACCTTAATGAATTGTTGCAAGTGCACACTGTAGGTTTTCTGCACCGCAGCCTCAATATAATAGTGTTGCAGGGGTGGGTTCAGCTGTCAGAATAGTAATTACTTGAAAAGCTTTGACAGACATCTGAATCCCCAACAGTAAGGAAATGCTGAAATAAAACAAAGAAGCACAAATGCTGGTAATCTGGAACAATCCAAAACAGAAAATGCTAGAGAAACTCAGCAGGTCTGGCTGCATCTGTGGAGAGAAAGCAGAGTTAGTGTTTGGAGTTCAATGACCATTCTTCAGAATGGAAACATTCCTGCATTTCAATTCTGAAGAATATATTATTTGGGAAGGGATAAAAAGTGCCAAATGTGTACCAAAATAGTTTCAGTCCCTTTGTCAATATTTTCTCTGGGACCTGTCATGAGTGTTTGCTTCTCCATAAATTTATTTTGCTAAGCCTGTCCCAAAATTCAACTGAATAATTGTTTTCTGGACTGCAGTGAAAATATTGACATTCTCTGCACTGGAGAATACAGGATGTAACCATATCAGAAACTACAGGGGATTGTGTAATACGGCGTGAAACCTCTCATCAAATATCATTTGTGTCCTAAAAAAATTATAATGTAAAATGTCCATCATATTTCTGTGACTGAACACATGGTAGTTTATCTGTGCTCTTGCCAGGATTAGAAAATGGTTGCAGTCACTCTTGTGTGAGTCTTGGTTGTGAGTGTGTTTCAGCAAATTATTTAACTGAATAATATTAAATGTGGGGCCTCGGTTAACTTCATCAGAGGACCGCATACGTGCAGTTTATGACAAAGTTGATTGGATACGCACTGTCCTTGTCTAATTTCCCCTTGCAGATTAAAGATGCCAGCTGTACTTCTGCGCAGAAGTAAGTGGTTTTAATCCATGCTCCATAGTTCAAACCACATAATCTAGACTGACAATGTAGTGTGGCAATAGTGTGATAGCTTTTGATGAGAAATATGCAAAGACCACAGGCTGACTGACCCCTGCCATATTATGGCAAAGTGTCCGTTTTATTGAGTTTCTCTAAATGAGGCCTTTTCTTGTGTTATCTCACCAAACTCATCTCTTCAACTATCTACCACACCCCTATGCTGCACATCCTGTCCGATTCTAGCCCGATTTTACAATTTATAGCTGGAACATCTCTCTGCTATCAGGTACCCCAGAGTCCAAAAAGGTGGACTGGACATACTAAATAGTCTAGGCAAAAGTGAGGACAGCAGATCCTGGAGATCAGAGTCAAGATTAGAGTGGTGCTGGAAAGCATAGCCCTTCACCAGGATTCCTGATGAAAGGCTTTTGCCCGAAACATCGATTTTCCTGCACCTCATATGAAATAGTCTGTTATATCTAGGGATGTGCAGGCTAGGTAGATTAACCAAGGGAAATGCGGGGTTCAAGGGCTAGGGTAGGGGGCTGGGTTTTGGGTGGGATGCTCTTTGAACGGTCATTGCAGATGAGATGAGCTAAATGATCTCTTTCCACGCTTACAGATTCTATGATTCAAGTCGACCTAAACCCCTCTCATCGATGCAATCTTTAAATGACATTACGTACTGAGTCACATGTCATAAGACCCGAACTGCCTTGCATAGCTCCTGACATAGGCAGATTAGGGGAAATTGGCAGCCCACTTTGTAGGCAAAGACCTGGACAAATTGATGCAGAGCATGGGCATCCTCTTACCCCAGGACTGCCGATGGAGGCCACACGCCATACCTGGTCTGAGATTGCTACCTGGGTTAAAGCAGTCTGAGCCATCCGGAGGTTTGGCCAGCACCACAGGAGGGAGGTCATTGACCTTTCTCTCTCCGTTTGTGTAAATGCTGCTGTCTTCTCTCTGATATCTCACGCTCACTCCAGTTCTGTTATTGTACCCACCTGCCATCTTGGCTCATGCTATACCCTTCTCACCTTTGCATGTGGTATCCTCATTCACTCACTTTTCCCTTCCCCAACCCTCAACAACATGATGAACCTAGCATGCATTCTGCACTGCCTACTCATTGCCTCTGAGCACCCCATCAATGTTCCCCTAACTGCATCAACAGTAACTGCTGTGTCAGCTGCTTTCATCTCCATTAATATAGCCCTTTCTGTTATACCAGGACAATAGAGTAAAGCAAGCCAAACTGGATGGAGGGCTACCCAAAATTTTTCTCTCATCCCTTCAGAGTATGACCCTGCCTTCTTTGAGTGGCTGACTGACAGTGTCAAAGCCACAGAACTGATATTAAAGGGGTAAATGCAGGGGTATGGGTGGGTTGCGCTTCGGCGGGTCGGCGTGGACTTGTTGGGCCGAAGGGCCTGTTTCCACACTGTAAGTAATCTAATCTAATCTAAAGGCCACCCTTGACCCATTGTGCTAGGACTCCTGTCACACTTGACTTGATAAAGACTTCTGGCAACCATGACAAGCTTCCTGGCTTTGTGACTGCTCTAAATGATCAGGCAAAACAGTACTACTGTGAACCGGGTAACTTGGGCTGAGGAAGCACACTACAAAAATACCAAGTAAGGCATGGATGCTGTGAGCCCCGAGGTAGGTTTAAAGTGAGTGAGCAGTATGAGAGCAAATGAACATCCATGAAATGCTCTGTGAGCTGGGTTCCTGTCCCTGAAGTGCCAACGTAATGATGATATCCCAGTGTGCCTTGGGTCCAGCCTGGCAGTGCAGACGTGTGCTATAAGGTGATGTACATGATGATGCAGTAGGGTTGGCACATATCAGATGGTAGTTTCCATGGATGGAAGGGTTGCTGTTTAGTGTGAAAGGGGTGCGTGTGGTCACTTCCCATCAAAGGTACCCTGAGATGTTGGTGCTGGCTCTCCAAGGTGAATATCCAGAGGAGCAAGCGATGATACCTGGAGTCACCAGGTACCCGCTCTGACTTTCATATCGACATCTAGCTTCCTTGCTGTGGGTTGTTGGATAGGAGACTTCAGAGTAATGAACCAGATGCTGCAGATGATGACGCAGATATCATGCAATAATCGCCCTAAATAGGTACCACAATCTTAAAAAGTTCGCAGAGTGGGAATGCTATTGGGAATGCTGGAATAGGATCTCAACTAACATTTTTAAATCTCAGCCGCCTCGGTTCTGACATGGTCCAAGGCATGAAAATCTGGCCTCTGTGCACCAAAATCTCAGGAAGGTACTGAGCCTGATGGGTGGTAAACTATTATACTTCACTGCCAGTGAGAGTCAGGATTGGAAATCAAACCGAATCGCAACATTTTGAAAGTTCTCCTTTGCTGCAGTCGATGTACTGACACTTTAGAAAAGAAGTTGATGAAGAATATTTTTCATTGATTGTTTTATTCTCCCTCTATGCAGTAAAAAGAAAGATAAAGAAATATTTGCATTTCCATACAGCTTTTCATGACCACTGGATATTTCAAAATGCTTCACAGCTAAAGATGTACATTTGAACTGCAGTCACTGCTGTGTTACAAATCTGACATGAATAGGTTTTTACTTTGGAGCTGTCGTTAACTTAGGATAAAATGAAGGGATCATGTGACCTGTTCTGAAATTTGCCTGACGTCCAGCCTGGGTGGCTTTTGGAGATTACAGGGAGGTCTAGATTGTTTGGAGCAAAGAAGAAATAACGGTGTTCACACTGGGAGACAATAGCAGTATTCACGTTTACAGTGGTTAAACTGCTAGCCCCTCAGCTTCCAAGCAGATATTGGGAATGTTGGGTTGTAAATGAATATATTTAAAACAGGGATAGGATAGATTTGTTTTCTTAAGGAGATAATCAACGTTGTTAGCAAGGACTATGAGATGCAAATCGCTGTGGAGATGGGCTTTGGGAGGTGGGGTTCTGAAGATACCCCTGAAACTTCCATATATAGGTGTCCTGCCTGGATTCAGGAAAGAGGAAATAGCCAGAGGCTGAAAGCCTCATTGGTCCCGGGTGCAGGAATGTGGGTGCGAGCTTGCACTCAGATTAAAATGATCAAATGCATGAAGATTTGAAACGAGATTGGAAGCTTCACTTCACTTGTTCTTCAGGGGATTTGCGTGAAGATTAACGGAATAGGAGAAAAGAAAAGCAACCACGCTGAAAATGAGTGTCGGTACCACTCTCCAAGCCTCCAACCATTCTCATCATCCCACACATTTGAAGAAAGTCTGCCATTAGGTGGAAGAAGAGCTGTCTCCAAAAAGAGTGAGAAAAATATCAAGATACTTGGGAGAATATGTTGCACTGTAATTAATTGATCATCCCATTGTTATTTGCATAATTTACTGCTATTAGAATTCTAGTTCAGACATTTTCCCAATGAATTTGTTTGCTGAAGTGGGCTTTCTATTATATGCTGCACCGGTTTCTTAGAGAGCACCCACTTCTGAAAGGACACCCCACTTTTTAATAGGGTGGTTAAAAATACATTTCTCCTACTCCAGCATGGGCTGCCCATGCCATCCGTTTTATGCTAATGGCAGTGGACTGCATGGGTGAATTAACTTGTAATGTCTCTCACATTTATAAAGTATGCCAGTATCCACTAACTAGGCATAAATAAGATGCCAGAGAGTAGCCTAAGACTGTGAAATGTCGCCAGTATAAGTTAATGCCTTTTGGGAAAGTGAAAAATAAATAGGGGAGGGGAGAAGTACTTTCCATTCAGTCACAGGTTAACCACATTATCTAGTACAATACAGAGAAATCTGGAAGCAGGACGAACCATTCAATTTAGCATACATTCCATAATCCTAGATCCTAATTGATTGCAAAATCAATCATTCAAGTACTAATGATTATTGTATTGACCCAGTACTTTACCATATTGAAGTATCTCCAAGTGCTTCAAACAATAACTTACTTTTGAAGCACTGTGACTTGTCGTGTAAACACAGCAGCCATTTTATATCTGCAATACCTCATGAACAGAATGAGCAGATAATTAATTTTAGTTTATTTATTGGCAGAGGGATGAGGGTATTAAAGTGAATGATCTGGTTGAATTATAGACCAGTTAGTTTAACCTCTGTAGTGGGGAAAATGCTTAAATCTGTTGTCAAGGAAGAAATAGCAAGGCATCTTGATAAAAATTGTCCTGTTGGGCAGACACACCATAGATTCATGAAAGGCAGGTTATGATTAGATTAGATTAGATTACTTTACAGTGTGGAAACAGGCCCTTTGGCCCAACAGGTCGACACCGACCCGCCGAAGCGTAACCCACCCATACCCCTACATTTACCCCTTACCTAACACTACGGGCAATTTAGCATGGCCAATTCACCTGACCTGCACATCTTTGGACTGTGGGAGGAAACCGGAGCACCTGGAGGAAACCCACGCAGACACGGGGAGAACGTGCAAACTCCACACAGTCAGTCGCCTGAGACGGGAATTGAACCCGGGTCTCTGGCGCTGCGAAGCAGCAGTGCTAACCACTGTGCCACCGTGCCGTCCACCTTTACAAATCTTTTAGAATTCTATGAAGACATTACGAGCAAGGTGGACAACGGGGACCCAGTGGATGTGGTGTACCTAGATTTTCAAAAGGCCTTCAGCAAGGTGCCGCACAAGAGGCTGCTGCATAAGATAAAGATGCATGGCATTACGGGTGAAGTATTAGCATGGAAAGAGGATTGGTTGACTAACAGGAAGCAAACAGTGGGCATAAATGAGTGCTATTCTGGCTGGCAATCAATGACTAGTGGTGTGCCTCAGGGATCGGTGTTGGCGCAGCAATTATTCACAATTTACATAGATGATTTGGAGTTGGGGACCACGTGTAGCGTGTCAATGTTTGCAGTTGACACTAAGATGAGTGGCAGAGCAAAGTGGGCAGAGGACTGTGAAACTTTGCAGAGGAGCATTAATACTTTGAGTGAGTGGGCAAAGGTCTGGCAGATGGAATACAATGTTAATAAACATGAGGTCATCCATTTTGTTAGGAGTAACAATAAAAAGGATTATTACTAGAATGGTAAAAAATTGCAGCATGCTGCTGTGCAGAGGGACCTGGCTGTCATTGTGCATGAATTACAGAGGGTTAGTCTGCAGGTACAACAAGTAATTAGGAAGGCAAATGGAATTTTGTCCTTCATTGCTAAAGGAATTGAGTTTAAAAGCAGGGGGGTTCGTTGCAGCTGTACATGGTGCTGGTGAGACCACACCTGGAGTACTGTGTGCAGTTTTGGTCTCCTTACTTGAGAAACAATGTACTGGCACAAGAGGGGGTGCAGAGGAGGTTCACTAGGTTGATTGTGAAGTTGAGTGATTGGCCTATGAGGAGAGACTGAGTAGACTAGGATATATTCATTGGAATTCAGAAGAATGTGGGGGGATCTTATAGAAACATATAAAATTACGAAGGGAATAGATAAAATAGATGTAGAGAGAATGTATCCACTGGCAGGTGAAACTAGGACAAGAGAACAAAGCCTCAAGATTAGAGGGAACAGATTTAGGACTGAATTGAGACGGAACTTCTTCACCCAGAGGGTTGTGAATCTATGGAATCCCCTGCCCAGGGAAGTAATTGACACTATTTCAATAAATGTTATTAAAGCTTTTTTGAACAATAAAGGAATTAAGAGTTACAGTGAGAGAGTGGGAAAGTGGATCTTATTGAATGGTGGAGCCATGATCTTATTGAATGGCAGAGCAAGCTTGAAAGGCCAGACGGCCTACTCCTGCTCTGAGTTCTTATGTAACTTCAGAACCTAGTTGCTAAATAATTAAGAACTTATTGTTCGCATTTCTTTCACCTGTTAACATCTTATGTTTGAAAACTGAGTGATGATATCAATTTAAGAGTTGATGGGGAGTGTTACTGAAGCGAACCAATGCAGGAACTGAATGAATCGGCAGTGCAATGTTCCTCCTGCAACATGTATGAGGTGAGGGATGCCATCGACATCCCTGCCGATTACACTTGCAGGAAGTGCACCCATCTCCAGCTCCTCCAAGACCATGTTAGGGAACTGGAGCTGGAGTTGGATGAACTTCGGATCATTCGGGAGGCAGAGGGGGTCATAGATCAGAGTTATAGGGAAGTAGTAACTCCAAAGATGGCAGATAGATGGGTGACAGTGAGGGGGACTGGGAGGAAGCAGCCAGTGCAGGGACCCCCTGCGGCCGTTCCCCTCAAGAACAAGTATACCGTTTTGGATACTTATGGGGGGGATGACTTACCAGGGGTAAGTAACGGGGCTCAGGTCTCTGGCACGGAGCCTGTCCCCGTTACTCAGAAGGGAAGGGTGAAGAACAGCAGAGCAGTAGTAATTGGGGACACGATAGTTCG